>NW_027493413.1:0-350961 GCF_021521415.1 Bidens hawaiensis | reverse complement strand
AGCCATCCAAGAAGATAGATGTTCGCAAGGTAGAGATGATTAGTTTTAAATTATTAAAATATTGCAAACAATATTTAAACAAGTTTTATAAAATCAAACAAGGTTTATAAATCAAACCCTCGAATATGTATTATTCGAGAAACTTTCCAAATAAGTTAAATGTTTTATTATTTACAATTAATCAAAAGTATATTAATATTTTATTATAAATAAAAGACTTCTGCTAAACTCTGATATAATAACAAAACTGGTACCAACTATTGGTCACATGCCTAGGCCCTAAATCGGGGTGTGACAGGTTGGTATCAGAGCCATCGATCTTAGAGAATTATGTATTTAATCATACCTAGGCTTTGATCAGATTCAAGTTTATGATAATCATTAGTATTCAATTAAGGATATTAAAATAATCATTGAATGATTAAAAATTAAATATGAATAAGATATAACAAGTACGGATAAGATAGGAAAACACGCTCCTATCCCTAATATAACCTCGTACAGATGTCCGATCGTCGATCTAGCCAAGAAACAGTTCAAATTCGATCAGGTAAAGGAAAAGGCTATATGGGAACATCTTTTCTCCTAATTCCTATATCTAGTGATGAAAGTTCATACCAAACGGCAATGGAGAAAGATTCAGATTCGTTTGATTCTAACATCCCGCTAGCCCAGATTATTCCAAATCAGAACACGTATGGAGACGTATCAAGTAGATCCAAGAAACCAGTGGTGTCGAAAGGAAAGGAAGCAATGACTTATTCAAAAGAAATCCTCAGGGACAAGAATATTATTCAACAATGCAAGATCTATGCTTTACCCACACTGAAGGTGAACGTCAAAACATGGAAATGTATGACATTGAAGATGATTCAACTCATTATGAAGTCAATGTCACCAAACTAACTGAAGCAATGCTCAAGGAAGAAATGTATGTTGAGGAAAGGCGAAAAGATAAAGTGAAAGGAGAAAACACCAACAAAGGCAACAAGATCAAGAAGCTAATTATTCAATGGAAGAAATAAGAATCTTAGTAGTTGTAAACAATACAATTGTAATAAATGTCGTGCAATCTTGTAACGACATACATAAGAGATATATTTGAAATCGATCTTATTCAAACTAAGTTTTTGAACCTAAAGATGGAAGGCACTAATCTCAAAGAATACAATACTAAGTTTCATGAGTATTGTAGATTAGTACCACACTTGGTAATACCCGAATCCAACAAAGTAACCCGCTACATTTGGGGCTTACCTCGGGAAATTAGAGATATGGTAAGATCTCATTTGCCTCATACTGCTGATTCAACCATCGAATTAGCCGGTTATCTTGTGAATGGTCTTATCAGAAATCAAGAAGAAGATAAGAATGGTGAAGCAAAGAAAGAAGAAACCGAGGAAAAGAAAACGAAGAAGAACAAAGAAAAAGAGGAAGGGTCGTTTAAATTCACAAGACCAATCTGTCATAGCTATGGAAAAAGACATCACGTGAAATTTTTAAGACCAACCAACTTTCCCAAAAATATTCCATTGATCAAATGCAACTTTTGCAAGAAACTCGGTCATTCGGAAGACGATTGCAGAAGGAAAACACTTGTATGTTTTTGCTGTGGAAAAAACGGACACTTCAGCTCAGAATGCCCGAATAAGACAAACAACGCAAGTGAAATCGGTGCTAGGAAAGGAAAAGCTAAAATAAATATATTAAACGCACAAGAAGCATCCGACAATCAAGAATAGAAGAAGACAAGAGTATGCCAAGTGAATGTTCAAAATCCAAGGGCATTAGAAATAACCAATAGTTTAGTTAACTCTTGTAAACTGTTTGTAATCTCATTTTAAACGAGAAATGTTGTAACTATATAAGGGTATTTAAATCCCTAATGTATAAAGAAAGATATTAGCATATAGATCATGTCTTTTACACAAGAATACTTATATATGCAAAGGAAAAGAGATAGTAAAATTTTTATTCAAGAAACTATCTAGTATAGAAAGATGAAACAAATGAATTAAATTAAGACATAAGAATATGTCTACTCAAGGAAAATCAGTTATCCGAACATTTAAAGTTCAGGAGTATGATTGATGAAAATAAACGGAAGGAATCCGTCAAGATCATAAAGTAAAGAATATTATTACTCAAAATATGCAAATCTTGAAAAGTATCAAGATAAGTAAATTAAAAGGATTCGATAGACTGAATCCAAGAAGCAATCTTGTTAACAACAGTAAATGTTTAGAATACAAGGGTAAGGTAAATAGTTAAACACAACTGGCCACTGTGCTTAGCAATTTACAGTTACTTACGATATTCTGAACTATTAACTGAATACATCATCCAACGATATGAGTTAATAACAAATCATAGATCGCAACCATTCAAATAGTTCAAGTTAAGCTCAAGCAGCTGATTAGAAAGAGTCTGATAAGTAAACCGATAAGCAATGAATCACTCACAAATCTCGAGGACGAGATTCATTCCAAGGTGAGGAGGATGTAACATCCCCAAAATTTCGATCCAAATATGACAAGTTAGTAAAAGTAAAGGGATTAAAAAATGAAAATTCTGATTTATTAACCCATCGCATATCCAAGGAAACATCGTGATACGCGATGGGAACGTCACAGAAACCCAAAAAGGGCGGTGTCGCGATACGCTACGGCCCAAGACATTAAGCCATTGCGATACGCGATGACAAGGATAATAAAAAAGATGACATGTGTCCACCACGTGGAAACACGTGGTAGATGTGTCTAACAAGATGACATGTGTCCACCACGTGGTAACACGTGGCAGATGTGTCAGGCCACGTGTTGCCGCGGACAACATGAGTCATCACGATGCGCGATGTCCATGAGAAAGGGTCCATCGCGTATCACGATGGATCCCAATATCAGCTATAAATAGGAGGTGCTATGGCTCATTTTACTTTACACCACCCCACTCTCTCTCTCTTTAGAAATACTTTCTCTCTCTACATCGTTTTGCGTGTTGATCATCGTTTGACGCGCCGTACCTCGTAACCCGTACCAAATACCTGACGATTCCTCGAAGTGCGTGCCACCCTAAAATAATCCGACATTCTGCCTATAAGTGCGTGCACGACCCGACGAACCCTGAACGTTGCCTCGATTTGCGTGCCAAGAAAGGTAGATCAAGAATACCCCGACAGTCGCGCAAGTGCGGAAGTGTTGTCGAAAGTCTAGGTAATTATTAAGCTAAGCAAGGTAGAGGTTCTGCCCAAATAAAATATTATTATTCCAAAGACTTAGACCCTAGTCTGGGTATAGCCTAGACCTTGATCAAAATTAAAAGGTAACAATTAAATAAAGATTTTTTTATGATTAAGAAATACAATATTATATAAACAAATGTTATAGCAAAAATATAGTTTCTTCATGATTAAGAAACCTAAGTTTTTACGTACAAAGGATATAGTTGAAATGTTTAAGAAAAGTAAAAGTTTATTTACAAAGGTTATGGTCTAAATAGTGTTTCTTTATTATTAAGAAACACAAGACTTAACATACAAAGGTTATAATTAAATGACGTTTCTTCTTGAAGAAGAAATATCATAAACATTTCTTCTTAAAGAAGAAATATAGTACATGATTAGCAAATAAAGATGTAACATCCCGTTTTTCGAGTTTCGGTTAATAAAATGAAATACGAGTTATTATGAGTCGGGCTGGTGTTGGGTTAAATGGATATGGGTTATGGACTTGGGTTATGAAGGAAAGAGGGAAAGACCATGGGCTTAAGCCCATGATCCATAATTATATAAACCTTTAATCACACATTTAATTCATTTTACACATATTCCATACACCGCCAAAACACACACTTAAGCTCTCTCTCATCTTGCTCTCTCTGGCCGAACCATAGGAGAAGAAACGATCCCGACCCAAGGTAATAATAGTATGATGTTTCATGAGCTTAAACCCGTTAGATATGGTCACGAAACGACGAGCCGACACCGTTAAACCGTTAGAGTCACGAAGTCCGGGTGGAATCGGGTATAGACCGAACCTAAGATGAGCTTAGGGGTCACCCTAGCTCAGATCTGGATCGAACGGGACGAAAAACGGAGAAAACGATGGAGAAATAAGTTGGATCTCGTTTTTCCGGCGAGATCCCAGTTTTTCCGGAAAAGGCGGCGCCGGAAAGTGGTCCGAGGTTAGAGGAATGTCAGAGAATGTTCTGACATTCTCTGACCTAAACCTAATTCGTTAGCGGGGAACTAACGAATTAAGGGTGATTCGCCTGGTGGTTCGTAACAGGAAACCTAACGAACTAGACCAAGTTCGTGTTCAATTCGTTAAGGGGAGAAGATAACGAAGTACCCTTGATTCGTTATAGTCATTCGTTAAGAGAAATAGCGAATTAGAAGGACCAATTCGTTACACGTACTGAACCAGTTCGTTAAAAGGTCCAATTCGTTAAAGGGTTCAATTCGTTACAAAGACCAGTTCGCTAAGATAAGCCAATTCATTAAAAGCAATGTAACGAACTAGAAGTTTAACAAAAGGACAGAATGGTCCCTGAACTTAGAAAATTTAATTACAAAGAAGCCGTTGAACTTTTAAGTAGCAAATTAATTGATGATTCAAAATGCTAAAGGAAAATATGATAAGACAGTTAATAGAAATAAATTTTTCCAAGCTGACCTGGCAGCTCGACCCCAGCCAGGGGCTCTGCCCTTTCACCCTGCTAGGGGCTGCCGCCCCTAGACCCCCACCCCCCGTTCATTGAGGGTTATAACTAGATTAGAAACACGATGTGAGTAGTGATATTTAATTGATACGTGTAATTGTTATACAGTTAGTCGTGCTAAGCTCAAGAAAGGATTAACTATAAACGGTGAACGTAATCGCGTTCAGGTGAGTTTCTAGCCCCACTTCCTTATTATGTTTTCGGGGCTGTGTGCATACTCGATGTGATAGTTAATACACTTACCTTAAATGGTAAGTGTATGCCTTGTATGATATATGTATGATGATTGCTTGACGGTGTGTGAACGATCTTCGGATATTGCATGTGCCGTCAAGTGGTAGTTAAAGGTATGATTGATATGTATGATGTATGAATGATGTATGTATGAATATATATGATGTATGAATAATGTATCTATGATATGTTGATGGTACGTGAACGCTCTTCGAAGATTGCACGTATTGTTAGGGAAAGTATGTGAAGGACAGGTATGTTATAGTAGTACGAATGTAGGGAACCGACCCTAATAGTATCGGCGAATGAAGGGAACCGACTCTAATAGTATTGGCGAATGAAGGGAACCGACCCTAATAGTATCGGCGAATGTAGGGAACCGACCCTAATAATATTGGCGAAGTTAATAGGGCGAAATGCTCTTTAAAACGTATATGTACGAATGGAAGTATTATGTAAGTATGAAAGAAAGGATGAAAGTACGGATGTATGTAAGCATGTAGGTAAATATGAAGTATGTACCTTCGGGTGCATATGTCAGTATGTGAATGTATGGTATGTCATTTGATTAACTAGAACTCACTCAGCGTAGCTGACTTTTAGTATGCACGCAGGTAAGTAGAATGAGGCAACTTGCTTGAGGGGAGGCACATGGCATGGATTTGAAGACACTGGCATCTCAATGAAGTGTTATGTTGTGTTATTTTAAAAGACAATGTTTTAAGTTTAAATGATTTGAATGTTCGTTAAAGACAAGAAATGATGGATATGGTTTGAAGTTTAACATTCCGCGAATGTTTTAATTAACTCTGATATTTAGAACTGTGTTTATGAGTAAATCCAACGTCAAAAGTAGGGTACCGGTAACGGGGCCTTACAAGTTGGTATCAGAGCAAAGTTCGAGAGATTTAAGCATCCTACATGCTTAGACTCGAGCAAAGAATGGGATAAAATTAAGAAAAGAAAGAAGATGCCAGTACGAGAATGCCATGTGTCACTCAAGCAAGCTAAGTAAAGGTAAAGTATGTGATTAAATTCACGTGTAAAGTAGAATGATGACCGGATGTTTGCGTAATTTCTAAATAAAGAATGTATGAACGCTAGCTTAATGGCTTGGGATAAGAGTATGTGATGATATGAACTGTTTGAGTGTCTAACTGTTAGAAGTAGAACTAGCACAAATAGACTCATAAGAGGAAGTGTATAGGACACAGAAGGTAACGTGAGCAGCTAATGACAGCTGACCACTGTTATTACCTGTTAACCTTACTATCCTTGTACTAGATGGTTCCTTAAATGATGACGTTTGTGTTTCCTTATAAAATACGAATGGTTGGAGCTAAGAAAGCTGCTGGAAAAGGAGGACGTACGGGACGTCGTGGTAGACCGCTTGTTGTCCGAGAACCTTCAGTAGAGCCAACCTCTAACAATGAAGGCGAAGGAAGTGCTGCTGGTCGAAATCCGAGTAACAACGAGGGATTTCAACTGGATTCTCTGATTCAAACTGCTATTGCTCAAGCGGTAGCAGCTGCTGTGAAAAACATGAATCCTGAAGGGTCTGCTGGAGGCCGTGAAAGAACCGCTGAAAGGGCGGAAGGAGATGGTAAGAAAAATGATGAAGGGGACGGGGAAGAATCATGCGTGGTTATGTCAGTGAAGGTTGAAGACAAGAAAAGGAGCCGAGGTGGGTGCAACTGTAAGTCCTTCAAGGGTTGTGACCCACCGAAGTTGACTGGCTTGGGAGACGCAATCGCTACTCTCCAATGGATAACCGCGATGGACAAAATTATCCGAATTAGCGAATGCCGTCCCGACCAAGCTGTGGTGTATGCTACCCAATCATTCGGTGAGGAGGCGATGTACTGGTGGGAGACAGTTGAGCAGAGGAAGAGTCGAGAAGAGATCAAGGCCTTGAGATGGGACAATCTGAAAGAGTTAGTGATGAAACGATTTTGTGCTGATGCAGAGGTAGAGAAGGTTGAGATGAAGTTCTTGAGTCTGAGGGCGGGTAAGATGACGCACCGCAAGTACCTCACTGAATTCAATCGTCTGTCAAGGTTGGTTCCATATATGGTGAACACCGAGGCCAAGCAGATCAAATGCTACCTTAGGGGACTGCCGCAGAATGTTCGCGTCTGGTCAAGGCTGGTAGACCAGGTACTTTTGATTCTGCTGTGGGGCTCGCGGAAACAGTTTATGAGGACTTGACAGTGAGGTGGCTATGGAAGAGAAGAAGGAGAAGAAGTGGGTCGCGCCTGCCAAACGACCTGGTACTCAGATGTGGAACCCCAAGAACAAGCAACCGAGAGTGTGGGAGAAAAGGTCATGTAGGACGTGCGAAAAGATGCACGTTGGAGAGTGCAAGTGGGGCACTGGGTCTGAGGTGTGCCGCAAGTGTGGGAAGTCCCATGCTGGGGAGTGTAGATCAGGGTCAAATGCCTACTACAAATGTGGTAAGATGGGGCACTTTGCTCAAGATTGCTATGTGAAGCCCGCGCGTTATATGTGCGGACAGACAGGTCACTTGGCAAGGACTTGTACGAGTGGTGAAGCTGGAGGGAGTGAGAAGAAAGACGCTGATCAAGAGAGGCCGAGAACTAGAGCCTACATGCTGACCCAGGAACAAGCTAGACAGATTCCTGATGTTGTGACGGGTACGTTCTTAGTAAACAGTATTTCTGCTTCAGTATTATTTGATTCGGGTGCGAATAGAAGTTTTGTAGCTACGACGTTTAGTAAACTAGCTAGAATGAAAAGTTGCCGAGTGTCTGAAACCTTCATAGTAGAAACCGCTAGTGACACCTCAGTGAAAATAATGAAAATGGTTAAGGATTGTAAGATAGAGTTAGAGGGACATGAGTTCCATGTTACTTTGTATGTTATGACCTTAGGAGGGTTCGATGTAGTCTTGGGAATGGATTGGTGATCTGAATACGAAGCTCAGATAGTATGTAAGAGTAGAATAATAAAGCTAATGTCTATACATGGTAGTGCGGCGACGGTTTATGGTGATAAGGAAAGTTCAGGGTTTAACGTCATTTCAATGATGAAAGCCGAAGATTTGTTAAGGCGAGGGTGCGGTGCCTACCTGGCGTATGTTGTCAACGCTACGGGCCGAGACAAAAGAAATGAAGGATGTTCCTATAGTGCGCGAATACCCAGAAGTATTCCCAGAGGATCTTCCAGGGTTTCCATCGGAGCGAGAGATAGAATTCCAGATAGATTTAATACCAGGAGCCCAGCCCGTCGCGAAAGCACCTTACCGTCTAGCGCCGTCTGAAATGAAAGAATTGATGTCGCAACTGCAAGAACTCCTCGATAAAGGTTTCATAAGACCAATTGTTTCCCCTTGGGGCACGCCAGTGTTGTTCGTGAAGAAGAAAGATTGAAGTATGAGAATGTGCATATACTATCGCGAGTTGAACAAGCTTATGGTAAAGAATAGATACCCTTTGCCTAGGATTGATGACCTGTTTGACCAACTGCAAGGTTCAAGTTGGTTCTCACGGATAGATCTCAGGTCAGGCTATCATCAGCTGAGGATTCAGTTGGGGTAAGATTCAAGAAGAGGCTTTTCGGTAGTTAATGAAGAGACTCACGCAAGCTCCAATCCTTGCTTTACCCGATGGTGACGAGGATTTGGTTGCTTGTCCCGATGCTTCGCATCATGGGTTAGGTTGCATGTTGATGCAACGAGGGAAAGTGATAGCATACGCGTCTAGACAGTTGAAAGTCCATGAGAGTACTTATCTGACGCATGATTTAGAGCTAGAAGCAGTAGTGCATGCTCTCAAGATGCGGAGACGCTATCTGTATGGTACTAAGTGTACCATTTACACAGATCATAAGAGTTTAAACTACTTCTTCGAGCAGAAAGAATTGAACATGAGATAGAGAAGATGGTTGGAGTTGATAAAGGATTACGACTGTGACATTAAGTACTACCCTGGTAAAGCTAACGTGGTCGCTGATGCACTAAGCCGTAAGAATGAGGAAGTCCTTGCAACAGTAAAGTCATACCAGTTGATTATGAATTCAAATCACATTATCATACCAGTTAATCATTTTGCAACATTTTTTACACTTTAAATGAGTATTGATATGATGCTTAATAATTTATCAACCCTCTTCACTTAATTCTCTTCACTCGCACTTAAATCATGTGTATTACAGGAGTCATAATCATGTGTATTACAGGAGTCGATGACGTTTTAACAACACGTCATATGACATTTTAACAATTTCTCAACTCTCTTCACACTTTAACATGAATATGTAAGGTTTTAACAATTTCCCAGCTCTACATTTTCAGATAATTGCTCTTCATTTAATCATATCTCACACGACACGACACTTTAATTATGTGTATTACATGAGTCATATAATGATTTAACAATGTTACAATTTAACATGAGTCAATGTTGTTATGTCAACTCTTCCAACTCTTTTCAGCCTTTAGCATGAGTCGTGTGTTATTTTAACAATTCTTCCAACTCTTTTCACACTTCAACATGAGTCATTGACGTATTAATAATTCCCAACTCTCTTCACTTTAAATATATGGATACACATGAAACTTCAATCATGTGAATTATATGAGTCAATATGACATCATGTTAACTCTTGTCACATGTTTAATTGAGTCATATGACACGCTAACAATCTCTCTATGCTCTTCACTTTGATCATAACATGTATGAATACACATATGAAACTTTAATCCCATGATTATACATGAATTGTATGACATTATAACAATTACTCAATGGTTTTCGCAATTTAACGATGATACTGTGCATATACACGAGTCAATTGACATCTTAACAGTTTCTCAGCTTTACACTTTAAGACCCTACATATTAAAAGTGGGGCCAAAACTACTAGAAAAAGGTTCAAACTTACATCCTATAATTAATATAAAAAGCAAACTTTAAATGCTATGTGAATCCTATTATAAGTATCTACTTTGGGAACCTTAAACATATGCTAGCTTTTTTTAAATATCTACTTTGGGCAGCTGGAACAATAGTTGTGAATCTTATGAAAATGTTTTATCAAAGCATCTTGTGCACTCGTCTTTCAAAAGCAAAAATAAATAAATAAAAATAAAAAATCTACTTTGGGCACCTCAAATTCTATGTGAATCTTATTCAAGTATCCACCTTAGGTGTGGTTCGTGCATTTAATCAATATAAGCATATGTTATTCGTTATGATGCACTAGCTAAAGTCCTATTTAATCATGCCTTTGTTCGTATGACCAACAAAATGTTTAATTTACCAGAGTTTGAGCCACAAAACCCTTAAAATTCCCGTAACTTAACTTTGTTAGAAAATAATAATTAAAATAAAATAAAGAAAATGTGGCGGCCGCCGTTGGCGGTTCTGAAGCCACCAACAACAGCGGAGACCGGCACAACAATGGTGAACGGAACAGTTCCCTCGATAGCATGGCATCTGTTGGACCCGTTCTGGTATCATGTAAGATACAGAAGGTCGAGTGCATCAATACCGAGCAATTTAATTCTTTTGTTACATGGCTAATGGATAATAGTTTATGTGATAAAGAAAGGGCATAAAGACAATTTGAAAATTTTAAAGTGGGCAATATTTCAATACTTCCACCACCCCTAACATTACAACCATGAATATTTTGATGCCCCATTTTTGTCCAGATACCCAAAATTAATAGAAGCAAACTTAATCCATGCGCTGAAAAGCGTGTATTTGTAGGCTATGGTGTCAACCAAAAAGGGTGTCAATGTTATAGTCCAACAAAACGTCATGTATATACCACTATGAAATGTGACTTTTCTTCAAACTGAATTCGTTTATACCTCCCAACTTGGTGATGAGGGGGAGAAAGAGTATGACACACTAAGTTGGCTAAAATAGGTTCCAAAATGGGTATCTTCGTCCATATACGTCAATAACAACACCAAAGATGAGTCACCGACCCCACATCAATCTGGTGGACCAAAAATTAGTGCTATAATCCCAAATCCTCCCGACCTAATACATGAGGTAAGTAATACTAAGATACCTAAAAATATAATTGATGAAGAATCTCATGTATTCATGAAAATATTGATATAACTAACAACCATGAGATAGAAGTAAAACAAACAATGCAGGTGGAACAAGAAGAACATATACAAGAATAAAATAGAGAAGAAGAAACCACCGAGAGATGTGTCCTCCCACCAAGAGTCATTAAAGGAATTCTAGCAAAACGTTACTCTCCAGAAATACAATCCAAATCTTCTAGGTATCCCATGGTGAACATAACCGAAGGGAACCTATCCAAAGAAGACAAAGCCTTTATCGCTTCTCTTTGGACAAAGAAGCATCAAGTGATCTATATATCCTGGTTTCCCACTACATATTAGACATAGACACGACTAGACTTAGATATTTTGTTTTGCCAAGTCCATCTTTGTAGGGAGCATGTTGAAAGAATTCCTCTAACTGTAAACATTGAACTTAATCGGTATCCAACTTACCAAAAAAAAGGAGTCATAATTTTGAGACCATCACCAATGAAAATTAAAATCCCTGCATTTATGTTTGCCACATCATCTAACAATTCACTCTATTTCATTTCTCCCTTTCTTCATTTAATACTACACTACTCACAAACATCATTCTCTCTTTACAAATGTGTGCATAATTTTTCTTTCTCTCCCTATCTTCTCTCACCTCCAGATCACCTCCACCTCATCTTCTTTTCTTGAAAAACCCTAGAAACATTTGCCACATCACCCCCATTGGAGACGGTCTGATGTAATTTCGCCTTTTGAGTTGATTGTCTCATTGAGTGTACCGAAATGCTACCCGAACCGTCTCCGAGCCAAGACCAAACATATGAACCTGAGTTAAGCCCGCAACCTTATAAAAAACAATTTGTCTATTTTGTCAATTCAACATCCAACACTGGTTCCCTAATCTAAATCCAATTCCAGGCCAAATTGCCATGTCACTCATCATCCTTTGGACACCTTACAAATTTTTTTCAAGTTCGAATAAGCTAAAGCTCTCCATGAACACGTCAGACCCACACCATTTATCAAACCAAATACTAATGTTTTCATCATTTTTAACTTCACATTACAACATACCAGTTACATTAATTTTGATCTCTTTCAAATAACCATTGCTCTATGATTCTATGTGTACCTTTTACACAACCAGAATTATTTGTATACATAGTGTTGCTACTTTGCTCTTAATTTTGAAATGCATACTACTCAGTAACTGACCCTAAAGACTTGTCGGCTCGCATTTGAATGTCCATTTACAAGGCAAAGTTGTCTGCCCTTATACTACCAATACCGAGACTACTGATGTAACATCCCCAAAATTTTGATCTAAATATGACAAGTTAGTAAAAGTAAAGGGATTACAAAAAATGAAAATTCTGATTTATTAACCCATCGCGATACGCGATGGGAACGTCACAGAAACCCAAAAAGGGCGGTGTCGCGATAGGCTACGGCCCAAGACATTAAGCCTTTGCGATATGCGATGACAAGGATAATAAAAAGATGACATGTGTCCACCATGTGGCAACACGTGGCAGATGTGTCAGGCCACATGGCGACACGTGGCGCCCTCTAAACAACATGAGTCATCACGATACGCGATGACCATGAAAAAGGATCCATCGCATATCGCGATGGAGCCCCATATTAGCTATAAATAGGAGGTGTTATGGCTCATTTCTCTTCACACCACCCCACTCTCTCTCTAGAAATACTTTCTCTCTCTACATCGTTATGCGTGTTGATCATCGTTTGACGCGCCGAACCTCGTAATCCGTACCAAATACCCGACGATTCCTCGAAGTGCGTGCCACCCTAAAATAATCCGACATTCTGCCTAGAAGTGTGTGCACGACCCGACGACCCCTGAACTAGTATTTAATCATACCTAGGCTTTGATCAGATTCATGTTTATGATAATCATTAGTATTCAATTAAGGATATTAAAATAATCATTGAATGATTAAAAATTAAATACAAATAAGATATAACAAGTATGGATAAGATAGGAAAACACGCTCCTATCCCTTATATAATCTCGTACAGATGTCCGATCATCGATCTAGCCAAGAATCAGTTCAACTTCGATCAGGTAAAGGAAAAGGCTATATGGGAACATCTTTTCTCCCAATTCCTATATCTAGTGATAAAAGTTCATACCAAACGGCAATGGAGAAAGATTCAGATTCGTTTGATTCTAACATCCCTCAAGCCCAGATTATTCCAAATCAGAACACGTATGGAGACGTATCAAGTAGATCCAAGAAACCAATGGTGTCGAAAGGAAAGGAAGTAATGACTTATTCAAAAGAAATCCTCAGGGACAAGAATATTATTCAACAATGCAAGATCTATACTTTACCCACACTGAAGGTGAACGTCAAAACATGGAAATGTATGACAATGAAGATGATTCAACTCATTATGAAGTCAATGTCACCAAACTAACTGAAGCAATGCTCAAGGAAGAAATGGATGCTGAGGAAAGGCAAAATGAAAAAGTAAAAGGAGAAAACACCAACAAAGGCAATAAGATCAAGAGGCTAATTATTCAATGGAAGAAATAAGAATCTTAGTAGTTGTAAACAATACAATTATAATAAATGTCGTGCAATCTTGTAACGATATAAATAAGAGATATATTTGAATTTCCTCGATATTAGTAAATGTATCTTTTAAAGAATCATGTCAAGAAAATATTTGCACAAACTCTCAAGATGATTCTTCCAAGTACATCTGGAAGTAAGAGAGTAATATCTAAAAAATAAAGGAAAGGTCCAGGTGGACAAAGTATAAAAAGATGATTAATCTCAAGTCAACACTTCACAAAATAACTAGCAATGATTAAATGAAACAGACTTAGAAAAAGAATTATAGAAATTCTCGTGGTCTATTTGTACACAATGTATGTACTAACTATTTCAAGAATACACAATAAGAAAGTATTGATGCCTCTCAAGAACTTTATCAACTACTATAATTAAGATACTTAGAAAATGATCGTTTCCTACGATTATCCCAAACATCCAATTTTCAAAAAAAATAATAAATAAGTAGAATGTGTCATTATAAAACGAACAATCTCTAGAAAGGTTAGAAAGAAATCCCTCGAAATGCGACGAACTTAATTAAACATTTCATAAACAAATCAATCTTTCGCACTTATATCAAATTTCACATTCAATCATTAGTATATAAATAAAAAAAATTCGTACTAAAATCTATTATGTCCACAGCGAAATTTGTACTATAAAAAATTTCACATTCAATCACCGAAAATCTTCTCATAATCAAGAAAGTGTTCATAGCTCCAACGCTGAGAGAAAATTCAATCGTAAATTCAAGAAACAATAAGTAATTCAAGGCAGTAGTTTTAAGAACTTCAAGGAATTTGGACCAAAAGAATTCTATGGCGATAAAGGTGCCATATCAGCTGTACGATGGCTTGAAGAAATCGAGTCCATTGTTATCATCAGTCGATGTACTGAAATCCAAAAGATTCAGTATTCCTCTCAATACTTTAAAGGCGAGGCTTTCGAATAGTGGAATACCCTGATCATGTCAAAGGGTAGAGAAACTATGTACCAATTGAAGTGGGAAGAATTCAGAGAACTTGTGTTACGAAAGTTCTCTCCCATGCATGAAATCGATGTTATTCAAACTAGGTTTTTGAACCTCAAGGTGGAAGGCAGTAATCTCAAAGAATACAATACTAAGTTTCATGAGTATTGTAGATTAGTACCACACTTGGTAATACCCGAATCCAACAAAGTAACCCGCTAAATTTGGGGCTTGCCTCGGGAAATTAGAGATATGGTAAGATCTCATTTGCCTCATACCGCTGATTCAGCCATGGAATTAGCCGGTTATCTTATGAATGGTCTTATCAAAAATAAAGAAGAAGATAAGAATGGTAAAGCAAAGAAAGAAGAAACCGAGGAAAAGAAAACGAAGAAGAACAAAGAAAAGGAGGAAGGGTCGTTTAAATTCACAAGACCAATCTGTCAGAGCTATGGCAAAAGACATCACGTGAAATGTTTAAGACCAACCAACTTTACCAAAAATATTCCGTTGATCACATGCAACTTTTGCAAGAAACTCTGTCATTCGGAAGACGATTGTAGAAGGAAAACACTTGTATGTTTTAGCTGTGGAGAAAACGGACACTTCAGCTCAGAATGTCCGAATAAGACAAACAACGCAAGTGAAAGCGGTGCTAGGAAAGGAAAAGCTAAAATAAATATATTAAACGCACAAGAAGCATCCGACAATCAAGAATAGAAGAAGACAAGAGTATGCCAAGTGAATGTTCAAAATCCAAGGGCATTAGAAATAACTAATAGTTTAGTTAACTCTTGTAAACTGTTTGTAATCTCGTTTTAAACGAGAAATTTTGTAACTATATAAGGGTATTTAAATCCCCAATGTATAAAGAAAAATATTAGCATATAGATCGTGTCTTTTACACAAGAATGCTTATATATGCAAAGGAAAAGAGATAGTAAAATTTTTATACAAGAAACTATCTAGTATAGAAAGATGAAACAAATGAATTAAATTAAGACATAAGAATATGTCTATTCAAGGAAAATCAGTTATCCGAACATTTAAAGTTCAAAAGTATAATTGATGAAAATAAACGGAAGGAATCCGTCAAGATCATAAAGTAAAGAATATCATTACTCAAAATATGAAAATCTTGAAAAGTATCAAGATAAGTAAATTAAAAGGATTCGATAGACTGAATCCAAGAAGCAATCTTGTTAACAACAGTAAATGTTTAGAATACAAGGGTAAGGTAAATAGTTAAACACAACTGGCCACTGTGCTTAGCAATTTACAATTACTTACGATATTCTGAACTATTAACTGAATACATCATCCAACGATATGAGTTAATAACAAATCATAGATTACAACCATTCAAATAGTTCAAGTTAAGCTCAAGCAGCTGATTAGAAAGAGTCTGATAAGTAAACCGATAAGCAATGAATCACTCACGAATCTCGAGGACGAGATTCATTCCAAGGTGAGGAGGATGTAACATCCCCAAAATTTCGATCCATATATGACAAGTTAGTAAAAGTAAATGGATTAAAAAAATGAAAATTCTGATTTATTAACCCATCGCGTATCCAAGGAGACATTGTGATACGCGATTGGAACGTCACAGAAACCCAAAAAGGGCGCTGTCGCGATACGCTACGGCCCAAGACATTAAGCCATCGCGATACGCGATGACAATGATAATAAAAAAGATGACATGTGTCCACCACGTGGAAACACGTGGCAGATGTGTCTAAAAAGATGACATGTGTCCACCACGTGGCAACAAGTGGCAGATGTGTCAGGCCACATGGCGACACGTGGCGCCCTCTGGACAACATGAGTCATCGTCATACGCGATGACCATGAGAAAGGGTCCATCGCGTATCGCGATGGAGCCCAATATCAGCTATAAATAGGAGGTGCTATGGCTCATTTTACTTCACACCACCCCACTCTCCCTCTCTCTAGAAATACTTTCTCTCTCTACATCGTTTTGCGTGCTGATCATCGTTTGACACGCCGAACCTCGTAACCCGTACCAAATACCTGACGATTCCTCGAAGTGCGTGCCACCCTAAAATAATCCGACATTCTGCCTATCACGACCCGGCGACCCCTGAACGTTTTGCCTCGATTTGCGTGCCAAGAAAGGTAGATCAAGAATACCCCGACATTCGTGCAAGTGCGGAAGTTCTGTCAAAAGTCTAGGTAATTATTAAGCTAAGCAAGGTAGGGGTTTTGCCGAAATAAAATATTATTATTCCAAAGGTTTAGACCCTAGTCGGGGGTATAGCCTAGACCTTGATCAAATTTAAAAGGTAACAATTAAATAAAGATTTCTTTTTTATTAAGAAATAATAAATTATATAAACAAAGGTTATAGTAAAAATGTAGTTTCTTCATGATTAAGAAACCTAAGCTTTTACATACAAGGATATAGTTGAAATGTTTAAGAAAAGTAAAAGTCTATATACAAATGTTATAGTCAAAATAGTGTTTCTATATTATTAAGAAACATAAGATTTAAACATACAAAGGTTATAGATCAATGACGTTTCTTCTTGAAGAAGAAACATGTCATAAACATTTCTTCTTAAAGAAGAAACAAAGTACATGATTAGCAAATAAAGAAAAGGAATTCATGTCCAAAATATTTTATACAAACGAATGACCAATCAAGATTTAAGCTATCAAAACCAGACTAGAGGTCTGTAGATGAATTAAAAGACGATCCGGGTATTTATATAAACCTATTTCATTATAGGTCAATCATTCATTCATTTAAAGGTTTTCAAACGAGATCACCACATCATTCAGAACAGACAATCACAGGTGAATACGTTAAACCTTTTTCAATCAGTCAAGATAAACGGGTTGTTTATCTTAAACAAAGACGGTCAAATAAAGATTTATGAGATTACATGATCCCTATTTAAATACAAGATAGAGAATAAAAGCAAAACTCAGACCGAGTACACATGTGTCTGGATCCAAACATAATTACTTAATCTAGTCTATTAATCAAGGCTACGTGGCCACAGACTAGAGATCATAATAAAAGTTCTCCAATGGGTGTCCAACTCCCGGAGAACCTAAATTGTGTGTGTATGGCAAGTGGTACAAATCCCAGAACTAATAAGACGTTTTTGCTGGGTGTATTAAAAAAAACTACCTTGTCAGTCAAAGAAAGATTTATAAAACGTTTTTAGAGTCAAGGATTCACCAGCATATCGTTGACGTATCCCCCCCCCCCCAATATTTCAGGAAATAAAGTTAGCACAGGTAGCAAGGAATTATAGCCATCCAAGAAGATAGATGCTCGCAAGGTAGAGATGACTCAGTTTTAAATTATTAAAATATTGCAAATAATATTTAAACAAGTTTTATAAAATCAAACAAGGTTTATAAATCAAACCCTCGAATATGTATTATTCGAGAAGCTTTCCAAATAAGTTAAATGTTTTATTATTTACAATTAAATTGTTATTTCAAAAGTATATTAATATTTTATTATAAATAAAAGACTTCCGCTTAACTCTGATATATTTACAAAACATGTAACAATTATTGGTCACACGCCTAGGCCCTAAGTCGGGGTGTGACAACTGAGTCCTTTGGCTAATGATATCCTCTCCCACATTCATAACCTCTTCCAACTCAACATTTATTAAAAAGTTATTTTTTCTTTCATTTATACGACCCAACTCACATTGTCACACTCGTTCACAACTCATCCCAACGCAACTTTTTATTATATAAATATGATTTACGATTATTTTTTATAACAATGATTACATTTCGAACCTAATAAATATTTATAACTTAACCAAAAAGAAAACTTATAAACTCATATAATCAGTGGCGGATCCAGAGATATTTTCCAGTGGGTTCACTCTTAGGGTCGGTTTGACGTTTCGGGTCATTTGACGGTTCGAGTCGGTTAAATTTTATCCGATAATAAAAATACGAATAACAAAAAACAAACATTGTCATTAGAGTTCTTAATATTCGGCTCGCATTTGAATGTCCATATACAAGGTAAAGTTGTTTGCCCTTATACTACCAATACCGAGACTACCGAGTCCTTTGGCTAATGATATCCTCTCCCACATTCACAACCTCTTCCAACTCAACATTTCTTAAAAAGTGAACATTTCTTTCATTTATACAACCAAACTCACATTGTCACACTTGTTCACAACTCATCCCAACGCAATTTTTTATTATATAAATATGTAATTTACGATTATTTTTTATAATAATGATTGCACTTTTTATAAGTTAACCAAAAACCCAAAACTTATAAACTCATATAATCAGTGGTGAATCCAGGGATACTTTCCGGTGGTATCACTCTTCGGGTCGGTTTGACGTTTCGGATCATTTGACGGTTCGAGTCGGTTAAATTTTATCGGATAATAAAAATACGAATAACAAAAAAAACATCATCATTAGAACTCTTAATATTTGGCTCGCAATTGAATGTTCATATACAAGGTAAAGTTGACTGCCCTTATACTACCAATACCGAGACTATCGAGTCCTTTGGCTAATGATATCCTCTCCCACATTCTAAAAAGTTCATTTTTCTTTCATTTATACAACCCAACTCACACTATCGCACTCGTTCACAACTAATCCCAAAACGCAAATTTTTATTATATAAATATGATTTATGATTAGTTTTTAAAATAACGATTGCATTTCGAACCTAATAAATATTAATAAGTTGACCAAAAAGAAAACTTATAAACTCATATAATCAGTGGCGAATTCAGGGATATTTTCTGGTGGGTTCACTCTTCGGGTCGGTTTGACGTTTCGGGTCATTTGACGGTTCGTTTCGGTTAAATTTTAACCGATAATAAAAATACGAATAACAAAAACAAAAATTCTAATTAGACCTCTTAATATTCGGCTCACATTTGAATGTCCATATACAAGGCAAAGTTATCTGCCCTTATACTACCAATACCGAGACTACCGAGTCCTTTGGCTAATGATATATCCTTCCACATTCATAACCTCTTCCAACTTAACATTTATTAAAAAGTTAATTTTTCTTTCATTTATACAACCCAACTCACATTGTTACACTCGTCACAACTCATCGCAACACGAATTTTTATTACATAAGTATGATTTACGATTATTTTTTAAAATAATGATTGCATTTCGAACCTAATAGATATTTACAAGTTAACCAAAAAAAAACTTATAAACTCATATAATCAGTGGCGGATCCTGGGATATCTTCCAGTGGGGCTCACTCTTCAGGTCGGTTTGACGTTTTGGGTCATTTTGACGGTTCGAGTTGGTTAAATTTTATCCGATAATAAAAATACGAATAACAAAAACATTCTCATTAGAACTCTTAATATTCATAATTAGTTTATTACCCGGCGCGTTGCGCCAGGCAGGTTGGTAAAACTCAAACGGTGTTAAAACCCAAGCGTTGAGTCGGTAAGTCGACGCGAATTCAGTCGGTTTCGGTGACGTGCGTTATTGTATCAGAATTAAAACCATAATTAAAACCAAAAAAATTATAAAATTTGAGATATACAAATGTGGTGGCATCGGTCGGTAAAACTCGAGCGTTGGTAAAACCTGACATTTGTCGATCCCGGACGTTGAGGCAGTGAGTCTATGGGAATTCAGTCGGTTTCAGTCATGTTTGTTATGATACTGAAACTAAAAAAATGGCGTTCGATCAGTTTTCGTTACGCTCGTTATGGTGACTGAACTAAAAAAGAATAAAATTTACGAACCAGTTCGGTGCCGCCAAGTGGCCCAATAGAGCACTTGCGGCAGTAATAATGTCTACAAATCAAATTTAGACATTACTAGTATAATACCCGTGCTTCACAGTGAACTAAAAACATGGATACATTTACATTATTAATAATAACATTGCGAGAAAGATTCATATCGAAGCATGAAAAAAAGAACCTAGAATCAGTTTTAGTTAGCTCATGATAACATTAATCTCATATCATATATGTTTAATAGTGTAGAATTTGGAGTCATTTCAATTATTTTTATAGAGTAAAAGAGAAAGTTGGTGTCACAAAATGGTTACTTTCTGTTTTTATATATGTATTAATGGTTTTGAAAAAAGAAACAAGTATTGGAGTTGGCTGAGTGGTTATGTTGGTAAGGAAAGATGTTTTTGCCGGTTTTGGGCGCAGGTTCGACTCCCTAAAGCAGCAAAAGATCGTTACATTTTTTTTAATTGTGTTATTTATGTTTTTGTGTAATGACTGGGTTTACCGACCGTTTGTGCGGTTTTGGGCGCAGGTTCGACTCCTTAAAGCAGCAAAAGATTGTTATATTTTTTTATAATTGTGTTATTTATGTTTTTTGTGTAACGACCGGGTTTACCGACCGAATAAACATTGTTTTAAATTTGTTAACAAAAAAATTATAATATGTTATACGAGTGTTGTTGAGTCATTGTCTCAGCGATCGGGCCTGACTGACGCTACCCAGTGGCTCACCTATATCTTTATTTTTTGTTTTCATTTTGTTTTAGTTCCAATACCATAACGAATGTAGCAATTATCGACTAGATTCGCGTTGACTCGCTGTTGTCGTCCTGGACCAACCGACGCTACCCCATTGGCATACCTCAATTTTTATATTTATTTGTTGTTTTCAATTTGTTTTAGTTTCAATACCGTACCGAATGTAGCTAATATTGACTAAATTCGCATTGACTCCCCTTTACGACACCCGACTTTTACCGACCGACTTTACCGCGCAACGCGCGTTAAATCACTAGTTATTAGTAATTTTAAACTTATATTGCAAAATATCTATGATTAATCCTATGATATTACTACCAAACATGTAATTTGTGTTGGTAAGATTGTTCTTAAGAATGCAGTAGATGACAAAGATATATAAATTACAGATTTATATCTATACCCATCCTAAAATCAAAACATTACAAATTGAATCATATGCCATTTTTATGTTTTTTTAAGAAGACTACTATTGGTTCTCACGGACCGAAGTCTAATAACTTATAAGAAAAACGGAATAACTATCCAATTCTAATGGATTAAGTTTAACGAGTTCTTTGTCAATCGACCACCACCCCACTGGTGGTCCAAAGAAAAAAAAGTTTAGCGGGTTCTAATGGATTAGCAAATATTTTGTTCTAACGACACGTTGATTACGATGAATTGTTAATAACATATATTTAATTACAAATAATTGTAATATGTATATTACATTTTTTAATTTTTATACCCATTTCCACAAAATAACTTACACAATTATAATATGGTTGTTCTGCGTTAAATAGGGAACAAATAAAATAACATTATGGTTGTTCAGCGTTGAATGGGGAAAAAAGAAGAAGAAAATAACATGTTGGGACTACGAATCGAACCCGGGTTCTCAAAATAAGAAGTAGGGAAGTTTACCATCTAATCAGAGTTTCAATTTAAGTTCACTCACAAAATATATATGAGTTCACTCTCAGTTTTATATAGCTTTTCTACATAAAATTCGAAATTCAATGGGTTTTCGTGAACCTGGTCTCGTCTACGTCATGCATATAATCTCGTATTCTGAAAGACCCTCTTTAATAAAAATTATATCAAATGTTAAACAATAAAAAACAAGAAAAAAAAAACCATGCTTTTAGATTTGTAGAAATGTTAAATATTATATTATAAACTATTAAACAACACTTAAATTATATGTGAAATTAATTTTTATATAAAAAATAGGAAAACAAAACATGAGCCGATAAATATATGACATTTGACATGCAAAGGCGTTGCAACCTAGATTGTCATGGAAGACCAGGTTGCTAAGGGCTTTGAGAATCAATCACCAATAAAAAAATTAAGTTTTTGCTTCAAAGTCATTGATTACCTATCCAACTTTTTGATGATCGATAAGCATAGTCTTAAAACTGTGATTATTGCTTGCCCAAAAAAGCTTCTTTTAATACTTTTTAGGGCATTTATCATTTGCACGGGAACTTTGTACAAAGATAGATGTAAACATGTAAGCTACCTAGAACAACTTTTATAAGTATAAAACTTTTCATTTATAAAGTTTTGTATTAAATTTGAGTATCACCTATTTCTAATTTTTGTCCAAATTCATGTTTGCTTCTTACGGGAGACGAGGAGATCAAGGTAATTGAATAGGCAAGCAATGGTTGAAGTTCATTTTTGGAATTATTATGATGAATATAACTATAACCAGTATACTAGCATAAACACATAACAAACTTAGGCCCTGTTTGTTTTTTTTAGAGATTTAAGTCTGAATCTGAATACCACATCTGAATGTTAAGAGGTGGTTCACATGTTTGAAATCTGAATCATTAAGAGGTGGAGGCTAGAGACGAACCTCTAGTCGTCGGAGATGGAGCCTAGTCTCCGGGTTAGAAGTTAATGGAGGCCGGAGACAAACGTATGTTTTTTTGGGTTAAGAGGTTTTCAGGCCCACTAAAAGCTCTTATTGGTTCAGGTGCTATTAAGACGCTGAACCTCTTATTGCCAGAAAAAAAACCAAACAGCCCCACGTCTGATTACGTCTGACCGAATTTGACGTTTTCTTATATTCAGAGAAAAGATGCAAAAACAAACAGGGCCTTAAACTTCTTGTATTTTCCAAACACATTTGTAGATAATGCAAACCCACGTCACAAGGAAATTTATAGACTCAAGGTAAGGCGAGACCCACAGTACCTCCGATAGGAAGATGATGATGTATGGAAAACCGAATCCAGTGGAACCCGTAACTCACATTTTCAAACAACATCCAAACCCACCGCAACAAACCCCTCATCACCGTCATCCACCTGCACCCCACTAAATTACAAAAACACCCTTGCACTCATCATTAAGTAATGCAACCATCATGTACACTTAAAGGACCATACGTGTCATTACACTCATTATCATTTTATAGTTATTCTTCGCCATTTCTCTCACCTCATCTCGTTACGACGCCCAATAGTAAACGTACAAACTTACCGAGCAAGACAAGTGTTGCAATGCCTGCAGGTTCACCGGAGATAGATAACGATAACAATAACAATGGCGCTTTGAGGAAGTTTAAGCTCAACGAAGCGTCGTTTCTCGCTTCTCTCATGCCGAAGAAAGAGACCGCTGCCGATCGCTTTGTTGACGCGCATCCCGAGTTCGACGGCCGCGGTGTTGTCGTTGCTATTTTCGGTATTATATGTTATTATTAATTAGGTTTTCGTTATCGCTGACCTCTGATATTGAATAATAATAATAATAATAATAATTAGTAGACTATAACTGAATCGAGTGTGTCTGTGTTTAGATTGTGAGAAGATGTTTAGTTGTTACTTATGGTTGATAGATGAATCGTAGAGTGTGAACAAATGATTGCGAATTGAATGAAATGATTAGGTGAATCGAATTCGAGGCGTTTCGTGTTAAGCAGAGATAGATATCAGTTTAACACGTATAACTGTCTAAACCTATCTGAAATGTTTAGTTATTATATATGTTTGATCGATGAATAGTAGAGTATGAATCAATGATCGTGAGTTGAATCAAGTGATGAGGTGAATTGAAATCGTTGTATCAGTTTAACATATCTAAAACTATAGAAATAACTGTCTAAACCTAACTAAAACTGAACAAGTAACCGTGTAAATAGATCAATTGAAGACGTGATGACTGAACAGAATAAATAATCAGTTATTAGGTTTAGTTATTGTTGACCTTTGAAATGAATGATGATTCGTAGTTGAAAGCAATTCAAGGTAATGATTACCGATTAATTAGTGAGTGTGGAGATTGAATCTGTAGCTTAATCGACATCTGTGTTTAGATTGTGTGAAGATATTTAGTTATTACGTATGTTTTATAGATTAAACGTGGCGTAGGAACAAATGATCGCGAATTGAATAAAATGATTATGTAAATCGAAATCATTGTGATTCATACTACACATATATAAATGTCAGTTTAACATATCTAAAATCGAAGAAGTAGCCGTCTAAATTGATCAACTTCAACTGAAGAAGTAACTGTCTAAATATATCAAACTGAAGACATGATGACTGAACAGAATAATCGTTACTGTTCTTCAGTTGTCTGGTTTAGTTGTTTATTCCCAACAGTATGATATGATATCCAGAATATTAGCATGATGATGTATTATTTAGTTCTAGAACGTAATTGGATGGACCTTTAATCTTTCTTGATTGATTTTCTGCAAGTGAAAGCTCTTCATCTTTATGCTATTTTTCTGCTTTCAGATTCTGGTGTTGATCCAGCTGCAGCAGGATTACACGTGACCTCAGATGGCAAACCAAAAGTCCTGGATGTCATCGATTGGTATCCTTCTGAATCCAATCAGTTTTGTTATATTTCTTCCCTTGGTGATATTATTTTTACTTAACTAAATATTTTCTTTTCTCGCAGCACTGGGAGTGGTGATGTTGATACATCAGCTGTTGTAAAGGCTGATGAAAATGGCTGTATTCGTGGTGCATCAGGTTGGTAGTTATATTGATTTAAATGAGTAGCTTGAAGTTGAATATATACCACTTTTAAGATATTTGATTGATTCTTTTGAATGATTATGTTTTAGGGGCTTCTCTTACTATAAATCCTTCTTGGAAGAATCCTTCTGGGGAGTGGCATGTGGGATACAAGTTGATATATGAGCTTCTTACAGACACACTAGTATCTCGTTTGAAGGTGGGTCTTACTTGCGATTGGTCTGAGAGCACTATTCATATAGTTAACAAGAAATAATGTAACTGTTTTCTTATTTTTGTTTGTGTGAAATTTGTAACATGGAGCAGAAAGAAAGAAAGAAAAAGTGGGATGAGAAGAATCAGGAAGCAATAGCCGAGGCTGTGAAGCAACTTGAAGAGTTTGACAAGGTTGTTCCTACCAGTTCATTATTTTATTATCATATAAAGTGATTGTAAGTTTATATTATTATGGCGTCTAACAAATTTTCTAACTTCAGAAGCACACTAAGGTTGATGAGGTAAATTTGAAAAAGACTCGTGCAGACCTTCAAGATCGAGTTGATTATTTGAAGAAACAACCAGACGTCAGTGCTATATCTTAAATTTAAAGTTTCTTCCGTCTATGTTTTCAAACGTATTTATATTTATGTGCATCTGTGTTGGTATATGTTAGAGCTATGATGACAAGGGGCCTGTTATTGATGCTGTTGTCTGGCATGATGGAGAAGTGTGGAGGGTGGCTCTTGACACACAGAATTTTGAGGGTGATTCTAGTTGTGGGAAACTTACTGATTTTGTTCCCTTAACTAATTTCAAGTATACTTGCTGACTTTTGACACTTTTTCTTCTCTTTTTCTCAAGCTTAGTTGTACTTTATGTGATATTGATTTATTATACTGATCATTGTGCCCTCAGTTTGCAATAATCAGATTATCAGTTCCATATTACAAATAATATAACACAGATAATTTTGCAGGATTGAGCGAAAGTATGGTGTATTTAGCAAGTTGGATGCTTGTACATTCGTAACCAATGTTTATAACAAAGGTAATATTTTGAGCATAGTAACTGATAGTTCGCCACATGGCACTCATGTTGCTGGTATTACCAGTGCTTTCCACCCAAAGGTATGATCTTAAATTTATGCTCTGTTTTAATCTAATCTATTCATGACCACATGCTCACTAAATTTTATGTGAACTTACAGGAACCATTGCTCAATGGAGTTGCCCCTGGAGCACAGATAGTTTCATGTAAGATAGGTGACTCACGCTTAGGCTCAATGGAAACTGGAACGGGCTTGACACGTGCATTAATTGCTGTTGTGGAGGTATCATAACTCTTATTGTATTCAACTTTATACAAATAATTTTGTAAATTAATTTGTTTTGGATCTTTTCAGCACAAATGTGATGTTATCAACATGAGCTATGGAGAATATACGATGTTTCCGGATTATGGTCGTTTTGTGGAGCTTGTTGATGAGGTCATAACCTAAAAATAATTAAATTTCTTGAATGCGGTTTTGTTTGTTTATTTGTCGTTTACAGGAAATTATTATTGAATGCAGGTGGTAAACAAGTACCGTGTAGTGTTTGTTAGTAGTGCTGGCAACAATGGGCCTGCATTGACCACTCTGGGTGCGCCAGGTGGCACCACATCAAGCATAATAGGAATTGGTGCTTATGTCTCTCCTGCTATGGCTGCTGGAGCTCATGCTTTAGTTGAGGCTCCTCCTGAAGGGCTTGAGTACACTTGGTAACGTTTTGTTTTTGGAGGAAACTATTGAATGCTCTCTCAATCTATATTAAAGGTTGATCTGGGTTATATTTTAACTTTAACGGGTCGAGGAGGTTAATTGGGTTGAAAGCGGCCCAAGTGTTGATTGATAGTTATCAAACTCTTAGGTTACATTTGTTTTTATAATAAAGTCAATTCGCAGGCAGTTACGGGGACTTTGCTTTTAGCTTTTAGCCTTCCTAGCTAGCCGACAAAGGTCGAACTTTCTTACTTCTTTATTGAAAGCGAAATGTGTTGATATGCATCAAGTGTTTGTAAATTACCTGATTGACCCGAGCTGTTTTGCTGGAACCCATTTCGCTCCATTACACAACCCATTACCCAAGCCACTTTGAGGGGTGGTAGGTTGAATTGTGCAATCCGAACCCGACCCGCATTATTATTCGTGTAAAAGATTTCAACCCTATCCTGCACACATAATTTGGGCCGACCCGAACACGACACGTTTAACAAATTTATCTAAAAAAATTGTTAAAATTTTTTTAAAACAAAATGGATATAAAATATAGAGTCGGTAGAGAAAAATGAGTAATATGAGTTTTTTTGTTTTTTTTAGAAATATAAGTATAAAAGTTTTTTAAATACTTAAACAGGTTAACAAGTCAACTTGAATAATCGGGTCGTGATAGTCGACCCAAAACCTGTTATTGTTTCGTGCTGGGTTTGGGTCGTGTCAACCATCCCCTTTAGTTTATGATGTAATTTGTACCGTGTCTCCTATGAACATGCTTAATGAAATGTGAAATGACAGGTCTAGTCGGGGGCCCACTGCTGACGGGGATCTTGGTGTATATGTGAGTGCTCCTGGTGGGGCGGTGGCCCCTGTTCCTACATGGACTCTCCAGCGACGTCAGCTCATGAATGGTACTATCAGTGTGTTGACTGTTTGACCTGTGTTCATGTTAGTTCCTTGTATGTATTCATAGTATATATAGGTAGCTAGTATCTCTTTTGTATTAGTTAGCGAAATCATAACTAATGAAGTTTACCTACGTTCTCTCAGTCTCACTACAACTGACTTTTTAACTGTTTTCAGGTACATCCATGTCATCCCCATCTGCATGCGGTGGAGTAGCTCTGATTATCAGTGCAATGAAGGTATCAGTGTCTTTTAACTGTTTTAAGATACATAACTTTTTTCTTTTGTTGTAAATTCATATAACATAAGATAACATGATGCAGGCTAAGGGGATTCAAGTGAGTCCTTATAGTGTCAGGAAGGCCCTTGAGAATACTTGTGCACCAATTGGCTGTTTGCCCGAAGATAAACTATCTAATGGACATGGCCTTATTCAAGTTGACAAGTTAGATTCAATTTCATGCATTATTTAATTATTTTTTTTATATATAATTTCTTACAAGTGACTTCCTTTCAGGGCCTTTGAGTATGCTCAGAAAGCAGCTGATTTACCATGCATTTGGTATAAGATAAGCATTAGTCAAGCAGGAAAAACAAGTAGGTTCAATTCTTTCTTAAACTTATTGTATATTTCAAATATCAAGCCCTGATTAGCTCTTTCAATCGATTGCAGCATCATCAACATTGCGAGGCATATACTTAAGAGAATCTAGCTACTGTGATCAATCTACTGAGGTGACTATTATATTTTAATTAAAATCACTTCACATCATTATGTAGTTTTAAAAACATCCTAAAATGAGCCAGCCTTATAACCATTCACATATGTCTATTGAAACAGTGGACAGTGCAAGTTGACCCACAATTTCATGAAGGTGCAAGTAACTTAGAACAGTTAGTCCCATTTGAAGAGTGTATTGAGTTACGTTCTACTGGAAAAGAAGTGGTTAGAGCTCCAGATTATCTCCTTCTCACTTACAATGGCCGTAGTTTCAAGTAATATAACCGTTTCTCTACTTCAAATTTTGCATTTTGTAATTTCTGCTAATCTTTTGTTTCTTTCTACCAGTGTGGTTGTAGACCCCACGAAGCTTAGTGACGGTTTACATTATTTTGAAGTGTGTGGAATAGACTGTAACAACCCTTGGCGTGGTCCTCTTTTCCGAATACCCGTTACTATAACCAAGCCAAAAATTGTGAAAACTCAACCTCCTATAATTACATTTTCTGGATTGTCTTTCCAGCCAGGTGGGTTTGTACACTGATGATAATTTGTGAAACTGCTTACATATATTGTGTGGTATAACTGTTTTCTTGTTTTACCATATATTGCTTCAACAGGCCATATTGAACGCAAGTTCATTAAGGTTCCATATGGGGCTACTTGGGTTGAGGCTACCATGCGCACATCAGGGTTTGACACCTCTAGAAGATTCTACATTGACGCAGTACAGGTATGTGGCATAACTAGAGGTGACACTTCTAACAGATTCTACATTGACTTTCTTTCAAATCTACAGATCTCACCATTAAAAAGGCCTATCAAGTGGGAAAGTAATGCAGTATTTTCATCTCCATCTACAAAAAGCTTTACCTTTTCTGTGGAGGGTGGTCGTACGATGGAGTTAGTGATAGCTCAATTCTGGTCCAGTGGTGTAGGAAGTAATGAACCTGCTGTTGTAGAATTTGAGGTTACATGTTTTGTTTATGTTTCTCTGTAATCATTTTAAATATTGTATCGTATGGGCTTTTTACTGATTGTTTCTATGTTAATATTTAGATTGCGTTCCATGGGATAGATGTTAACAAAGATGAAGTGATCCTTGATGGAAGTGAAGCACCTGTTAGAGTCGAAGCCCAAGCTTTATTATCATCTGAGAAACTTGCTCCTACCGCCAAGCTAAACAAGGTACAACATATTTCATTCATAAATCAATTAGTATAATTTTGTTCGTGTGTGTTTGGTACTAAAGAAATTCATGTATCCAAAATCATACTGCAGATTAGAGTCCCTTATCGTCCTGTTGATTCAAAACTGAGTGCTCTTTCAGCAGATCGAGATAAATTACCATCTGGAAAACAGATACTTGCATTGACTTTGACGTACGTTTTGGTTGAATTTTCTCTCTTGTTCCTCTTAACTTAGTTATTTTTTGAATTATATATCATTAATGCCTTGTGCTGCAGTTACAAGTTCAAGTTAGAAGATGCTGCTGAAGTAAAACCACAGATACCCTTACTTAACAATCGTATCTATGATAGCAAGTTTGAATCCCAGTTTTATATGATATCAGATTCAAATAAGGTATATTTTTTTTCAACTGCATATATAATTCATCATCTTGTTTTGTTCACTTAATATTTTCTATTTCTTTTCCATTTATTGTATATAGCGTGTATATGCAATGGGTGATGTCTACCCAGATTATGCAAAATTGCCCAAAGGTGATTACACTTTACAACTGCACTTGAGGTATGATTCCCTCTTAAATGCTTATATATATGCGCTTATAAAGTTAATGAGTTGCTTATATATTGAAATTTCTGAATTTTTCAGACATGAGAATGTGCAATACTTGGAGAAGTTGAAGCAATTAGTCTTGTTCATTGAAAGAAAATTGGAGAAGGTATATGTGAGATGCCATGCAAACTATATATTTTTGGTACTAATGTTTGTATGTTTTCCATTTAATGTTATAAACTTCTAATAGGAGGCTGTGCAATTGAGCTTCTATACTCAACCAGATGGTCCAGTCACGGGTACCGGTAGTTACAAAACATCAACATTAGACCCTGGGTTTGTCCTCTCTCCATCTTTACCCCCTCATCTTTGTATGATTGGCATTTAATGACTCCTATGTTTTATCCTGTAGATCAAAAGAAGCCTTTTACATAGGGCCTCCCAGTAAGGACAAGCTTCCAAAGGTAAGCTAGCAATTAAACCAATATTTTCTGTTTGTGCTAATGATATTAGATATACATGAAGTGGATTGTAAAGAAAGGGATTATGGTAGTGAAAAGAGATGTTTATTACTTAATGTGTAGGAAATACAAAGGGGACTACATCTATATATACACAAGCAAACCCTAACTTACAACCCATAAAAGGTCCATGGGCTTTAACCAATTACATGGGCTAAAACCCTAATTATAACTAAATACAACACTCCTCTTCAAGTTGGAGCATAGATGTTAATCATGCCCAACTTGTTACAAATAAAATCTATCTGAGCTTTCCGGAGCGGTTTAGTTAGAATGTCTGCTAGCTGAAAGTTTGTCTTCACATGAACTGGTTGAATGGATGGAGGATCAGTTTGTGTGCCTACTACTCGATCTCTGATAAGGTGGCAGTCGACCTCAATATGTTTTGTCCTCTCATGAAATACTTGATTCTTGGCTATGTGGATGGCTGATTGACTATCACAGTATAACCGCATCAAGTCATTAGAAACAACCCCGAGCTCTATGAGAAGACTACGTACCCATGTCATCTCTGATGTTACATCTGCCATGACTCTATACTCTGATTCGGCACTTGATCTGGAAACCGTGTGTTGCTTCTTCCATGATACAAGATTTTCTCCAACAAACACACAATATCCGGTGGTAGATCGTCGAGAGATCGGACAACCTGCCCAATCTGCATCTGAAAACCCTGATATCCGACCATATCCTTCTTCTGTGAAGGCACCCACACGACAATGACCCTGATCGGAGTATAATATACCCAAACCAGGTGAGGTCTTAAGATATCTTAAGACACGAAGGGCAGCATCCCAGTGACCGGTGTATGGTGCAGCCATAAATTGGCTCAGAACACTGACAGTAAAGGAGATATCCGGTCGTGTGACGGTTAAATAATTAAGTTTACCAACCAACCGTCTGTATCGCTCAGGATCTTTCATTGGATCCCTTTCCTTTGAGAGGAGTTTCTTTGTAGGAAGCATTGGGGTATCAACAGGTTTACAACCCAGTAAGCCACATTCAGTCAACATATCAAGGACATACTTTCGTTGGGAGAGAAGTATTCCTTGTGGAGAGCGAGATACTTCTATGCCAAGGAAATACCTCAATCGACCTAAGTCGCTGACCTGAAACTGAGACTGAAGAAACTGCTTGAGTTCGGTGATCCCGACCTCGTTATCACCTGTGATTATAATGTCATCCACATAAACAACTACAATAATCCGCTTTCTTTTCTAGTGTCTAAAGAAGATTGAGTAATCATAGGCACTACGAGTCATCCTAAACTGTCCCATAACACTAGAGAATCGACCAAACCATGCCCCGGGAGACTATTTAAGTCCATATAGAGAACGACGTAGTCTGCAAACTTTCGAGGCCTACTCCTCAACAATGAACCCTGGTGGCTGCTCCATATATACCTCCTCCTCAAGAACACCATTTAGAAAGGCGTTCTTGACATCAAGCTGGTGGAGCGGCCAATGATTAATGGCAGCAAGAGCGATACAAATACGGAAAGATGGCATTTTAGCAACCGGCGAGAAGGTTTCATCATAATCAATGCCATATGCCTGAGAATACCCTTTTGCGACCAACCGAGCCTTTAAGCGGTGTAAGGAGCCGTCCGGGTGTAGTTTAACTGTAAACACCCAACGACAACCAACAATACGCTTCCCTTTAGGAAGTGTTTCAAGATTCCATGTATGATTGGACCTTAGAGCCCCAATTTCATCTTCCATAGCCTGTCGCCATCCTGGGTGAGCGAGAGCGCTCGTCACATTTCTGGGAATCGGGTAGGAATCAAGAGTAGTGGTGTACACATGAGATTCAGGAGAGAGGTGGGTGTAGGCAACATAGTCCTGTATCGGGTAACGAGTGCATTTCCTGGGTTCTTTGCGAAAAGAAATAGGTATATCGGGTAGTGGTGCACCAGGAGGATCATAAACGGGTGTATCAGGGGTAGGGGTAGGGGTAGTTTCTGGTAAAGGTGTCGGATCGGGTAAGGATGTATCAGTGAGAGGTGTAGATTGTTCAGATGCAGACGGAAGATCTGAGGGTATGTTGTGGCCGGGGTGTGAGTCAAGTGTCTCTGATATTTGACCCTTACCTCGCCTAGCGTATGTGAAAAGTAGTGGCGGAGGTTCTGTCGGTGGGTCAGAATCAGTAGAGATTGGATCGGTGGAGGGAATCGACACAGGAATGGTGTGGAAGAAGGGAGATGTGGGTATATCGAGGTTGGGAAACGGGTCAGAAACAGGAGTGGAACACTCGGGAAAGTAAGGATATGACTCATGAAAAGTGACATCGGCACTAGTAAAGTATCGGTGAAGTGATGGGCTATAACACCGATACCCTTTTTGAACCCGTGAGTAACCAAGAAAGACACAACGAATGGCTCGGGGATCAAGTTTGATGGTTTTTGGACGATGGTCATGAACATAGGCGACGCAACCAAATACTTTAGGTGCGAGAGGAAATGGATCATCGTTGGGAAATAGTACAGAAAACGGTGTTTTACCATGAAGAACGGGTGTGGGCATGCGGTTAATCAGATATGTGGCAGTGAGAACGGCATCTCCCCAAAAACGATGAGGAACACGTGATTGGATCATGATTGTGCGAGCAACATCCAATATGTGACGATTTTTGCGTTCGGACACCATTTTCCTGAGATGTATATGCACACGATGATTCATGAATAATGCCGTTGGTTTTTAAGTATGAAGAAAAGTCGGTGGAAAAATATTCTTAGCATTATCAGATCGTAAAGTTTTAATGGTGGTGTTAAATTGGTTTTGAACATAAGCATTAAACTCTCGAAATATGGAAAATACCTCACTACGAGATTTCAACAAATAAACCTAAGTAGTGCGAGAATAGTCATCAATAAAGGTAATAAAATATTCAAAACCCAACGTAGATTTGATAGGGCAAGGACCCCATACATCAGAATGCAAAAGTTCAAAACAAAAACTGACTCGATTAGGCATTCTAGGGGGATAGGGACGCCTGGTATGTTTACTAAGTTGACACGACTCACAATGAAAATTAAAAGACGAAAGTGGTAAATCTGGTCGCATTTGCCTCAAACCGTTGTAGAGGAATGACCTAACCGACAGTGAGCCTCACTGACAGCGGAATCACATAAGTTTGCTACAGGATGCGAAAACGGGGATATACGATAGAGACCTCCTTATTCAAAACCAGTACCAATTACCCGGTTTGTTCCTAGTTCATGAAAAACGCAGTGAGTTGGGTAAAAGGTCACAGAACAGTTGTTTTGTTTGGTAATCTGACTCACTGAACAAAGACTGGTAGGAAATTTAGGAACAAATAGAATAGGACACAGTTTTAGGTTTTCCAAGTTGCTGATGGATCCTATGCCGAGAACGGGACATGAAGATCCATCGGCAAGACGTACCGGTGCATGGGAAACATTTTGAAGACTAGAAAAAATACCCCGATTCCCAGTCATGTGATGTGTGGCTCCAGAATCAATCACCCATGATGAGTCAAGGCTAGAAGGTTTACCTGGATGTGCCGAGTTGGTTTGAGGATGAGGCAATTGCGAGGCAAGAAACCGTTGAATAAGATCATGCTCCTCCTTAGTAAATGTATACGTGTATTTATTTTCGCCCATAGTAATACACTAAACTGAAAAATTGTACTCTTCTGACTGTGAACAGTAACGAGTGCAGGTGGTGGTCGGAAACAGATTCCGGTGTGAACGGTAACTATTCAGGCGTGAACAGTAACTTGTCGCGAACAGTAAATGCGGCGTGAACAGTAACAGTACTCCGGCAGTGGCTGGCTGGGCGGGTTAAATAAGAAATCTGGAAAAAGTACGGCGCCCCGAAGGTGGGTCACGCGCCGTCACGCGTTGGCAGCAGCGGCGGAAGGCGGTCGGCGCGTGGGGGCGCGTGCGGCGTCTGTTTGGCGGCTGATTTTCAGGGGAGGCTAATCGAAGGGTGTAGATGATGATGGCAGGGGCGGTGTTGATAAAAAGTGTCTTGAAAAAAGATTTCGTGACCTGAGCAGAAGGTAAACCGAGTGGAGTTTGATTCAAATCTAGGGCCGGCTGTCAGGATGTTATATCAGATCAGATGGCGGATTTGGATCGAGAGCCGTAGCTCTGATACCATGTAAAGAATTATGGTAGTGAAAAGAGATGTTTATTACTTAATGTGTGAGAAATACCAAGGGGACTACATCTATATATACACAAGCAAACCCTAACTTACAACCCATAAAAGGCCAATGGGCTTTAACCAATTATATGGGCTAAAACCCTAATTATAACTAAATACAACTAACAGGGATGATTTACTAAACTTGATTTGTTGCAGAACTCTCCTGAAGGGTCTGTACTACTTGGAGCAATTTCATATGGTAGGCCATCAACTGTGGTGTCAGATCAGGCAAACGACCCTGAAAAGAATCCGGTATCATATCAGATAACTTATCAAGTCCCACCACATAAGGTTATGATTATACAATCAATCTTTTTTATTTATCTTACTGTAGATCATACTTACTAACTTTATCTGTTTGACAGGCCGATGAGGATAAGGGAAAGAATTCTACTTCCAAAAATTCAACCAAAAGTGTATCGGAGCGTTTAGAGGAACAGGTGCCTTTTTTTTCTTTTTTTTTTTGGTTTGCTAAAAATAAATAATTTATCATGTTTCTGGTTGACCAGGTTCGTGATGCAAAGATAAAGGTTCTTGCAAGCCTAAAACAAGGAACTGATGACGAACGGTCCGAATGGAAAAAACTATGCATCACACTCAAGGTTTTGTTTATCAAGTTTTGACATTATAATAGTAAAATAAAGAGGTAACGGTTACAGCAAACTTACAGTCATTTTTAATGTTTTTTATGATATTGATAGACTGAATATCCAAAATACACTCCGTTGCTGGCCCAAATATTGGACGGATTGATATCCCAAGAAGTTGAGGATAAAACACACCATTATGAAGAGGTAATGAATGATATGCTTTATTGTTTTGTAAGAATTGCATTTTAATGGTTTCCCTGTGACAGATAATTGCTGCAGCAGATGAGGTTGTTGACAGTATTGACAGAGTCGAATTAGCAAAGTTTCTTTCCATCAATGGTGATCCTGAAGATGAAGATTTTGAGGTATATCAAGATATTATTGTTTCTTGTTGGCTAAATGTGAAATTATCTCTTGTCTTAGCGATGCAAACTTTTTGGTGATTGTATTTATCTTGTGATTATAGAAAACGAAGAAGATGGAGACAATACGTGATCAACTGGTTGAAGCACTTTACCAAAAAGGTTTAGCTTTAGTGGAAGTTGCGTCCCTCAAGGTATTGTTATTGTTACTAATTAATATTCTAGTAACAAGATGCTTGTTGAAAATATTTTTTTCATATAATAATGTATCAGTTAGATAATTTAAGCAATGGTGTTATTGTATGGTGTAGGGTGAGATGGCTGCGTTGGCTGCTAACTTGGATGCAGAGGTTGTGGATAAACCCGATGGCCAATCATCGACATCTTCTGTTGATCTATTTGAAGAGACTTTCAAAGAGCTGCAGAAATGGGCCGACTCTAAGTCCTCCAAGTATTTGACTCTTGTGATGATACGTGAACGACATAGTGGAAGACTCGGCACTGCACTCAAGGTACACTTTGTTAGTCTTGTGTCTTTATATGCGTAAACATGTAGTTATGAATAACATAAAAATGGGGGGGGCAGGTGGTGAATGGGATGATTGAAGAAGATGGAAAGAAGAAGCTTTATGAAGAAAGAATATCTGTGCTTGAGCAAAGCGGGTGGGAGCATTTGGTGGTGTATGAGAAACAATGGATGCTCGTGCGTTTCCCGCCAGCCCTACCCCTCTTCTAAGCTAGTCGGATTCCTTTCTTTCTTTCTTTCTTTCTTTCTTTCATAATTGTATACGTTTCTGTAATAAATGCCGTTTCTGGTTGGACTCTATATGCATGGTTAAAGTGAAACCACCAGAAATTGGTTTGGTTTGTGTTGCATGTTTATTGACTAAAATAAATTTCTTACTAGGTTTTAGGAATGTAACTGCTTGTGATGTTTGGAGCATGTGAGTACAAAAACTAGAGAAGCCAAAGGTCGAAAATCTTTAAATTTCTCCAAATTTTTGGCACATGCATTCCCTGGTGGCATGAACATTGTTTAATAATTATTTTTTTCAACTTTTATGTGCACTTATATTACTTCATATAGTATGGAGTTTTTGCATACCTAAACATGATTAAATCGATAGTTCTTTCAAGCTGCACCAATGTATTTTGACGTAGGAATATTGCTACTAGCGTGTTTTAGAGTTTTGATGTACCTACACATGTATACTATAGTGCATGTATATTGTTCAATAGTATATTTTACATATGTATTTGTGTCATCAATAACTTCAATTTGCATTTCCAGGTGACTTATTTATATGTAACAAAAAGACACATGGCATATCCATGTGCAGTTAACAAAAAAGAGCAAGTATGTGTGTAGTCACATCATGAACACGTGTCATTTGTCAATAACCAATGACAAGTAGATATTCATACATGTGTAACCCGGTTGATATTTACCCTAAACAACTAACTCCGTGGCCACCGCCACCTTGCCGCTCAATCAATAGGATTCCCAGTTTCTTTATGGATCCATATTGCTGCCTCACGCATGTATAGCTGAAATTAGGGCTGTTCAAAAAGCTCGCGGCTCGTGGCTCGCTCGAAACTCGCTCGTAAATAGCTCGAATAAAGCTTGGCTCGAAAAAGCTCGATTCTAAATGAGCTCGACTCGACTCGGCTTGATTTCTAAACGAGCCGAGCTCGAGCCAGGGTCAGCTCGGCTCGTGGCTCGGTCTTGGCTCACTCGTTAGCTCGGCTCGTTGGCTCGTTTAGATTAAACCCTAAATTTTAATATTTATATATAATAATATCATACCAAGAAATAAATAAATAAAAATTATACATAGATTATGTCACTCGATACCTAAAATCTTATAAAAGAATAACGAAAATAAAACAAATAAGTTTATAAATTCTCTAGTTTATAAATTTTATATAATATGTATGTTAAAATTATATTTTTTGTATTTTATATATTAAAATTTGTAAAATATAAAATAAAAAAATAAAAAATTAAAGGAGTCCGGCTCGAGCTTGATTTTTCAGCTCGATAAAGAAAACGAGCCGAGCTCGAGCCAGCTCGATTAAGTTCGAGCTCGAGCACACTCTAGCTCGACTCGACTCGGCTCGTTTATAGCCCTAGCTGAAATCCACACCCGACAAGGCCTATCTACCCGGTGACCCATATTCCAAGTTATATCAGACGAGATCAGTTGAACTTGGTAATTGTATTGTGTATATATTGTAAATAACAAAGAATGATTACAGGAGGTATAAATAGAAAACATAATTACATAGCACACCCTCTAATAATAACTAATTGTCTATTTATCTAATATTCCCCCGCAAGCTAAGGCTGAGGTTCGATCTGTAGCTTGGACCTTAAAAATAGAAACCGTTGTGTGGGTAACGGCTTGGTAAAGACATCAACAATCTGATCCTGTATAGATATAAATTGAACCACCAGCTGTTGTTGAGCAACCTTTTCGCGTACAAAGTGAAAGTCAATTTCAACATGCTTTGTTCTGGCATGAAACACTGGATTAGCAGATAGGTAGGTAGCTCCCAAGTTGTCACACCACATTGTAGGAGCAGTGGTGATATGAACACACAATTCACGAAGAAGTTTCTCTAGCCAAGTCAGTTCAGCAACAGTGTCGGCCAACGCCTTGTATTCAGATTCCGTGGATGACCGAGAGACAGTCTTCTGTTTACGAGCAGTCCAAGAAACAAGATTGTTACCTATTTAAATGGCAAATCCCCCGGTGGAGCGAAGGTCATCCGGGCTATATGCTGTAAGAGAAGCATCAGTATAAGCATGAAGTAACGAGGCAGATTTATGATGCAGTAAAAGACCAAAATCAGATGTGCCCTGAAGATATCGCAGTATCCGTTTAACAGCTGACCAATGATTAATCGTGGGAGAATGCATAAACTGACAGACTTTGTTGACTGCAAATGTCAAATCAGGACGAGATAACGTAACATACTGAAGAGCCCCAACAATTTGTCGATACTGAACTGGGTTATTATATTGGGCGCTGTCACCAAGTGTTAGATTGTCAGAATTGGTCATGGGCGAAGGAACCGGTTTGGCTTGAGAAAGCCCAGCCCAGCTTAGTAATTCCAAAATATATTTCTTTTGAGACAATAATATATCTTTGCCACGTTGCACAATCTCAATCCCTAGAAAGTAGGACAACTTTCCTAAGTCTTGAACAACAAAAGTGGTGCTAAGACGACGAACAATGTTATCAATGGCAGCGGGATCATTGCTAGTGAGGATAATATCATCCATGTAAATCAACATATATAAGAGTGTTACCCACTGAATAAATAAACAAGGAGGGATATGTTTTGGATCTTCTAAATCCAAGGGCAATTAGAGCAGATGACAACCGATGAAACCACGCTCGTGGAGCCTGTTTAAGCCCATAAAGAGACTTATGAAGAAGACACACATGATCTGGTATTTGAGGATTAATAAAACCAGGTGGCTGCTGGAGATAAACAGTTTCTTTGAGATCACCATGCAAAAAGGCATTTTGTATATCCAATTGTCGAAGAGACCACCCTCTCGTGACCGCAATAGACAAGACAACACGAATGGTAGTAGCCTTGACAACCGGGCTAAATGTATCATGATAATCCACACCCGGTTGTTGGCGAAAACCTTTAGCTACAAGACGCGCTTTGTAACGCGTAACAGCTCCAGTTTGATCCTTTTTTAATTTGTATACCCATTTGCAATCCACAACATTCATATTTTGACTACGTGGAACTAAAGACCAAGTGCCGTTTCGAACAAGCGCTGAGTATTCTTCAGCCATGGCTTTCCGCCAGTGAGGATCGTTGTTGGCAATAGCAAAGGACACGGGTTCAGTACCCGGGGAGATGGTTGTAATGTAAGATGAAGGATTGTACCGAGAAGGTTGTTTCGGATTGGGTCGCAAATTAGGTGGGTGGGTTCGAGGTGGCGGTGGAGGAGGAGGAATAGGTATGGAGGATGAAACAGATGGAGGAGTGGAAGTAGCGTTTGTAGGTGAGAATGTCGAAGAGGGTGGTGGAGTTGAATTGGATATGGGGGCTGATGTGTGGGTTGGTGTATGGTCTGGTGATATTGGTGGAGTGGGATAAGAGGAATAATAAGGAGATTGTGGTGTTGGTTGGGCAGAAGATGGTGATGGCTGAAAAGGAAAGACATGTTCATTAAATCGAACATGACGGGCAATATAAAGCCGGTTAGAATGGGGATCAAAGCACCGGTATCCGTAATGTGAGGTGCTATATCCGAGAAAAACACGTTGAATAGATCGAAAATCCATGTTGTGAGGATTGTAGGCTCGAAGATGTGGATAGCACTGGGTCCCAAAAACCCGAAGAAAAGAGTAATCGGGTTTGCGATTGAAGAGATGTTCAAATGGAAATATGTGAGTTGTGGCGAGAGGGCATCCGGTTAATCAGGTAAACTGCTGTGCCAAAAGCAAAGTGCCAAAATTTTTGTGGAACATGAGACTAGTTTCGACGACATGGCGATGACGACGCTCAACGACGCCATTTTGTTCACTTGTATGTGGACAGGAAAGTCTGTGGATAATGCCTTGTTCTAAAAAGAAAGGAGATAATTTTTGAAACTCAACTCCCCAGTCGGTTTGGACCGATTTAAGTTTTGTTTTAAACTGTCGTTCAGCCATAGTTATGAAGTGTTGGAAAGTGATAAACACATCAGATTTAAGTTTTAAGGGAAAGAACCACATAAATTTAGAATAATGATCAACACATAATAAAAAATAATGATGACCATCATACGAAGAAAATGGTGCAGGGCCCCAAACATCACAAATAACCAAATCTAAGACATGTGAACTTTTATAATCAGATAAAGGTAATGAAAGTTTGGAAGATTTTCCCACAAAATAAGAATCACAAGCAAACCCAGATTTTTTGTCTGAAACAGGTAAAAGATATTTAGAAAGCATAGAATTTAAAGTTTGCTGATGTGGATGACCAAGCCTTTGATGCCAAGTCTTGTACGAAGCACGAGCAGTGGAGAAAGCAACTTTGGGAACATCCTGAATCCGAGGAAGACAGAATGAGTTAAGTCCATCATTGCTGGGACCCGTGAGGAGGGTAGTGCGTGTAAGCTTGTCCTTCACATAAAAGAATTTAGAGTGAAATTCAAAGAACACGTTATTATCATGATAAAATTGTTGAACGGAAAGGAGGTTTTGTTTAATTGTTGGAACATGAAGAATATTGTTTAGGGAAAAAGTTTTGTTTGGAGAATAGTAGCGAGAAGAACCAATATGAAGGATTGGAAGAGGCTTACCATCACAAACAAAAGATTGTCACCACCATGATATGGTTCAGAATACTCAAAGCTTGAAAGATCAGGTGTCACATGGTGAGTAGAACCGGTATCCGGACGCCAAGAGGTGGAAGCTTGTGAGCGAGCATCAGCATAATTGGCAGACGGTGAACGACCACGCATGGTAGACGGATCTCGGTTGGGGCACTGAGAGGGGATGTGGCCAATTCCACATCGAATACAAGTACCAAAAACTGTGTTCTGGGTAGATGCCCAAGAAAACTGGTTGCGATTGTTGCTGTTCTGATTACGGTAATTGTAGTTTGTATTGTTGTTGTAAGAACCTCGCCCCCGTCTGTTGTTTTGACCACGACCCCTAGTATTTCCAGAACGGTTGGTGTAATTAGCTTGAGGTTGAGGTAAAGCTGGTTGCACGGACTGGTGCTGAATGCTCAGTTGGTTAGCAAGTTGTTGTAAGGCTTGGATGGTGGGAGAGTGGGAGGGGCCGAGAGGAGATGTAATGGGTACGGGGTTGTAGGTTGCGGCTGTGAATGCTTGGGCAGGAGGGACAGTGGGTAAAGATTTTTAGATCATAAAGTCATTGTCAGAAATTAGGGCATGCAATTCGTTAAAAGCAGTAGGAAATTGTCGAGTGATAATGTTACTATTAAGTACATGGTATCGTCTCGTAATCCAGCAACAACCAACATAACCAAATCCTTTTCTTTTACCGGTTCACCAATATTGGCTAAAGCGTCCGCGTACTCTTGTGCTCGTTCAAGGTAGGCAGATGGTGCTTCATCACTTTTCATCTCGATGTTCAGCAGTTGTTGTTTGAGAGTAAATTCTCGGGAGATAGTGTTGGGTGAATAGGCTCGTTCAAGAGCCAACCAGAGTTCACGTGATGTGCTAGTGTGTTGAACATGACTGAAGTCAGATTCGGAGATAGTTGAAAGGATGAGCATACGAATATGAGCATCGTTTGATAGCCATGTGGTGTGATTAGGGTTTGGCTGTGGTGCAGGTGGTGGTCGATCGGCAGCAGGGGAGGGTGGTTGAATAGTGGCTGGTGGACATGGGATTGTGCCATCCACATAGCCATAGAGATTGTTTGTAACCAAAAAGGGTTGAAGTATAGCCTTCCAATATCCATAATTTGTGGGAGAGAGTTTGAATGAGAATTTGTGAGAATTGTGGGTTGTTTTGGTAGCATCAGAGAATGGTTGTAATAGCGCCATGTTAATCAGTGGACAGGTGGTGTGGTTAAGAGTGGCGGCAGATTAGGGTTACAGGCTAGGGTTGTTGGTGACGGCAGATTAGGATTACAGAGACAAGGCTCTGATACCAAGTTGAACTTGGTAATTGTATTGTGTATATATTGTAAATAACAAAGATGATTACAGGAGGTATAAATAGAAAACATAATTACATAGCACACCCTCTAATAATAACTAATTGTCTATTTATCTAATAAGACCGAAGAATCTGATTTGGGAGTGGCGGTGTTAGAAGCGTCAGATGTTAGGAGCGGCGGTGGTGTTGGAGTGAATATAGGGTTTAGTTTGTGTGTTTGGTGATATTATTCAGATCTGACTATTAAAAAGGGGAAAATAACAAAGCTGCCGGTCCAACCGTCGGGTCACCGGGTCCGGTCCAACCGATGCCCGTGAGACCCGGCAGGTCCATTAGAAAACGGGTTGTATACTACGACCCGGACCGGTATTGGCACTGGGTCCCGGCCAGGTTTCAAAACATTGAAAATAACTCAAAAATAAAATTCATTCAATTTCTTCGATAAACTCTGATAGTTAAAAGTGTGAAGCAAAATTGCTACTTAGATTAATATAAGCAATACTGCATAAAAGAAATAATTTAACTACTTGATTGTCTGCTTAATAAGTTCAACTACTCTATTGCCTCGATTTAACTCCAGCCGAGGATTAAAACCCATGGCAACCAAAGATTTATGATTTAATTTGCAAAACATTTTGAAAGAGAAATGAGAGTAAGCTAAGTAAGGATTTGCAATAAAATAGAAGTTTTGCCTTGGTTAACTTTGTAATTAATTATTACTATTTCATAGTTAAAACTTTAGCCATAGATCACATAATCTAATGAGTTACTCCTCGAGTTTTGACAATATGAGAGTTCTGAAGATACATATGCGTACACTCATATTTAGAATTCTAATGCCATCTATTAAAAGATGTTAGACACCACTACAGCGTTGTTACTGGCGACGGTAGGTGCTTGAGTTGTAAAGCCGGATGACTCTCCCGCTTCCGTTTTCTTGGCATCCTAACTTTTGTTCTCACGGCAATACTTATTGGTATGCTTGCGTAAGATAAAGTTCAACCCCGCTTTCAGAAACTTGAAGCAATACTTGCACCGGGCCTCTCTTGTGAGTCGGTCATGACACACAAATCATAATGAACCCAAACCTCGGGGCATGTGTTGTTTCGATGACCATAACGTCGTCGAAACTTACCATTGATTGCCGGTTTAAGCTTAATTGTGATTTAAAGTGTGTTTCTGAGTTTTGAAAGTGGTTTAACAATATCTACACACCACCATGCTATTTATAGTATGTGTGTAAGGTGTATATAGTTAAAAAAACCGGTTCCAACGGTCAAAAACGGCTATAGCGGGCCAAACAACCAAAGTCGAAGGTTGTAGCCTTGCTTCACTTGAAAGAAAAGAGACTTATAGATTGGCTTGAAAACTCCTCAGAGAGAAAACATCTTAATTAGAAGAAGAGGTCTTTCTTGATCTCTGAGTTTTGAAAGTGGTTTAACAATATCTACACACCACCATGCTATTTATAGTATGTGTGTAAGGTGTATATAGTTAAAAAAACCGGTTCCAACGGTCAAAAACGGCTATAAAGCCATTGGAACCGGTTCCTAACGGTCAAAAATGTTTAAATTAAATATCCTGTTTTTACGTAAAACCCAGGTCCGGTTCCTACCCTACCCGGTTCCACTGGGTTCCCATTTCATTTCAGCGGGTCGGGTCCGGTTCCTAGCGGGTTCCTGACTGGAACCAGTTCCATTCTGTATCCGATGACAAAAAACCGGTTCCTACCCGGTTCCGGGTTTTAAAATAACCCGATATTGTGCCCCTCTACACTACACTACACTACACATCTTTAAACTCGATGAATGACACATATAATGGAGGATATCTGGCAACACCATATGTGAAAATGATAGCCAAGTACATTTTAGAATGCTCGGTTAATATTGACTAACATTTAATCACTGTTATAAATAACTACTAAATTATGAAAAACTAAACAGTTATGAGCAGTTTGCTCTCCATCATCATACTCAAAAGTCATGCAATAGCAAGATAGCATCATCAAGAATAAAAAGAGAAGCTTCTAGAACCTTCCATTTGGCACGCAATCGGTTTTTCATCGCAGCATCATCTGCAGTTCCTTTAACCACCAACAGACTCTGCAAACACATTTTATTTAAGAAAAAAACGCACATTAATGTAATGTCTAAACAAACAAATTTCATAATAAACAAAAACAAAAGAATGCATACATCTTTTGCGAGGTCATTTTCATGAACAATGCGAAGTTTTAAGTTGAGTGCTGCGTGATACATGTCATCCAAGACCTGTTCCCAAACAGACCGTTTATTCAACTTCCACAGCATAACCTCCGACTTCTGAGCATTGTTTCCGTTTCCAATTCTCTGAAACAAACAGATCAATCAAACACGTGTTTTAATCTTAGGTTATGATTTATTTCTACCATGTTTGTTTTCACATGATTCATATAATTTTGTAATCATTTAAACAAAATCACAAGTTTTGAACGAGTACCTCGAGATGCAAGAAATCATCTTTCCATAGCTTAAAAAGAGCAACCAGTGCATCTTGCTTTTCAACAAATGTAGCGCTCGCTATCTACCAAAAACTCAAACAGCAAACGGGTCAAAATCATTTTATAGTCAACAGATAAGTCAAACTTTGGTCAACAGATTTAACTACCTTATCCGTCTCAATAAACCGCTCACGTTCAGCTAATAACCTGAACATCCTATAAGACTCTCTTCCATATTTCTTCATCACAATCGATTCAACCTGCAAAACACAAAACCGCAAAAAAGAAAAAGAGTAAAAATAAAAATACTTTTTTTTGTAAATTTTCTTTTATAATTAAAATTAGAGCATGGACCAAACCTCCTGGGCTTGAGCCTGATCGATGATTTTCTTCAAGTCTGTACACAAAAAAATTAATACTCAATAACTCAGATTGAGGTCAACTTTTTAAAAATGGCATGTGGCGTTTACGACCCATTTATATAATGGGTCAGGCTGAAAGTGAAAGTACCTATGCTATATGTTTCATTTATTGCAATTGTCGGGAGTTCACAGCCCAATTGAACAAGGGTGGCCCGAACACGCTCTAAAGTCAAACTTCGACCTTCTTCGGTCTTCATTGCTTCATCAAATATGGTTTGCAACAAAAGCGGGACTGTAGACAACATGTCACAAAATAATATTAGAAACAACCAATAAATTAAGCTAATATGATGTTTAAAGAAAGAGTTTAACCAGTTTTTTCCATTTTGACTTTGGTTTCATCTCTTCTATTTGCCTCAAATACTGCATGTAGAACAATACCAGCTACGCTATCTATACGTTCAGTCACATGCGAAACACATGCCTGTAAACCACACACTAAAAAGTTAATGTCAAATGTGTGCATGTATATATAGTGTTAGGATCAAATATAAATAGATTTAGCATGCTAAGCGTACAAATTACTAGAGAAATTATGCTAACACAATAACACTTGAGTAATTATTTTTACTATACACTTATACAGATTTTAACCTAATGTAATTATTATTACTCCGCTTCATTTTTTGTAGTAGTTTACTTGGCTTCCTTGTAACATTTGTAGTTTTCTCATGAACAACCTTAACTTAACGCAAATTTAACCATAAATTAATCAAGCAGAAAGAAAACAACCTTATAACGTAGACATCGAACAAATTCCTCAAAATTAACGCGCCAAAGTATTTCTTTATTTTTGTTTGTCGCCCAATTCTCGGTTTCAGATTTTAAACAATCTTGCTTACGCTGTAAACCACAATATATGTTAGGGCACGTTACGTTACTAAACTTGGAATAATAAGTAATAGCACAAAAGTTAAAATAAATGAACCTTTTCCCCAACAATGCTTGTGGTGGGAGACTTTTTGATATCATCATCATTATTATTAAGGGCCCCGTTGATCAATGCATCCGACTCGACTAAAAATCTTAATGATTCCATGGGAGCTGCAGCAGCTAATGCACGTGCCTCTAAGGTTTGTGAAACATCACCTATCTGAAAGAATCAAAGTCACTTGCATACATTTAAGGATTAACAAAACCTTAAAATATGCAACCATGTTTTTGCAATATAAAAGAATATTTGGTAAGTTAAGTCTCAATTACTTTTGAACCTACCTGGTAAGTCTGTATACGAACTGGCTGATTTATCTTAACCAGCTAAAATGTTTAGCTCAAGATCGGGTCATAAATAACTCGAGCCGGCTTGTAGCTCCTCGACACAACTTGTTTCTTTTTTTCTTTTTTTTTTACACATAGTGATATAATATACTTAACACACATATAATGCATAACAAATAAACTACAAAAATTACAACTTATTTTTACATTAAAATTTGGGTTATAATTCATATATATAAAAATTTGGGCTTTAATTTAAAGTTTAAACTAGTAAGCCAATGAGCCAAGCTTACCTTGGCTTGAGCTCAGGCTCGGCTTGTTTACAGAAAAGCTGAAATCGAGTAAGCCAACGCGCCGAGCTCACCTTGACTCGAGCTTGGGCTAGGCTAGGCTCGGCTTGTTTACAAACAAGCTGAATTTGTGCCCATTAAACAAGCCAGCTAAAAGGGCCGAGCTTACCTTAACTCAAGGTTGGGCTACACTCAGCTCATTTACAACCAACCTTTGATTTGACCTTGGGTTACGGTCAGCTCGTTTACAACCAAAGCTGAATTCGAGCCCGTTAAACGAGCTTACCTTGGCTCGACCTTGGGCTTGGCTCGGCTCATTTATGAATAAGCTGGTCCTGGGCAAACCAGCTAAATGAGCGGGCCAACAAGGTGAGCTTGTCTTGGCTCGAACTCGGGCGCAGCTCGGCTCATTTACAAACAAGTTGATTTCGAGTGAACCAGCTAAATGAATAAGCCAACGAACCGAGCTTACATTGACTCGAGCTTGTCCTCAGCTCGTCTCAACTCATTTACAAACACGCCAACGCTCGCTGTTTGAACAACCCTACTACAGGGTGACAGTTGTTACCTTAGTCTTAGCACCGCGTTTCTTTGGACCTTCCTCTTGCGGTTCAAGAAAGGGTTCAAAAGCCGGGCATCTTTCAATAAAACGAGCCTGAGCAAGTTTGTTAAAGTTTTCATGTAACACATTACTCGCATTGCCATTTTCTGCGTAGTAATACAAAATTTTAGCACGCGTGTTCAACTGCTAACCTAAATCTTTAAAAAAATATACAATTTCATCCGAACTAGCCTCGATTTTTAATATATGACTCATTCCTATCCATAATTTGATTCATAGATAACCTCCCATGTTGAAGCCACCCATCAAAAATATATGCACACTGTCATGATTCAAAAACAAACACGTGAGAATATAACAATAATAAAGCAACCGAAAAACAGGGCCCGGATACTTACATCTGGACCAAATTCATTTGACACGATAGATGAAAACTTAGGAAACCTCGTATGGTGAATGATGTTGTCGTACAATGCCATATACTGAGTGACAATCTTTGGCGGTTCCCCAAATGAACCTAAAATAGTACTCAACACTCGATCATTGTTGATCAAAGTAATTAAAATACTACGTACGTACGTACCTGGTAGTTGAATATTGAAGGCTTGAACGCAATTATGCTGAATTAAGACGAGCAAGGAGTTGGTAACCTGTTGCTTGTGTGTATTTGATGACTAGTATTAGTGACAAGGGTCCTTTATTAAGTAGACAGTCGCATACTTTCTGCAATTACATCCTTCCTTATTCAATAACAATTTTGTTTGTTTAAAAAGAGTAAATGATAAGTGGAATGTGCCGAAATAAGTAGAGATGGCTAGTTTGATACCGTGCGGCGTCGTCGTCGTCATGCTTTAAAAGGCAGAAGAAATTTGAAAATCAATACAAAGATTACTGAATAAACAAACTTAGAAGATCCTATACTATAAAGCAACAATTGAATTGAAGAATAAATAACAGTTAAGAAGATGATAACAATTAGACACAATAAGGCAATAACATGGTCAGATTATATATTATTTATACTCGTAGTAGTTTGGTACCAGATAGACTCCTGATCGGACGGTGTTTGGCAATAGAGTGGAGTCGATTGGACTTGGGGTGGAGGAAGCGTCCGCCCGTGGTCTGTTTTGTAGGTTTGACGGCAGCAGAGCAGAGCAGAGCAGAGCAGATATTATTATTATTATTTAATAATTAACACATTCATTAACAAGGAAGGAAACACTCCAAGCCCAATAGATATTATTGGGCTGCCAAATCAATAATATTTGTATTACTAAAATGCAGTTTCCATCCTAGAGTTTCATTTGTTGCAATGTCACTCCAAATTTATTCCCAGAGTTTCATTTTCAATGTAATTTTCTTTAATATCATTAACATATGTTGGAGCCAGATAGAGATAGCATATTTTAACAAACCATAGGGAAGAAAAATACAACGAAAATGAAACTCTAAGAACGAAAATAACAAAGTTGAACAAAGTACATGGGGGAGAAATGTTAGTGATTTTAATATCATCAATGTCAGTCATTTTTTGTACAACTGAAGCATGCTAAGGGAGATGCATGATGTAGCTATCACTATTATTTTATAGGACAAGTTGGCCAACCACACCGAGTTAAATTGAGAATTACGTGTCTAAGTTTATTGGACCCAGGGTCGTCTCGTGGGTAAGTTAAATGAGGCGATGGCTTAAGGCCGCCAGTTTTATAAGACCTCTATCTTAAATAAGAGTTACGTTTTATGAGATTTTGAAAGTAGAGTTCTTTTAGAATTAGTAACTCATTAATGGGTCACAAGCTAAGAAGGATTGTTTCACATCAATTATCACTGCATATTATCCATATTCTATAATTCTTGTATACTCTCTAAAGCTATACACATAAAGAAAAGAAAAAGGTCTCAACATTTTAGTTAGTTTTGGGCCTCCGAGGATGTTGAGCCGGCCCTGATTGGACCAATCATGACAGGGGATTTCCTATGTGTTATAAACTTTGAAAAGATATGAAGTGAAGATTCGGTTATGAACGTACTTGACGCTAAATGTGAGTTGTGACGATCGGCGTGGATAAACAAAATTTTCAACACATATATAAATGAACAAAACCTATTTAAGAAAATAAACTTTTTACCATTTATTTACGTATCATATTTAACTATCTATATAATTGTCTACCATGAAATCCTACGTGTCACTCTCAAGTTGTTCCCCTCATTCCTAAGAGCCACTAGATTGCTTGATTTATAAATGGAAGCTTCTCATGCATTAAACCCGAATTCACGGGTATGGATCTTACCAAACCCGGATAGTCTTTAAATGGGTTATAACATTTCATATATTTATTAAACTCTTTCATAATTAAACAATAATTTTTGCGGGTCATGGGTCTCACCAAACCCGGATAACTCCTAAACGGGTTATAACATCTCATTTATTAGTGAAATAACCCCTTAATCATCAAAGAATAATTTACACGGGTTATGGGTCTTACCAAACCCTAATAGCCCTCAAATGAGTTATAAGATCTCATTTATTGGTAAATACTATCATTAAACCCTAATTTAATTTATCTTCTTTACATGCTCTCTGTTGCTGGTCTATCATCTTCATCGTCGGTTAACTTCCGATACTACCCACCATTGTCAACTACATTAACATCCCTTTTTCATTAGACAAATATATGTGTTGATGTTTGTTCATTTATAAAAATAACATGCTCATGTCCGTTTATGTTTGTTTGTTAAAAATCTAAAAAACCTACACATCTCAATTAAAAAAACTCAAACGCTAAAATATATAATAACAAACTGTCACACCCCGAACAAAGGCGGCGGAACATGTCGGGGTGCAACGGATTGCTCAAGAACACAATACACTATTAAAGTGACAATATTTAAACAACTCATTAATTTCATTCAATCACCAAAATAGCACATCTTGTTCATACAAATAAACACCAAATGCAAGAAACGGATATTGTGCATTCTTATAATAACCTAGCGGTATCAATATAGAGTGACGTCTTCCAAACTCCAAGTCAAATAATAATCAAACCTGTAACAATGTATAAAATAATATTTGTCAACACGTATGTTGGTGAGCAATTTCATAGTTTTGAATATATATATATATATATATATATAATAGAGCGAAACCCACAAACGTTAATGAGACTATAAATAAAAACATCGATCATGGTATATAAAACATATGTAAATGAGGATCCTTTCGAATCGGTAACAACCGACATACTCGGATAATGATTCCCTATGCTACTTGCACAAGGCTAAGTAGTTAGAGGTGCGTATGATCATACATATAGCGTTCCACAACAACATAAAATAAACACTCGTGCACGTAAAGCATATGACACATATAACACACAATAGAGCAAGTATTCTAAGTATCATACACCCTAAAGTTTGTGGTTTGAAGATAGTAAATCGTTCTTGTTTTGGATAAGTATGCATGTTACCTCCAAAGTATAAAAGTGAAAACGGGGGATGAAATGTACTCACATGAAATAAGTAACTTAAAGAATAGTTTGCGATAAAACAGGGGAAAGGTAAGTTCAACGGGCAAGACCTAGATTAAAAAGGGTCTTGAGTTAGTAGATGGTTTTAAAAGCTTTAAAGTAAAATAACTTGACAAGTAACATAAATAATTAAAGTTTGAAGGCTAAAATGTAAACACATAAGGAATTAAAGTATTGATTTTGGAACTCGAAGTCGGGTCTTGGTGTGCTATTTATTAGTTTTTACTTAACCGTTGTTAAGTAAATATTTGAGTACAATTGCAATATTGCAAAGTTAAATAGATACCAAAACGAAACTTTACGAGTGTTCAGATATGTCGGTTCGAGTCTTGATAATTGGTCAAGCTCAAAGCCGAGGTTCCAAAATGTTATGAGCTAACTCAATGAAATCAAAAGAAGCTTAACCAAGTGTGTAGTTCTATTAAGAAGAACCTCGACGTCCGTTAAGCAAGTGTTTGGTTTTGTCGGTCCAAACTTGTTATAAGATCAAGTTAGATCCAACATACCAAGTGTTTTGAGAAAACAATTTAAAATTAGTTTATAAAATAGTTTTAGAGAAAATATGAGATTCGGTGGCTCAAAACACACTAGTGTGTCTTAAGCGAGTGAACTAGGTTTAGTTCGGTCTTGGTTCGGTCCTTGACTCGGAATAAAACCGAGGATGGTTGCCACATACCCAATACCATAGAACTTATTAAAATGAACTTAGAAATTATAGTACACAATTCATACTTGTAACATATTAATAAATCATTTTAGATAGAGTTAAGTGCCATTTTAGTACCTGTGGTTTTATCAACTATGCAACTTTAGTACTTTTTTTGAATTTTTCGTAACAGGCTACTCCATGTTTCAAAAACTGACCATTTTAGTACTTTTTCGTAACTCCGTTTAATTTGTCCGTTAAGTCAAGAGCATATTGGTAACTTTAGTTTTTATCACTACATGAAAATTGACCTTTGGTCACACGAAAAAAGTGTGGCCGTAGGCCTTTAGCCACACACTTTGGTTCAGGTCATATGTGACCAAAGGTCGCAACACCGTGGGTATGATATGGCCACACACAGTTTTTAGTGGCCTTATGTGATTATAAGTGTGGCTAAAGGGTACATGCATTAGTTGTTGGCCATCAAGAAGCCTCTCCAATATGTGTGGCTAAACGGTAGAAAATGGCCACATGACTATTTACTATGAGTGACCATTGCACGTATAGAGCCACATGAATTCATGTTTCAGCCACATGAATTTTATAATAATGTGGCCAATAGGGTTGTGTTAAGCGTGCATTGTGACATATACCGTGTGGATATAGCAAAGCAATGACCACTTAAATTTAATAATAGTGTGGCTAATTATATCATATAGACACTGTATATTACATTAAAAGTGGCTAACAATGTTTACTTGCCACTCAAACACTCCTTTGTAGATTATAGTGTGGCTATTGTCTACCGTTTGTCACACATAATGCTTTTCGTAATTAAAGTGTGGTTATTGTCAAACTTTTCGTCACACATAGTGAGGTATTGTGTGGCTAATCATATCATATAGACACTGGAGGTTATTGTCAATGTGGCTAAAAATGTGAACTTGCCAGTCAAACACTCTTTTGTAGTTTGTGGTGTGGCCATTGTCTTACCGTTTGTCACACATAATGCTTTTCCTAATTTAAAGTGTGACTATTGTTAAACTTTTCGTCACACATAGTGATGTCTTGCGTGGCCAATCATATCATATAGACACTGGAGGTTACTGTCAATGTGGCTAAAAATGTGAACTTGCCACTCAAACACTCTTTTGTAGTTTGTGGTGTGGCCATTGTCTTACCATTTGTCACACATAATGCTTTTGTAATAGAAAGTGTGGCCATTATCATACTTTTGGTCACACATAGTGATTTTTCCAATGACCATTTGATCTCGTTTCTCCACGCAAACAAAAACCAAGTGATGAAAGTGTGGCCAATGGCTAGTGTGGTTATTTTATGCCATTTGGTCACACATGGTGATTTTTTTATATGACGTTTTATATGATTCTGTCACACACACAAAAAACGAAGCAAGCATGGTGTGGGTAATGGTGATATATAAAATCACGAGTTTTCGGTGTGGCTTTGTCACACTTTTAGCCACACATAATTTGTTATCTCCATCAACTTTGCTACCCTTTCGTCACACAACAATGTTTTTGTTGTGGCTAATTGTCATTTATAGACTCTAATTTTTGTAATTTGGGGTGCGAATATTGTCTTACTTTTGGCCACACCTATTTAATGTGTTCTATGTGGCCAAATAGTGTGTAATTAGGCAATATATAATTATTTTTATTTTTTGTGCAGTAATATAAAACAGCTGTAAGCAAGCATGACAAAACAAAATTAGAAACAAATTATATTAACAATAATATTCACTTAAGCAAATGTATACATCTTTTTGTAAGATATATGCAAAATATCTTACAAAATACAAAATAACGACTACCTATATACTAGCTAAGGCGTCGGTTTTCTTGGGTACTACTCATTGTCTTCTGTTTGGTCACCCTGTCTATTGTTGTGTACTTTTCCTTTGGCTTCTTGCCAGCTCTGTCTGGTTCTTTTGAGGATGGGAGTGGTGGTAGCTGGAACAACATAATATGAAAAACAAATATGTATAATTAATGTCATATTTTGTAATTGAATAGAACAAAATAGTAGGCCTGTAAACAAACCAAACGTTCGTTGAACTGTTCGTGAAACGTTCAGCGGGAAGTTCGTTTATGTTCGTTTATTTAATAAACGAATGAACACGAACACAAAATTTGTGTTCGGCGGGAACACATGCTCCGTTCGTTCATTTATGTTCATGAGCGTACGTTCTTTTATGTTCGTTTATCTTTGTTCAATTATGTTAGCTTAGATTATAAACAAAGGAACATAAACGAACACAAGTGTTCATTTTTTAAAATAAATGAATCTGAACATAGATATTTGTTCGGTTAAGTTTTCATATAGATTTAAAGTTAAAAGGGAACAAACCTCCTGGTCACATAAGATCAGGTGTTCTGGCCAAACAACAAAATTACCAGTTGCGTTACCAACAGTCATAGTTTCACCTGCCTCTCAAGGAATAATTGCATGTTCCTTTATGGCTTCTTCAATACTACCTTTATAGCAACCCTCCGGGATTGCTTTTCCATGCAACTGTTGTGGAACGGTGACCAATGAACTCTACCATGTGCCACCTTGTTACGCTTGTCATGCACACACAAACGACACTCATACACCTATAAACAAGCATGGGAAATTAATATGGCTTAGTTGAAGTCAATATATAAGTACATACCCATGGATATGCCATGTTGGTGGGAAATTAACAATGTTTCGTGCAATACATACCTCTATTTCAGAATGTGGGGAAGCTTCATCCGTAGATACATCAACCTCTTTTATGGGTTCTCCGTTTTACCTAAAAAAAAACAATGAATCAGCTTATGGATGGAAATCAATCAACAATTAAAGGGAAAACTGAAATTACCAAATACTTACTGATGGTTTTTTTGAGCCGTTACTATCCGTAGTGTGGTCAACATTGTTCTCTACAGGCTTCATTGGTAATATAAAAGAAATTGGAATTGTTAGACTTATTTGGTTATAAAATATAAAAACTGAAATTGCCAAATACTTACTGATGTCGCGCTATGGTAATCGACTACTATTTGGTCAACATTTTTGTCCACGGACTTGGACTGCAATTCGGTAATAGAAAATGAACACACTCACATTGGAAACGAATTATAAAAAGTACCGAATTTGTCAAATACTTACTGATGTCGCGATCTGGGGAGCGGGTACCGTTTGGACAACTATTTTATCCACAGACTTGGCCTACAATTAACTTATGCAAAATCACCACACTCACATGGAAAGTTAATTATTAAAAAAAATCAATCAAACTGTCAAATGCTTACCTGAGGAGCGGATTCTTGTTGCACAGCCTCACCTGAGGTAAAGATGTTTCCCACAGAACTGGCCTACAAATCAATTTATAAGGTTATGGAAAATGAAAATTCACATGGAAAGTTGTAATAAACAAAGAAACTGTCAGATACTTAGTGGTGCTGGCATTTTATTTTTCCCCACAGCACTAGTACTTTGGTTAGAACCTGTCACACACCCCGAACTATGGCCTAGGCGTATGACACATATGTTGGTACCACATTTGTAAATAAATCAGAGTTATGTTTAATTAGCGGAAGACTTATAAACATGCGGATTTAAGTTGTAAATATTTACATACAAAAGACGGGATATAAAAGTTTCCCGTTTAGTGTTAAAGAATTACTTGTTTATGTTTTACAAAAACCACCATTAATCATATTTAAGTTTAAAACAAAAGATCCGAGCTATCGGATATCTATAGCACTTCGACACTCCAAGCGCTATCCTTGTTCACATGCAAAATGTAAGAAAATACGTCAGCATTAGCAACGAACGCTGGTGAATATGCTGACGCTAAAAATATTTTCTTTAATTAATTACCCCTCGAGACTACGTAGGCCTCGGCCCAACGTGGCTTAGGAATAATCAAGTTAAAACAACACAATTTATAAACTCAAGTCTCTATACTCGGTTACCCCAGCGAAACACCGCATCGTTCGACTAGTTGAGTGCCTATATGAGTACACAAGGTCATACTCCCCGCAGGCGAGCGTAATTGTGACCAGGTGTGGTGTGCCCACCACATATGAAAGGATACAGACAAACGTACACGATAGCCTGAGGCTAGTATATATACCCTTGTTTATAAACGTTTTAGAGACACTTAGTCTCATGTAAAGTTTTTCATATAACACGTTGACTCATTTGAAAATAAGTTTGTAAAAGTTGGGGTGTATTCACCTTTTGATTTGGATCGGCTTCAATCACCGTCCGAGGGTCTTTCCCATTGCTATCTCGCACCTATAGTACGAGTATAACCAATTGTTAGTCGGATATACAATCCGGCTTAAGACCTTTAGTTTTATTTTATAAACTTTACCTCGATGAACCTTTAGTTCAAAATTTCTTTTACTTAAAAACCTTTAGTTTGAAAGTAATTTATAAACCTTTAGTTTATTTATAAAACCCGACGTTTCTTCTTCTCTAAGAAACGTATTCTTTTCTTTTATCATTTAAGAATAGTTAATTATTACTTAAACAATATTTTCATAAAAAAGAGTATATATATACTTACACACATATATATATTTTTCGATATTTATTATCTTATCTTTTATTCTTTTCTTTGTTATGTTATGTTTCTTTTCTTTTATCGAGGTATCGAGTATAACCTCGACTTAAGGTTTAAGCCTTTATAATATTTTATTATTGTATTCACCAGCGTTACGCATACCTTTATAGGCTTATGGAAACCCTAATGATTCCGGCAGCACTCCAACGCCGCTTGGTCTCATTTGCCTTCTTGATCAAAACTTCCCTTCTCGTCACCATCCTTTTAGTACGCCAAATGATAAACACCAAACTTCAACACTCTTTGACACGCCTTTCGAGACTCATCGCCATGATATTGGAAATTAAAAAACGCCTTCTTGGTTGATATGTGGGTGGAGGGTGGCAGGAACTACGAGGAAACGTTGGCACGGAAAACTAGAAATCGGGCACGCTTTTCGAGGTGGATCGTTAATATGATAGTAGACTTCTAGAGAGATGTTAGAGAGAAGTTTGTATGTGTGATTTGAGGTGTGAGAAACAAGAACATGTGGCCTTCTATTTATAGGCAAATTTTGGAGCCCATCGCGATACGCGATGGCCTCCTTGGCCAGCCCGTCGCGTATCGCGACGTAGGCTTGGACAGTCACCACGTAGACCTGCCACGTGGCTACACGTGGCAGGCGTTGTGCCGCGTGGCGACACGTAGCGGTCCGACTGCCACGTGGTAACACGTGGCAACACATAGTGCCACCGGTTGCCACGTGGCACACGTGTCACAAACAGTCAGGCCACGTTATCGCGATACGCGATGACGTTGGTTCAAAGGTGATAGCGAATCGCTATTGACTTCTTCCAGAAGCTTTTGACCAAGCCCTTCGCGATACGCGATGGCTTGTCCTTTTGTCCCATCGCGTATCGCGATAGGACAAGAAAACATAATTTTCATTTTAAACCTTGGAGTTTGGAATTTGGCATATTTGATCCCTAAACTTTGGAAGTTTAACATTTTTGGCTTGAAATTTACGTGATGTTACATTCTCCCCACCTTGAAATAAATCTCGTCCTCGAGATTGCTTTACAAGAACAAATGGGGGTATTTCTTTTTCATTTCCGATTCGAGTTCCCATGTATATTCGGGCCTTCTTCGTGAGTCCCATTTAACTTTCACGATTTTCAATGTTTTTCTTTTTAATTTCTTTGTTTTTGAATCTTCTATTTGAATTGGACGTTCCACGAATTTTAAGTTTTCATTTATTTCGACGTCTTTTATTGGTATAGCTAAAGATTCATCGGTTAAACATTTACGCAGATTCGAAACATGGAATACATCGTGTATCCCTTGCATTTCCTCGAGTAGTCGTAATCGGTATGCAACAGTATCAATTCATTCAAGTACCTCGAAGGATCCAACGAATCGAGGACTTAGTTTTCCTTTCTTACCGAAGCGAACAACGCCTCTCCAGGGCGAGACTTTCAAAAGAACTTTGTCACCAACATTGAATTCCAACGGTTTACGACGGACATCGGCGTAACTCTTTTGGCGATCACGTGCCGTCTTAAGGCGTTCTCGGATTTGGAGAATATTGTCGGTGGTTTCTTGGACTATCTCGGGTCCAGATAATTGATTGTCTCCAGTTTCAGACCAGCACACGGGCGTTCTACATTTACGAGCATATAACGCCTTGAATGGTGCGGCTTGGATTCTTGTATGATAGCTATTGTTATACGAGAATTCCATTAGGGGTAAGTGGTCATCCCAACTTCCGCCTAAATCGATCACACAAGCGCGAGGCATGTCTTCCAACGTTTGAATTGTCCTTTCGCTTTGCCCATCAGTTTGTGGATGATAGGCGGTGCTAAGGTTGAGCTTTGTACCTAAGTCTTGTTGGAAGCTTTTCCAAAAATAAGACGTGAAACGACTATCTCGATCAGAAATTATAGACAACGGTACTCCATGCAAGGCAACGATGTTGCTCACATAAATACGCGCTAGTCTATCCATAGAGTATGACTCATTGATGGGTATAAGGTGTGCGGATTTTGTCAATCAATCCTGTAGGTTCCCAGCCGGATCACACAAGAATATCTCGTAACACGAGGGTGCGGAATCCCCACGTAATACGATACGAGCGTAAGATAGATAATACGTTGAATCGATAAATTAAACTCACGGAACAATACTAATAAACTCGATTGTATTGCAACACTTCAACACGTGATATCAATAATCACTAACATACGTTCGGAAAAACTGTATCACGATAAGCCGAAGTGGAGGTTTAAATAGACCTCGATAACTTCGCCTAACATACTAGGCGAATTTGTCATAACTTCGCTTATTCTCCAAGTTCGCCTACATATTAGGCGAACTTATACAAAACAATATTCAAAACCAAACAAACAATCTAAAACGATTACAGACATATACAAAACACAAGATACTGAACTACTGACATTATGCACCAACAGACTCTCCCTTGGCAGTAGCTTCATATCTCTATCTTCATTCTCGTGTCTAGTAATCCCAAAAATCTCGTGCCACCCGTCTTCAAGCATGAACGCCATGTCTTACACAGACAGAGACCACCCTCTGGTACTTCTTGGCTTCATCTTTCCACGCAGGAATGTAGAATATCTTCTTATCGTTTAGTACCTACAAATCAGCTTGAGACAAATTTACCAAGTGCATGGGATCATACACTCTTAGAATCTCCTGTTCGTCCTCATCTTCCATAAAAGCTTCAGCTGTTTGACTATCAACGTACCACCACTTGAGACTCTTTAAAACATCCTTGGGCATTATCTTCATCGGCACTTCTTTCAAACACCGAATCGGCTTATATTTCATCACCATCCAAGGTTTGCCATCAGCTCGCATTCTCCTTTCCTTATCTTCAACTAACTTCCCTTTCTGAGGTTTTAACAACTCAAACTTCTTCTCTTTCACGCTTTCTTTCCACACGATCTTCCCAATTATTCTAGCCATATTGTCATCACTCCTATTAATCAATCTCAATTTAGCCAAATCCTTCACCTCACACTCAGGCAAGGTATTGAGCGATCTCAAAGTCCTCTTAAAATACTGAATCCCATCAAAGCGTTTAATCACAAATAACTTTAACTGCTCATCATACAGCCAGCAAATAATACCTTTCTTCGACTCAGCATACCCCTTGATATTGTAACTCTTTTTGAACATTGTTGGAACCGCTGGCTTCTTTGTCTTAACAAACCACTGAGCATAGCCTTCTTTCCATCTCGGCTGTTCTTCCCACTCAGACTCATCTAACACATCCATATCTAGACTCACATTCACCTTGTCAACATCTGGAATATCATGTTCTACACTATCATCCACAATCTCACCTTCTTCTATCTCACTATCAATCAGAATCTGTTCTCCTATCTTTTCAATCTCATCAACAGTTAACACATCATCTGTTAAATCATCATCATCGCCCAACATTTCCTCATCATCAACAACAACGACATTCTCACCACCTGATCCACCTGATGTACCAGTTGACTCCCCCTGAGATGTGGAAGTCCCAAGAGTTTGTTCAGTTCTTGGCAACTCACCACCTGCACCTTTCGATGCATTGGGATCATCGTCTCTATCTTGTCTCTTCTTGGTTCTCAACTCGTCGCCCTTGCAGCTCGTCTCCCCCTGAGATGCTAAGAACTCTTTAAGGGCATCAAATAATTTACCGTGTTCAACAAGGAGGGACGACTGTAACTGGTTCTCTGCCACAAGTCTCTGGATGGCATGAGTTTGGATGAGATTAATTCTTGACTGTTCAACAACCAACCGTTCAAGAGCTGCTATCCTCTCGGAATCTGATAAAGTAGCATCAAAATCAAACCTTATGTGAGAAATGTCTTGAGCATACGGTGGAGGAATGCCCAAGCTAGCTGGAATATCAGAAGTAGTCTGAAAAGTAACTGCGGGTGGTATTGAAACAGGCATCCCCGCAGTAGCAACCAACGTTGACTCAACAAATCTTGCAACAACTTCCGATGGAGTGACAGTAGGAGGTGGCAAGGAGACTATCTCCGGTGCTGTAAATTGAAACGTGGTCGGAGGAACACCAAAGGATGACGATGTGGTCACCACGGGAACACTTGAGGTAATCGGTACTGTCACAGTCATAGAAGCAGGAACCATAGTCATACCAGATAACGAGGGTGGAGAGAAACGAACCACCCTTGAGCTTTCACCAACTCCTGAACTTTCACCAGCTCTGACCTTCTTCGATCTTCGTACCAACTTGTCTAACTCCTCCTCATAGTCAGATTCACTGTCATCCGAGTCTTTCTTTCTCTTGCCATGTATTCTTTCTTGTCTGACCAGAATCAGTTGTGCTTCAGCAATATCGTCAGTGGATGAGTCAGAGTCGGTTCTCTCAAAATCCGCCACAGACGTAGTGACCATAGAAATATTCACACCAGATGCCTCAGCTACTGGGGCTCGAACCTCAGCAGCTGGATCAATTTGTTCCATGTCAAAGAACCCCTTGCCCTCCAAAGGCGACTTCAAGATCGACCTGTTCTACCGGAGCTGCAACAGGATCAGCAGGCAGTGCTTGCTGTACCACAAGTGGTGGTTGAACCACAAGAGGTGATTGAGGAACATTAGCCTGTTGCGGTGCCGGGTCACGAAATTCATCTCCTGGAGGAACAATATAAGCAGGATTCACCAAATAACCAAACAAAGCAGTGTGTCGCGGACGAAGTTCTGGTTTGCTACAAGCACTTGATGACCTACATTGCGCAAAAATTCTCTTACTTACACTTTCAACATAACGGATAGGACTTCGTTGAGGCAGCGTAGGGGCTACGTGATTCAGAATCATCTGTAGGAATCTCGGGTACATCAAAAATCTTTCCCTGGCGACCGCGCGTCTCTGACGATCAATTTCATAAAACACCATCTGACTAAAGCTGTAGGGCTTGTTGTAAGTCAGGGCAGTTATTGCAGATTGCATTGTTGCCCCCATACCGTCTGTACCAGCTTTACGACCCGACATGCACACTATCATCACGTGCATCAGAAACCGCCACTAATCTAATAAAAATCCCTTTCTCCGTTGAGTGTCACCTAACGGACCCGAATAACCCATACGCAGAAACGCACCATCTCTGAATGGAGCCGGAAAATCTTTTGGATCATTTGTAGTTTCAACCCGAACTGTAAAGCGGCCCTTATTTGATCTGCCAAGAACTGTACCACCTGATTGTTCACTGTAGCGCGCATAACCGGAGGATCAACTCTACAGTCATATTCTACCGTTCGCCAAAAGTCTTCGATATTTGGTAGTGAAATGGGGAGAGTAGTCGTGATGGCGTGAAAAATACGTGAGCTAACGAGGAATGAAATGATCTCACGATAGTCGTCTATACCACTAGCATCCGGATCCAAAGTGATATACATGTTGTGACCCGGAAAGAATTGTCGGTTGTTGTCACCACCTTCGTCACCACCAGCCCCTGCCACAGTAGCCATATCTGCACAAAAAACGGTCTAAGTTAGAACATTGACATAGCAGATCATAACTTCGCCTATTACCATGAGCGAAGTTATGAAATCTTTTATGTTTAACTTCGCAGAACCCAACTTCGCCTGAGTAAACTGATCAGAACACTTAGGTAAAAATTTCATGTGCAGGCGAAGTTAGAAATATGACGAAGTTGAGGACAACTTCACCCTAATCCCTAACTTCGCCTGAGAACAAACCAGAAAACTTAAACAAAATATTCTTGAGGAGGCGAAGTTAAACATATGGCGAAGTTGAGTACAACTTCGCCTAAACCCTAACTTCACCTCCATCTGAATCGTCGTATTACGGAGATCCGATCATGGTTTTGTTTGGTAGTATTTGAGAATGAAAACATGAAAATATTGTTCAATTGAGATCTAGAAGACCAAATGGGTTACAAACACAGTAAAAACAGATAGTTTATCGAGTGTTTAAAGGGTTGCACAAACTATGTCACAAATCGGATCACCAAGGCTTCTGATTATCACCATTAATATGAATTACAGGTTAAACCGATCCTACACACCTTTATCACGGACAAAAAACAGATAATAATGAGGTTTCGATTCAAGGTATCGAGGGTTAAAGTTTGAAGATACTTTGACTCGTTTGACCACCGAACCCCTCTTATAGTTAGAAGCAACCACATAGGCGAAGTTGTGTTAAGTTCGCTCATCTGTTAAGTTCGCCCAATATTAACTTCACCTATAGTCAACCTGGTGGTTAACTTCGCCTATTAGATTACCAATTAACTTTGCCTATAGTCAATTTACAAACAGAACCTTATAAAATTAATCAAAATGCAACACGCTTTTAAAATCCTCCGTTAAAAATTTAAACTTTACGATCAAAGAACCAAGTAACCTTGTTTTAAACCATAAGACAGAATAGGCAATGAAAATTTTAGTAATAAAATAAACGGGATCAAATTTCAGTCTTGACGAGAACCTGCATGTTTTGGAAAAGATCCGAAAAGGAATCATACTAATTAAGTGGTTGTCACATAGATCCATGTTCAGCGGTATTATGACTTAAAGAAACAGGTTGTAAGCAGCTATAAAACTTAGTATGGTTTTCATCGCGTCTGTGATACGGATTAGGTTCAATTAAGCTCAAACTTTAGATGGACATCACATGAGAGATTGTGATGCCTCCTATCTATTCTCAAAGCATATTTTGCTTTCCCCATGTCACCCCGAGTTGACTTCGACCCGTTGTGTCTGATTAAACAGTACGCACACATCGATCTTTAGAGTCTTCTTCCCGTTCCTTTTTTTTATGCTTGAAATATTCTCTCTTGCCTCTTTCTTGATATTTGAAACAACATAAGCTTCAAAAGGCTTAACAATATACATGTTTTTTTTATTAATAAAGACGTTAATACAGCTTCAAATTGTAGACAACTGCAAGTCCCGAATCTGGATCACTGCAGGTAGTTGACACTATCTTCTCGAGAATCAGAACACTCACGGGCTCGTGTATGACTGGGTAATCACTTTTCTGCCTATCATTCGGAAAGATGTACATGGAGACATGCACAACTCAGAATGATTCTCCACATTAAATCGAGAAGATTTAGTTTGTATCACTTCTACTTTTACGTACCATAGAAAGCTACCATAACATACAATGACTGTTCTTGAGTCCTTTAGGCCTAATAACTTCACCAGTTAAGCACACAAAAACAGTTTTCTATCACTTTCCAAGGTTGGATCAATTTTCTTTTAAACATTGTATTGAAACTTCTTACGAAGTTATAGACTTGAAAAATTATATCATCTCCCAAAAAAAAAATTTTAAATTCTATCGCCCCGATCAAGTCAAAGTCTTCAGGTAAATGGCTATCCTGAAGATCCAATGGATCAGCTGGACCGACCACATACGAGTATGTGTCCTTCTAACTAAGTATGAACGACTATTTTTCAGCGAAAGAATAAAAGCCTATCATAAACCACCCCGGTCACTTTCAGTCATCTGGTTAATGGTTATCCTTAAAATCTACAAGTAGAAGTAAGGACCAAACATATCCGAAGATATGTCCTTCAAACTTAAGCAACCGACATAATTTTAAGCGATAGTGATGTTTTTTTTTAATAAACCAGGTTACTCAGGATGGATCATCCCATTAAGCTCAACAAGATTTTGAAAACGGGATCGGTCAAACGCTTTAGTAAAAAGGTCGGCAAAATTATCCAAAGAATCAACATTTTCAAGCACAATTAATTTCTTCTCAGCACAATCCCGTATAAAATGATGACGAATGTCAATATGTTTAGTTTTGCTGTGTTTGACGGGATTGTTAGTTACTAATATTGCAGCAGTGTTATCAATGCAAATAGGAGTTTGAGTGAAATTCAGACCATAATCGCGCAATTGCTGTTGTATCCATAGAACCTGGGAGCAGCAGTTTGATGCTGCCATGTACTCTGCTTCGCAGGTTGAAATGGCTACTGAGGTCTGCTTTTTGCACTGCCAAGACACCAATCTTCCTCCGAGAAACTGACACCCACCCGTTGTTGACTTCCTGTTCTGATTGCAACCTCCATAGTCAGAATCTGTGTAGGCTACCAAATCTAGTTCTCCCCCTTTCGTATACCACAATCCCAACTTAGGCTTGCCTTTGAGATACCGCAAGATTCTCTTCACTCCCTTTATGTAAGATTCCTTCGGGCTTGCCTGAAAACGAGCACAAAGACAAACTTCAAACATAATGTCAGGTCTAGATGCAGTTAGATACATTAAAGAACCTATGATTGCTCGATATTGGGTGGGATCAACGTCTTCATCACTGTCAGAATCAGCACCCAGTTTGTGGTTGACGCAAACTGGAGTGTCAAATGGGGTGCTATCGTCCATCTTGAAGCGTTTGAGCACATCATGGACATATTTCGTTTGATGAATAAACATCCCATCTTTCTTCTGATCTACCTGCAATCCCAAAAAGAAAGTTAATTCGCCCATGGCGCTCATTTCAAACCTCTTCTTCATGACCGCTTCAAATTCCTGACACATGGTGACTTTTGATGCAGCAAAAATGATGTCGTCCACATAGACTTGAACGAGTAGAAAATCTCCCCCTTTTCTCTTGATAAACAACGTGCTATCGATCTTTCCTCTTTCGAACCCATTCTCAAGCAAGTAATCGGACAAGGTTGCGTACCAGGCACGAGGGGCCTGATGTAGCCCATATAAAGCTTTACTCAGTTTGTACACATGATCAGGAAAATCTGGGTCAGGGAAACCCGGAGGTTGTTCAACATACACCACCTCATCGACTTTACCATTAAGAAAGGCACTTTTCACATCTAGCTGGAACACTTTCATCTCTTTGTGTGCAGCAAATGCCAAAAATAGTCGAATTGCCTCCAATCTTGCCACAGGAGCAAACACTTCGTTGTAGTCGATTCCTTCTTGTTGATTAAACCCTTTTACTACCAGTCTTGCCTTGTTCCATATGATTATCCCTTTCTCATCTCTCTTACATTTAAAAACCCACTTTGTACCGATTGCATTTACGTTCTGTGGTTTTTCAACTAATTTCCATACTTCCATCTTCTCAAACTGTGCTAATTCTTCTTGCATGGCTTCAACCCATGAGCTATCCTTTAGAGCCATTTGCTAATTCTTCGATTCAATATGGCTGATGAAGCAGGTGTACAAGTATTCATTTATGATACCCGTGTCTTTAATGCTTGCGTAAACACATGTGTGTTCATCCAAACTTCTTCTTGTTTGAACACCGTCAGACAGATTACCTATCACGTTCTCCAAAGGATGATTTTTGTGAATTCCAGTAGTCTGAACCGGACCGACTTCCAGATTGTTTTCTGAATTTGAAGAGAGTTCATCAGTGTGTGATTGATGTTGAGAGTGAAATGGATTGTAGAATTCTTCTTCAGTGGAGGCAGCAGGAGTATCAACGGCACTTGACGAGGTTGTTTGAATTCATCGTATTGCGGACATTGCACAATATTTTCCTCCTCGTCATACAGAATATGTGAAGCAATTTTCTCATCAACTTCTGCAAAATCCAAGTAAGGCACATTAAAAGATTTGAATAGTTTATCATAGTCGAAAGCTTCAGCAGGTCCCATGCTAGGCCTTGGTGATTTGTAACTCGTAATGTCAGTATTACAGACCACCTCAACCTTGTTGTTCGATAAATTAAAGACTCTTCTCTTGGGAGTCCCAACAACATATCCGACTAAAATACCTTCGTCGGCTTTCTCACCAAATTTAGAGTTTGTCTTTAATATCGAACATGGGGACCCGAAAGGTTTGAGACCATTCAAGTTTGGCTTTCTACCATGCATAAGCTCATAGCAAGTTTTATTTAATCTTTTAACAGTTAAAACACGATTAAGGATATAACAGGCTGTGGCAACAGCCTCAGCCCAGAACACCACAGGAAGTTTAGCATCTTCCAGCATGGTTCTGACTCCTTCGATTAGCGTTCTATTCTTCCTCTCAGCTACTCCATTTTGTTGCGGAGTATACGGGGCGCTGTACTGATGTTCTATCCCTTTCTGTAAGCAGAACATCTGCATCTGATAGTTCTTGAACTCTGTACCATTATCACTCCTGATGTACTTAACCTTTCTCCCAACAATATTTTCAACCTTGGTAATCAAGTTAATTACCAACTGAACAGTCTCATCTTGTGCCTTCAAAAAGTATACCCAAGAGTATCGAGAGTAATCATCGGTTACAACCAAGCAGTATGACGTTCCACCTAGACTCTTTACATTCACAGGACCAAAGAGATCCATGTGTAGTAGGTCTAGGGTACTGACAATTGAGTTAACCTTCTTGGAGTGATGAGGCTTTTTGTGTTGCTTTCCTTTCTTACACAACAAGCATTGATCTTCAAAGTTAAAATTCTTCAAGGGAACTCCAAGTACCAGCCCATTCTTGACAATGTAATTCATTTTGCGAAGATGTATATGTCCCATTCTTCGATGCCATAAATCTGACTCAGACTTAGTTGCCTTTGACAGAAGACATGACTCTTCTGTTGTCATCTTAGTTGACCTCATATCCATTACATACGTGTTCTTTTCTCGTGGAGCTTTCATCACCACCTAGGCCTCTGGTATCATGAAACCAGGATAAAGAACGATTGCCTCATTTTTAGTAAAATGCACCGTGTATTCTTTGTCATAAATCTGAGATACACTCAACAAGTTATGCTTCAACTCTTACACAAAATTCACCTTCTCTAACTTCATTCTTCCATTCGTCACAGTTCCAATACCACTGATTCTACCTCCACTCTCACCGGCGAAACTAACCCTTCCTCTTTGAATAGATTTCCAGTCACGTAACAATTTCTTGTTACCAGTCATGTGCCGGGAACAGCCACTGTCAACGATCCACATATTGTTTACAGCCCTGTTTGACTGTTCCTGCACAATTAAAGAAATAGATTAAAATCTGGGGACCCAAGACCTACTGGTCTTGGGTCGATTAAATCTGTTGACCGGCATCCAGTACTTTGGTTGCCCAAAGTCAGTTTGAGGATGGTTTCTGTAAGTTCTGAAAGGAAACCTTCTAGAGGACTGGCTATGAGGCCATCCAAACCTTAGTGAATTAACTGAATTATAATTGTTGGTTTAGTAGTTGACTGGGAAAAAATGAGACTGATTTCTTTGAAATCTTGGATTAGTCCAATGACTGAAATTTGGTGTGTTCACATTCTTACAAGTATCATAATTAGTATTCGTTTTATTCTCAGTTTTCGGAGGCCTCATACCTCTAAATTTTCTCTGTTTTAGAGGACAATCAGCAATAAGGTGTCCTACTTTATTGCATCTGAAACAACTTCTGTTTTGAACTTTCGTCTCAACAGTTGTTGCAGATGTCAAGGTTGCATTACTACCCGTTTGTTTAACATATGGTGGGACGAACGGATTTAGGGAAGAATTCTTTTCATCGGGCTTATATTCCTCCCCACGTTTTAGTAACACTACCTCTTCTTTTATCTAACCCAATTCGGTTGACTTGTCCGAATTTGATGAGACAGAGCTAGGGACAGAAATCGCAACATTAGAACTTGACTTACTCGTTTCGCTTTTATTAACTTCAGTTTCTTTAGTAGAAATTTTGATTGGAACTGTCTGACTAATCTCAACATTCGCAGATTGCTGATTACTAGGATCATAAGTATAGTTATTGTTATACGGTGGTGGAACTTCAGAAAATCCAATTCCTCCTTTGTTAATCGGGGAACGTTGAACACTTATGATGTGATCTAGCATTGCTGAAGAATTTCTAAATTGTTCAATTTTTCTGTTTAGTTCCACCACTTTTACCTTGTAATCAACTATCTTTTTATCTTTTTCAGCAATTAGTTTGGTTTTTTCTTCTAACACTTCATAACTAAGATCAATTACTTGTATTTTTTCAGCTAGACTGGCTTTAAGACTTCTGATATCCTTTTCACTAGCTTTTATTTTTACCGAGTAACTGTTTTCTCTAGTTTTAGTATAGTGATGATCTTCTTTTAAGGTTTTAAATTGTGTGTCCAAACTAACAAACTGATCAGTTATTGTTTTCAATTGTTCAGACAGATTTTCACATTGTTCACAATGAAGTTCAGAACTTACCTCAGAGAGCTGATCGTTCACTTCTGCCATATATGCTTGATTTTCTCCCGTCTCCCTCTCACTTCCTCCAGTTTCGATGTTTACCAAATTAACCTGTTCGAACACTTCCTCAACTTGTATATTCCAGTTGTATCCACCATTCTGTCTAGATACCATAGCCCTATTTTCACTACCACCCCCATTCTGTTGTGCAGGCCTGTTTTGACTTCGTTCGACTCTCTCATTTGTACATTCCTTAGCAAAGTGACCATTTTGTTGACAGTTGTAACATCGAACCTTTGATTTATCAAACCCTGGTCTTTCTCCAACGAACTTTCTACCCGTTTTCTTCATGAATCTCTTTACCCTTCTTACTATCATAGCCATCTGCCACTGCAGGTCCATATCTTTCAAATCATCAGCATCGATCTGATCATAGTCTTCATCCAACGTTGCAGGGTCGACTATTTTACCTTTGATGTAGTTCTCATAGGATGCAATGAAGGATGCATAGAGAGCAAACTGCTGTTCAGCTGATTTAACACTCATGGGCATCTGTGAGTAGTTGTAGCTTGGAACATTTGACGAGAAATTTCCAGTTGTGGCTTGAGGTTTTGAAGGATTACTACCTCCAGCTACGAAACATACGTCACCATCCATATTGAGAATCACATGACCATCTCGAGTTGAGTAGTAGGCAGAGGATTCTGATTTTGAACTTGAGCTTGGAGTGACTTTCGCACCATACATTCCTGGATCCTGAACCTGATCAGTTGGTGTCTCCTTCCGAACCATGTTAAGCTCAAAATTTCGTAACTTATTTACCACTGTTTCCAAATCGATCTTGGCAAAGTCTTTATCTTCTCTTATCAGAATAGTGTACATTTCCCATTTCGGTGGAAGAGCATCAAGAAGTTTCTCTACTATCTCTTCTTCCTTGTATTCAATGGAGTAATTACTTAGTTCGGTCATCAAGTGATAATATCTTGTGATGATATCGTCAAGTGATTCATTTTTCAAATACTTGAATACCGAGAATTGGGTTTTTAGCAGCTTTGTCTTGGAAGCACGTATCCCCACATTACCTTCATATCTATTTTCTAGTGCTTCCCATAGCTCTCTAGCAGTTTTGTATTTCTTGAAGGTATGAAGAATCTCTTGTGGAAGAGCCATTGTTATAGCTGCATGAGCTTTACTCTCTGCCTCATACATTTTCTTTTCCTCCTCTTCCATCTTACTGTACTTCTTAATCTGTTCACGACCTTCAAACAAGGATGTTGGTGGAATGTATCCGTCTTGAATGCAAACCCACATCTTAGCATCTTGATACTTCACATACTGTTCAAACCGATCTTTCCATGCAACGAAATTGGTACCCTTAAGCATTTTTGGAGCTTTAGTTGCTGAACCGGCTTCAACCTCCATCTTTACCAGTTCTGTAATGTTTATTGAAGTCATAGTTGAAAGAAATACGACTCGAAATAAAAAGAAAGTACTTTTTGTGAACAGTGATCAAATAGCGAAGTTATTACAACTTCGCTTGAAGCTTAACTTCGCTTAACACTCAACCTCGCTGCTTCCTAACTTCGCCTCTTATTAACTTCGCTTAAACCTTATAAGTTCGCTTAAACCCTACGTAAGTTGACGGCAACTTCGCTTGATGAACACAAGGTTTGCAGGTTTTAATTGGATGTATTGCGAGTAATGCGGAGGTGCTTTGGGGTATATTTGATGGTGGAAGATGGGCAAGACACAAAAACTAAGTATTTCAACGTAAACTCGTTCCGCGAATAGTAGAACGGAACGATCTTAACACCCGTGTGATAATCCCGAACCACACAATCACGAGCAAACGCTCTGATACCAATTGTAGGTTCCCAGCCGGATCACACAGGAATATCTCGTAACACGAGGGTGCGGAATCCCCCACGTAATACGATACGAGCGTAAGATAGATAATACGTTGAACCGATAAGACAAACTCACGGCACAATACTAATAAACTAGATTGTATTGCAACACTTCAACACGTGATATCAATAATCACTAACATACGTTCGGAAAAACTGTATCACGATAAGCCGAAATAGACCTCGACAACTTCGCCTAACATACTAGGAGAAGTTGTCATAACTTCGCTTATTCTCCAAGTTCGCCTACATCTCAGGCAAACTTATACAAAACAATATTCAAAACCAAACAAACAATCTAAAACGATTACAGACACATACAAAACACAAGATACTGAACTACTGACATTATGCACCAACAGATCCACAATAACCCAAATAGCATTGTGTTGTCGAGTCGTTTTAAGGAGTTTGGTAATGAAATCCATGGTTATTAACTCCCACTTTCATACGGGAAGTTCGGGTTGCTGAAGCAATCCCGAAGGCTTTTGGTGTTCAGCCTTGACTTTCAAACAAGTTAAACATTTCGCAATATGCGAAGCGATGTCCTTCTTCATCCCATTCCACCAGTAGTTTGGTCTAAGATTTTGGTACATTTTGTCACTACCGGGGTGCATCATGTACTTGGACTTATGAGCTTCATTCATGATTTTCTCACGCAAGCCTCCAACGATTGGTACCCAAATCCTATTACTGAGTCTAAGGATACCATCGTCACCCTTGACTAGCAACTCAATGGTGCCGTCATGCTTTTCGTCGGAGATTTGATTTTCATTGATCGCTTGAGTTTGGTCAGATTTGATTTGTTCGAAGAGATCGACTTGAAGTTCTAACCTTAACGCTCGGACTCTTTTTGGCTTTTCGTGCTCTTTACAACTTAAGGCATCAGCCACAATGTTGGCTTTGCCTTCATGATAAACAATCTCGCAGTCAAAGTCTTTGAGAGTTTCCATCCAGCGTCGCTGGCGCATATGAAGCTCTTTTTGATCGGAGATGTGTTTTAAGCTTTTATGATCAGCGTACACGGTAAATCTTACTCCCTAGGGATAGTGCCTCCATATCTTAAGTGCAAAAATTATGGCGCCTAATTCTAGATCGTGAGTCGTATAATTCTTTTCGTGTACCTTGAGTTAACGAGAGGCGTATGCGATTACCTTCTTTTGTTGCATTAGCACACATCCCAAGCCGGAATGAGATGCGTCAATAAAGACAACGAAATCTTCGTTACATTCTGGCAAGGCCAGTATAAGTTCTTGGGTAAACTTTTGTTTAAGTATATCGAACGCCTCTTGTTGCTTTGTTCCCCATTCATACTTGATGTTTTTGCGAGTCAAAGAAGTCTAGGGAACGGCTATACGAGAAAAGTTTTCAATGAACCTTCTATAATAGCCGGCCAAACCCAAGAAATTTCGGATCTCGGTTGGTGACTTAGGAATATCCCACTTCGATATGGCTTCTATTTTAGCGAGATCGAATTGAATACCATTTACATTTATGACATGCCCAAGAAATTGCACTTCGTGCAACCAGAACTCGCATTTTGAGAACTTGGCGTACAACTTCTCGGTTCTAAGTATATCAAGTAAGGTTCGGAGATGGACTTCATGATCAGCTTTGGACTTAGAATAAATAAGTATGTCGTCAATGAATACGATAACAAATTTATCCAAGTAAGGCTTGCAGATTTGATTTATCATGTCCATGAATGCAGCTGGAGCATTAGTAAGTCCAAACGGCATGACCGTGAACTCATAATGTCCATACCTTGTTCAAAAAGTGGTTTTCGGGATATCCTCGGATTGGACTTTGAGTTGGTGATAGCCGGAACGAAGATTGATTTTGGAAAAGAAACTAGCACCTTGAAGTTGGTAAAAAAGATCATCGATTCGAGGGAGTGGATAACAATTTTTGATTGTGACATTGTTTAAAGCACAATAATCGATACACATACGCAGATATCCATCCTTTTTCTTGACGAAAAGAATCGGCGCTCCCCATGGTGATGAACTCGGTCGAATGAAGCATTTCTCAAGAAGCTTGTCTAGTTGTTTCTTTAATTCTTTCATTTCAGTTGGAGCGAGACGATATGGTGCCTTTGCGATCGGAGCAGTACCGGGAATAAGATCGATCCCAAACTCTACTTCACGATCGGGAGGGATTCCGGGAAGTTCATCCGGAAAGACATCAGAAAAGTCGAAGACTACAGGTACGTCCTTTATCTCCTTTGGCTTTGATTCTTCAGTGACGTAGGCCAAGAATGATAAGCATCCTTGATTTAAACATTTGTTAGCCCTAATCATGGAAATTATGCTAACTTGGCCAGCGTCTTTGTCCCCTTCAATTCGAATAGTTCGTTTATCGGGGGCTTGAAGTTCAACGGTTTTGCTATTGCAGATGATACGAGCATGGTTGTTGGATAACCAATCCATACCAAGTACAATATCAAAACCAGCAGGTTCCATTGGTAAGAGTTGGATAGGTAGAATATAACCAGCTAAATGAATTTTTCCGTTTTCAAGGGCTTCGGAGATCTTAATGATTTCGCCACTAGCAGTCTAGACGCTTAGAGTTTTATTTAACTTTGTTAGAGGTTTGTTTAATAGACTACAAAAGCTATAATCTATAAAACTTAAATTGGCACCCGAATCAAACAAAACTCTAGCATAGGTGTCGTTGACTAGAAACGTACCGGTAATGGTTTCCGGCATGTCAGCGGCCTTTTTCATGTCAAGTACAAAGACTCTTGCATTTCCTTTCTTGTTCTGGCCACTTCCACCCGCACCACCAGTCGCGGGTTTGTTCTTTGGGTACTCGAAGCTTAGATGCCCCATCTCTTTACAGTTGTAGCATGTCATCTTTTTCTTCCAACAATCAGCAGCAGCATGGCCCGGTCTTTGACAAGATTCACAGACGGTTGTTGAAGCATGTCTGCATTGCCCTTGATGGCTTTTTCGACAAGTCTTACAACATGGAGCGTTTGCGTTGAACCCAGATCGGCTATGATTTGCGCCCTTGCCTTTGTAGTTGGCGCTTCCTCCTGTTCTCCCTTGAGCGGTTGTCGTTGTAATCTTCTTGTCTTCTTCCTTGTTGCGGACCATTCCGCTCATCAGGTAACCAGCTAACTCCATCGCGGAGTCGGCAGTTTGAGGTAAATGAGATCTCACCATATCGTGGATTTCCAGCGGCAGTCCCCAAATTTATCGTGTAACTTTACTAGATCCAGGATTGACCAGTTGGGGAACCAAACGACAATACTCGTGAAACTTGCTGTTGTATTCTCGAAGATTCGTCCCCACGACCTTATGATTGAGAAATTTAGTTTGAATTTGGTTAGTTTCATGCATGGGACAAAACTTTGCCATTAACATAGCCTTAAACTCTTCCCAAGTCAGATTGTACATCACCTCTCTTCCTTTACTCATAATCATCGTATTCCACCACTCGAGCGCTTCTCCTTTGAACATGAGAGCAGAATATTGAATCTTCTCCTTGTCGGAACACTTGCTTGTTATAACAATCGTTTTCATTTCTTCAAGCCACCTCACGGTTGTGATGGCTCCATTATCACCATGGAACTCCTTTGGTCCATAATATTTGAAATCTTTAAACGAACATCCTCCGATATTGAGTTTCTTTAATTCTTGTCTAATTCCTCCATCAACATTCGATTCGTGAACACTCTCTTCGACACGAGACGGTTTCGGACGAGATTTTACGATTTATGAAAAAGATCAACGGAATGAGAATGTTTTGAGTGTTTCGATTGGGACCTAGCCATAGATTCTTCTCTAATCGCATCTTTTATCATTCTTTGGATTTGACTCATATATTTTTCGAGAATCGGTTCATCTTGTTTATTTACGGGGTCTTTCCCCTTTCCCTTTCTTATTTCTTCTTCTTTTCGTACACTTTCATTGTTATTACTTTGTTCAGACATTATCTTTTTCTTTTTCACTTATGTCTTTTAATATCTGAAATTTAAAAATTTTCTTTTATTAAACATATATCTTATTTCATATTAATATATATATATATATATATATATATATATATATATATATATATATATATATATATATTGATAAACCTATCTTTACATAAGAACGTTTCAACGTTCTTTATTATACACATAACACATATGATTACATTACACACATAACTTTCATATCACATCCTTCTCCATCTTCAATCTTTCATGAATTTCCTCACCACCTTGGTTAACTTGTTGCATTTTCTAAGAAGCGTTTCTCCTATCTTTTTCCCATCAACGACCATCTTCTTCCTCAAATCGTCCGACTCATGCAGGGCACAGTCCAAGTGTTCCTCATATGATTGTGGGACTTCATTGGGGTATCCATATCTTGGAGGTAGGTCGCGGTAACCCATCGTCACCATGTCATAATGATTCCTTGGTTCTGGATACGAGGATGTTGTCACGTCGAATGAATAGTGGAAGAAAGCTTCTGCATCTTCGTTTTGTTCTCGAATTTCGATGGCTTGCTCTTCTTCCATTGGGATCACGCCTTGAAACGGTGGAAAACTTGATGAAGCTTGGTTCTTGAGTTTCTCAAGATATTGGACATATGGATCAACAGAGCCGTAACTTGGGATTTGGGAAGTGAGTGATTCCTCCATCGGTGTTGATATCTCATTGGTATTATCGAGATACTCTTTTTTGGGTTCTTCCTCAGATTCTTCCTCGGGATTGTCACACCCTCAATTCCCACATGCAGGGTTTTACCGCGAGGCGCGTGACAAACCAGGATCTCAATCATTAGTTACAACAAACAACGTCTAAATATTTTAAATAAACTTTATTGTCTCATATTTGGGAAAACCATTCAGATTTAATTTCTTAATGTTTTAATATGCGGAAGCGTAACATAACGGGAAACATCCCTAAGAAAAACCAAATAGTCTAAAGTGCCCAAAACATGCGCAAGCCATAACATTATTAAATAAAAAGGTTCCAACTTATGATGCAATGTCTATTGGTGATCATGAATGCAACTCCTATCGTTGCACTATCAGCGACCTGAGAAAGACATGCTAAAATGGGTCAACACAACGGTTGGTGAGTTCACAGGTTTGAGTTTAAAAACAAGTTTTTCAATCAAACCATTTAGTATGTAAACAGTGTAAGTAGTAAAGCATTGATAATGTATGCATTAGTAATACCGCTAGTTAACTACGCTAGCAATCATGTTACTTTAGTGTGTGTACCATTGTGACCGAGGCTGACTTGTTAGTTTGTTTGCCACCCACGAAGTCTAATATAAGACTAGTGTGTTTCTAGTAAATGAGACGCCCGACGACTCCCTCAACCGAGAGCCCCGAGGGGGTTTGTCAAACCCAGTAGTACTACCTTTCATTACCCAACCAATATATAATTGTTAACGGTCCAATGTGCATGGGGACTTCAATTTAAGTTGACAATGTACACATGAGGTATTAAAAAGTCTACAATTATCCAAAAAGTTTGTATGTTGCATGCTTTCCCCCCAAAAGGAGTAAGTAAAAAGTGGGGTAGTGAAACTCACCTCGAATGCGGTCAAATTGAAAGTCAACTTCTTAAGTCAATGTTGTTCTAGCGCCTAAATCACACAAGCACTATAAGTATTTGCTAATCGATTCCTAGAACCCTTAGTATCCAAACAATTCCCTTGTTTATTTGAAGTTTGACCAAAGTTTGACTTTTCGTTTGACCTTTGACCAAAAGGTCCAAGTTGTTGACCGTTGACTAAAAAGTCCAAGTCTCGATGACCGAAGACTAAAAATTGAGTTTTGTTGACCGTTGACCAAAATGTTGACATTTGACCAAAATGTTGACCGACGACCCGTTGATGACTCTTGACCAATTCGTTAGACTTAGAACGTTTACATTATGTTCCTAGTCACAACTTTAACAAAAATCAAGTAATGTGCACTTAGTCATTTTTCATGCAATTCTATGACTAAGTCTAACTCCTATTACTTTCAACATTTCACAAGTAAGACTAACCACTTAGTCAATTAGTTCTAATTTGACCCATAAAGTCAAAATTCAATTTACCACAATCAATATATTACAATTTACAACTATTTTAACAAATCAATATATTGATCATCCTTAACAAATTTCAATCATCCAAAACCGATTTTTCTCATCAACCAAAACTTGTAATTAAATTACCAAATAAATCACACATATACTCACAAGTATTAGGTATAACATATATTTTTCTCATAATTTTATAACTCACTAAAACATACAGAATATTCACACACTACATCAATCTAATTTTTACCTCTATTTCAACACAGCAGTACACAAATATTTGTCAAAAATTATATATTTGTCCAATTGATGCGAGACCAATTGGATTAGATTCCTACTTCAATTTAAAACATTCCAGAAGTGGAATCATATCCATATCTATTTTTAACATCAAGTTATGCAATTTATAACACAATCAGAAACTTTACTTCTAAATCAGGTTTGCAACCCGATTTTATAAATTAATAAAATGTATTCAAAAAAAGTCCAAAAATTAAGATTCTCGACTTTCTGAAAACTAGATTCAAAATAATTGCTCATAGAAACAAAAATCGACCTGAAACACAAACGTATCATCAAGTTATTCACCATACAATCTAAGACACAAAGTCTGCCAACAAGCAACAAACCACAGTTCACAAAAGTTATGATTTTTACATCCTTATGATTCTTAAATCATCAAAGATCATTCTTACACAATCAATTTCATGTGTTTCTATTATCTATTTAATTTCATAAGAAAAACAAATATACTTATAAAAGAATCAAACTTCTAGACCAAAACACATACAATCCTTTTGACTCATCAAACTTTGATCATCCCCTTTCTATGATCCAAATCATTTGGATACAAGGTTCATATTTATAATATAAAACATAATAACCTACTCACTTGTTGATCCAAAGGCTTACTCCCCTTGCTTTCCAATAATCACCAAACCTTTTGTGTATGGAAATGAGATTGAAAGAGTGTTTGCAAAACAAAGTGAGAGTGTGTGTGTGGGTGTGTGGTTCACGGCCAAGCAAGAGAGAAAAGGGAAAGCTTTGGAAAATCAATAGTTTGTAACCTCTTTGTTATTAAAAATCCTTTATTATTGATTTAATGGAATAATAATACCTTAGGTTATTTTTATTAAACCATATGTGACATGTTACATATTTTATAAAACATTTCCTATTTATTATAATCTAAGGTTCCATTTAAATAACCAACATGTAACATGACATATAATGTAACTTGTTTAATCACCTAGCTTTCTTACAAATCACATAATCATGTAACAACTATAATATAACATATTGATCGTATAACACATTATACTTATCATATACAGTACATGCCACATAACACGTTTATTATAACATGCATGACGGGATTATTATTCTAGTTATAATTAGCCACATATTCTTGTTTAAGTCACCAATGACACATTAACTTAAATGTACGCATACATGACACCATGTGTACAAGAGTTCATATACATGACACCACATGTACAAGAGTTCATTAACATAGTTAACAGAACTAACTGAGTTTACAGGCATAGTCAACAAGGTTTAACTGTGTTTAGTTAACGAAGTTAACCTGAAAACTGGCAGTTGTCACAGGGATCCTCCTCTTCTTCGGGGTCCTCCTCCTATTCCGGTTCCTCCTCTTCCATGAGTTGGGCAGTTTCTTTCACAATCGAAGGCATTCAGAAACTTTCATAGGGCATCATCACCCCTCATCTTGGGCTTACTGGACGACCCTTCACCGTTGTTGGGTTGGGAGCTAACTTCATTGAATGCGGAGCTTCCTGTATGCCATATTCGTTGATCGGAGTGGCATTGCATCCAGTCGGATGATGGGGATCTTGGTTCTCTTTGATGGGTAGGTTGGAAAGGAAAGCATATGATGGGTGAGGGTTTGGTGGTAGATATGTTGAAAATCCAGTGGGATAGTATGGTGGTATCTCCGATGGTTGATATGTGGGTATCTCTGATGGATGGTACGTCGGAACTTCAGAGGGATGGTACATGTGTATTGTTGGTGGATGGTACAGTGGCATTGCATTCGACTACTTAAAGTGGTCATCTCATATGAGACGATCTTTAAGGAGATTTGAAACAACGAGATCCAAGTTAAGCTCGTGATCCATAAAACACAATAAAAACTAATGTTTTTGCGTTTAAAGGTAAGGATACCTTGGAGTACTATGAAAGTGCGTGTATGTGTATATTTATGATTTGATAAAATAAATAAGTATATAAATAAACAAGTGTATTGAACAATCAAGTAAGGTAGACACGTATAGGCAACACGTATAAGGACCCTAAAGTAAAGACTATACTAGGCCGTTACGTCTAACCACCTATCTTATAGTCTTGTGGCTCTGATACCAATCTGTCACACTCCGACCAAAGGCAGCGGAACATGCCGGGATGCAACGTGATTGGACAAATACACAAGACACTATTTAAAGTGACAATATTTATTCAACTCATTTTATTTCAACAAATCAATAACAACGCATCTCGTTCATATAAACAAATAGCCATCATATTGTTCATTTTACTAATACCCTAATAGTCTTGGTAACGTTTTCCGTCAAGCACTCGAGTCAACAAAAGTCAAACCTGTAACATTTCACAAAATAAAGTTTGTCAACACAAAGGTTGGTGAACAATTCATAAGTTTGAGCATATAAGTATATAGTAAATAAAAGCCACAAAACTTGTATACAAAACAATAAATAAAAGCAACAATTTGGATAAATTGACAATCGCTAATTGAATTACGTTAGCGCCACCTAGCTACAAGGGGTTGCCAAGTAGCCTAGGATTTAATAGAATATCGTTAATTGCATTACGTTAACGACACCGTGCTATAAGAGAATACCAGATAGATCACGGATTTATAGACTTCCCCATGACTGAAAGCGATAAACACATAGGCACATAGCATGTAAGCATAGAACACCAAATCAAGCAATTATTCAAGTAAAGTATACAATCACGTTTGTGGGTTTAAAGATTCAAGTAATTGAAGCATTTAGTTTGATAAGTATGAAATGTCACCCCAAAACGAAAGATGGAAAAAGGGGTATGAAAGTACTCACCCCGACTGATGAACCGAGAAAACTAATAAGTGATCGACATATAGAAAGCTTGTAAACGAAACGAACGAATTCGACTTGAAAGCTAACTGAAAACGAATAAATAAAATATATTAATGAACTTGAACTTTAGTGAAACTATTTGAAACATTGGACAAGAAGGTTCGGTTGTTAATCGGGTTACCGGTTAATTTGTTTACGATTAGGGACTCGTATTTATTTGATAATTAAAATAAAAATAATATTATTTTATTGGGGCTTTTAAATAACTAAACCAATATTAAATATAAGCAAGACGGTGTTAAATCAAGAGTTCGGTTTTTATGAAAACGAATTTATAATGAAGCTTATAATAATATTATTTATGATGATGATAATAATGATAATGATAATTTTAAAAAGAAATGTTTCATATATATAAAAATATATAGATATGTAAGATATGACGTAAAACATAATAACCGTAATTATTATTAATAATGCTAATAATAATAGTTAAAGAATAAAGATCTTAGTATTAATTTAGATGTTGTTGATAAAAATAATAATAATAATAAATAATATTGATAGTAAATAATGATATTATACTCGATGTCGGTTTGATTTCTAAACGAATTCATAATATAACTATAATGATATTATTGCTAATAATAAATGATAAAATTATACAATTTTAATAAATAATAAAAATATGATCTTTAATAAAAACATTAACAACTTTAATATTTATAAGAAAAATGATAATAATAATCATGTTAGTAATGAATACATATAATAGTAAATTTAAACATAATAATACTAATAATAATCTTTATGTAGTGGTAATAATATTAGCAGTAACAATAAATTTGTTAAGTATAAGAATAATATCAAAACCGATCTAGGATGAGACCCGAATCCGAGACCTATAATTTAATAAACGTACCAACCAAACCGAACCAAAATAATTAAACCCAAGAACTTATTATATCCATTTCCCGGGTGTTCATCTTTTACCCAATTCATACCAACAACGCAAAACCGATTCGTTTCAAAGTATTTGATCAAAAATATAACCGATACTACCAAACCAATTATTAACAATCTAATTCCAACAAATCGATATATGAAAATTAACAATACCAAACCCCAATATTAATTTACCTACAAACGATGTTTAGGCGAGAACGGTTTGTCGGAGCCGAGCAAGAGTTGTCGGAGAGAGCTAGAGAGAGAGAGTGGAAAAGCCTTGAGAGAGAGAGGCAGAGAGAGAGAGCTAGAGAGAGAGAGAGAAGCCGGAGTGAGATAGAGAAATAGAGAGAGAATGACGGGGAGAGAGAGAGAGATAGAGAGAATGACGAGAGGGAGAGACGGCGGAGTGGCACGGCGTAGTGGCGCGACGGCCTTCCGGTCGCTGGGAAACCGGTCCGAGGAAGAGGGAGAAAGGGGTGGCTGTGGGTTTGTAGTGGTGGTGGTGAGGTGGGGCTGGAGTGATGGCTGCGGTGGAGGTGGTGGGTGGTGTTCGGAGGTGGTGGGGTGTTGCCGGACCGCCGTCGCCTGACCGTCGTCGCCGGAAAACGGCTCAAGGGTGGCGGCTGGTATAAGAGAGAAAGAGATGGGGGTGATAAGTGTTAAGACTAGGGTTTTGTTTAGGTTTATAAATACATATTTACACAAAAGGTCCTCCAAGTTCTAAATGTTTTATGAAAGGGTTTTAAAACTTAAGAAATGATAATATAGATTCAGAAATGACAAGTATTACCCCTTATGTTTTTCTTAACGACATTATAACATGACAAACATCGATTTATTGATGATCGAGGTATATAATAATATTATATAATAATTAAATAAGGAAACAAAATGTTGAGTCGGGTTTGCATAATAAAAGTTTACAACACGAATACAAATCGAGATTTGAATTTTGACGAATGTCACAGTATCCCCAACTTTTTAGAAATTTTGTCCCGAAATTAAAATAAACTAGAAAGAAAAAGAAATTATTAACTAATATTGTCTTTAGTAAGATAATTGCAGGAACAAATTTTAAGCAAAAGAATAACGTCAAATCTTAGCATGACGCGAAAAACGCTACAAATGAGAAACATAATAAAGGCACTTATATATAGGATGTACCGGCGGCGTATCCACCATTTCTTTATCATGATTCGCATTTCCATTGTTTTTCCGCTATCATTCTCGGGTTTGAGTTATCGCACACAAGTGCACTTACTATGGCTTTCATACGGGGATTTCGATAATTAAGTGTGCACCCATAATTATTTAGATCGTCATATGGTCCACATGGTTCGTCCCCTTGTGTGGTTTAAAAAGACATATTTATATATTTTTTTGAAATTTTAAGCATTTGAAACGTGCATAAATTTGTTGAATTTTAAAAATGAGAACTCTTATAGAAGGAAGTGAGAATTCCAATAAAGGAAACGTGGATCCAAAAACTGAAAGTGAGAATGAGGTAAGGGTTAGCTACGTTACAATTTTAATAATGTCGGGCAATGAGTGTCATACGCGTACAAACTTGAGGTTATAAATAATTGAGAATAGGATTTCGTGAAATCACGAGGATGAGGTGAGTTTCTTCGGGGTGACGCATACATGTATCAATATAAATAAAATAGCATCTAGTTAACAACCAAAACCATCGATGAAATGTGATAAAACGTGAATACCACCACTATTGTGAAACCATTTATATAATCGTCATTATAATAACAGTTTCTAATAGCGCCAAAACTTGTAGACAGCCACACATAGGCCGTTAATAGATTAGGTGTAATGATATAGAATAATGTATAGAATCGTGTTTACATAAATGCTCAAATATGAATAACATAGTCAATGGAAATATCGTTTAAAGATAAACAAAATTTGTAGCGAAATTGAGGCTATGAAAGTATTACACAAATTGTTATTGAATATGTTGCATTCGGTCACGAAAATCAAAACACCAAAAATGAAATCTCATGTGCATAATATTGTCATCGAAATATCAAATTAAATGAAAAGAAAATCGCAATAATTGTGAGACTCGAATTAATGTCGAAATATGTAAATCGCGTAGCGTATAATAGACTAAAATTTAAAATGAGGTCTTAAGTAAGGACGTTTTATTGTTTCTAAGAAATGTACAAAATAACAAAGCATCGCGGTAACGCATTGCTAGGGAAAATATTTAAATCATTATTGAATGTAAAGCTTGTAACCCAAATTGTTAAAGGAGTTTGTATACATAAAGTTATTGTGATGAAAATAAATTATATAAGGTGATGATGCTTGCGATAATAAGAGGTAGTAATTCGAATAACTCATTGTCGACGAAAATTTGTGTCACGATATGGAGCATAAAGTATTTATAAATGCGTCCCAAAAGATTTGCAAAGCCATGGTCATTGAGTTTATGCAATATGGTGAAAGTTGAAATTTGTTACTAAATAACTCCCGCATTCAACATTCAAAATAAAACCTCGATTTATAAAGTTATCAAGGGATTATCACCCTAGGTGACAATATTTAAAATCTCTTGAAAACATGCATATAATTGTTTAATGATCTTTTTGAAAACAATTCCTCATAATCAAATTTTTTTTTGTTGTCATGACAGTACCATATATATATATTGAGTTTATAATTTAAAATTGATTATTTGAACACCTGAGGTTGTTATAAATACACTAGTTGTATATATATATATATATATATATATATATATATATATATATATATATATAAAATAGGGAAAAACGAAGCTTTCATGCGTAGGGAGGGGTTTTAGGCTTCAAGTGGTGAATGGTTTGGAAATTTGATGAAGAGTGAGTATGTTTCGGTTGGCTTGCGTAGTTGGGTTTTCTTGAGTTGGATTTATGAGGTTTGTTGAGTTTAGGTCGTTTGAGTAATTTAGGCTTAGATGATTTGTGTGACTAGTGGTTTGGCTAAAAGGTGAGGTTTTTTTTTGCTTATTTGAGCTCTGGTTAACTTGATAAGTTGGATAATTTGATCATGACTAGTTTGGGTTGAGATTCGGTTTATACATGTATTTGGTAAGGAGTGTTTGGATTGCTATTTTGATATCAAACTCTATGGTTGGATGAGAATGATGTGGCGATATGGTTTATGACTTGACATATCATGGGTCGAAGGATTTTAAGTCATAGTTGGGTAAGCTTTGGTTTGTATATGTTCAAGGCATTTGTGAGTGTGTTTGTAGGTGTATTTGAAGTATTAGGATAGTGAGTTTGATAGGTTTTCATGGCGTAGAAGTGTCAGTAGTTAGGGCCTTTTGTTGAGTTGATTTTTTGTATATCTTGGACTTGCATGTGGTTTGAGTAGATGAGGATATACTTTTGGATGTTTAGGTTTCGTTCATATTGAGGAAAAAAATTTGAGTGCGCGGGGAAACCTTTGAAGTGTAAGGATGGTTTGATTTAAGGCGGTAGTTTGAGATGGATTATGGGTGTTTGGGAACTTGTGGTCGTGTATAGGGAGATTTTTGACTAGTAATAAATATTAATTTGAAAAATATCATACTTTATAACTAATGTTTGAAACATCCATGAAAATTTTGATAATTAAAGTTACAAGGTAATATATGTATAAATATATCTATTATATAAATAGAATTTTTGAGATCCGAGCGTGTTAATCACACAATTTTTTTTATAAAATTTACAATAATTTTTTTTTGCTTTTGAGGAAATTTATAATACATAAATTGAATGTCGAAATTTGTTATGATGTCTCAGTATTAAATGATGAATGTCGGTTTTGGGAATACAAAGTTGCGAAATGAATTTTATTTTATTTTATTATTTTTTTACCAAGTTCGTTATTTAATATAGTGTAACGAAAATATCATGGTAAGCTAAATGACTGGCATTGTAAATCGAGAAATCAGAGGTGAACGATTTTTTTGTCTTTAATATATATATATATATATATATATTTGAAGTTTTGCATGAGAGTTTCAAGAAGATTACAAGTTATAAGTTTGTGACTTTCTTGAGAAATCATGGCAAAACTATCATAAGAATTTTAAAACGCGGAAAATCGTATGATGTAATTTTTATTTGCGAAAATTTATAACGAACCAAATATTACATGATGAAAGTTGTTATGAAAATAAATTTGGGTAGTGAAAATTTTACCACGTGTATTGTATAATGTGGTGTAAAAAAATATCGTGAGAGGTTTAAATAATTAAAATTTTGAAGTGATCGTCCAAAATAATGAAATAGTTATAAAAATAAAATTTTTATACAAGGACCTTAAAGACAATTTAAAGTTTATACAATAGGAAATTTACTTGAAAAGTTGAGGAGAAATTTATCATAAAACCTTCTTAATATGATTTTATATATATATATATATATTTATATTTAACTTATATAAAAGAGATCATAATGAACGAAATTTGAAATAAGAATCATCGTGAAATCAAAATGAGAAAACTGGTGTAAAACTTTACCATATAAAATCGAGATATAAAAGAATTATTAAAAATAAATATTAAATTATAACATTTATAAATGAAGGCTTGTGATATGGATTTATAACAAAATAAAGGGAAAATGGTTTAAATTCTCGAAATGTAATAATAATGTTTTAAGATTTAACGACGGAAAAATCGTGCATGAACCACCATGACTTGATATTCCGACACTAAAAACCTTTATTACAAAAATACCATGTTGGAGTCTAAACGTGTGCACGTACCACCGTGTCTTTTACATGTCTTCGACTCAAATAACGATTGTAGCAAAAATAATAAATCAGAATACAACGTCATGTCAAAACACTAGTCCACAAAATCACGTAGTTCTATTGTCTTAACACCGAAAATTAGGATGGCGGGCGGAACGCTCGCATTCGACTACTTAAAGTGGTCATCTCATATGAGACGATCTTTAAGGAGATTTGAAACAACGAGATCCAAGTTAAGCTCGTGATCCATAAAACACAATAAAAACTAATGTTTTTGCGTTTAAAGGTAAGGATACCTTGGAGTACTATGAAAGTGTGTGTATGTGTATATTTATGATTTGATAAAATAAATAAGTATATAAATAAACAAGTGTATTAAACAATCAAGTAGGGTAGACACGTATAGGCAACACGTATAAGGACCCTAAAGTAAAGACTATACTAGGCCGTTACGTCTAACCACCTATCTTATAGTCTTGTGGCTCTGATACCAATCTGTCACACTCCGACCAAAGGCGGCGGAACATGCCGGGATTCAACGTGATTGGACAAATACACAAGACACTATTTAAAGTGACAATATTTATTCAACTCATTTTATTTCAACAAATCAATAACAACGCATCTCGTTCATATAAACAAATAGCCATCATATTGTTCATTTTACTAATACCCTAATAGTCTTGGTATCGTTTTCCGTCAAGCACTCGAGTCAACAAAAGTCAAACCTGTAACATTTCACAAAATAAAGTTTGTCAACACAAAGGTTGGTGAACAATTCATAAGTTTGAGCATATAAGTATATAGTAAATAAAAGCCACAAAACTTGTATACAAAACAATAAATAAAAGCAACAATTTGGATAAATTGACAATCGCTAATTGAATTACGTTAGCGCCACCTAGCTACAAGGCGTTGCCAAGTAGCCTAGGATTTAATAGAATATCGTTAATTGCATTACGTTAACGACACCGTGCTATAAGAGAATACCAGATAGATCACGGATTTATAGACTTCCCCATGACTGAAAGCGATAAACACATAGGCACATAGCATGTAAGCATAGAACACCAAATCAAGCAATTATTCAAGTAAAGTATACAATCACGTTTGTGGGTTTAAAGATTCAAGTAATTGAAGCATTTAGTTTGAAAAGTATGAAATGTCACCCCAAAACGAAAGATGGAAAAAGGGGTATGAAAGTACTCACCCCGACTGATGAACCGAGAAAACTAATAAGTGATCGACATATAGAAAGCTTGTAAACGAAACGAACGAATTCGACTTGAAAGCTAACTGAAAACGAATAAATAAAATATATTAATGAACTTGAACTTTAGTGAAACTATTTGAAACATTGGACAAGAAGGTTCGGTTGTTAATCGGGTTACCGGTTAATTTGTTTACGATTAGGGACTCGTATTTATTTGATAATTAAAATAAAAATAATATTATTTTATTGGGGCTTTTAAATAACTAAACCAATATTAAATATAAGCAAGACGGTGTTAAATCAAGAGTTCGGTTTTTATGAAAACGAATTTATAATGAAGCTTATAATAATATTATTTATGATGATGATAATAATGATAATGATAATTTTAAAAAGAAATGTTTCATATATATATAAATATATAGATATGTAAGATATGACGTAAAACATAATAACCGTAATTATTATTAATAATGCTAATAATAATAGTTAAAGAATAAAGATCTTAGTATTAATTTAGATGTTGTTGATAAAAATAATAATAATAATAAATAATATTGATAGTAAATAATGATATTATACTCGATGTCGGTTTGATTTCTAAACGAATTCATAATATAACTATAATGATATTATTGCTAATAATAAATGATAAAATTATACAATTTTAATAAATAATAAAAATATGATCTTTAATAAAAACATTAACAACTTTAATATTTATAAGAAAAATGATAATAATAATCATGTTAGTAATGAATACATATAATAGTAAATTTAAACATAATAATACTAATAATAATCTTTATGTAGTGGTAATAATATTAGCAGTAACAATAAATTTGTTAAGTATAAGAATAATATCAAAACCGATCTAGGATGAGACCCGAATCCGAGACCTATAATTTAATAAACGTACCAACTAAACCGAACCAAAATAATTAAACCCAAGAACTTATTATATCCATTTCCCGGGTGTTCATCTTTTACCCAATTCATACCAACAACGCAAAACCGATTCGTTTCAAAGTATTTGATCAAAAACATAACCAATACTACCAAACCAATTATTAAAAATCTAATTCCGACAAATCGATATATGAAAATTAACAATACCAAACCCCAATATTAATTTACCTACAAACGATGTTTAGCCGAGAACGGTTTGTCGGAGCCGAGCAAGAGTTGTCGGAGAGAGCTAGAGAGAGAGAGAGAGTGGAAAAGCCTTGAGAGAGAGGAAGAGAGAGAGAGAGAGAGAGAAGCCGGAGAGAGATAGAGAGAGAGAATGACGGGGAGAGAGAGACGGCGGAGTGGCACGGCGTAGTGGGGCGGCGGCCTTCCGGTCGCCGGGAAACCGGTCCGAGGAAGAGGGAGAAAGTGGTGGCTGTGGGTTTGTAGTGGTGGTGGTGCGGTGGGGCTGGAGTGATGGCTGCGGTGGAGGTGGTGGGTGGTGTTCGGGGGTGGTGGGGTGTCGCCGGATCGCCATCGCCGGAAAACGGCTCAAGGGTGGCGGCTGGTATAAGAGAGAAAGAGATGGGGGTGATAAGTGTTAAAACTAGGGTTTTGTTTAGGTTTATAAATACATATTTACACAAAAGGTCCTCCAAGTTATAAATGTTTTATGAAAGGGTTTTAAAACTTAAGAAATGATAATATAGATTCAGAAATGACAAGTATTACCCCTTATGTTTTTCTTAACGACATTATAACATGACAAACATCGATTTATTGATGATCGGGGTATATAATAATATTATATAATAATTAAATAAGGAAACAAAATGTTGAGTCGGGTTTGCATAATAAAAATTTACAACACGAATACAAATCGAGATTTGAATTTTGACGAATGTCACAACACAGGTTTAGTTTGGTCATGTTCTACATCTTGATCGAAGTATGCTTCATAGTAACCTTCACTCATATTATCTTCGGTAAATGGTTCGGGGATTCCAGCCTCTTTAGCCTTGCGCACAAAGTTTTCCATCATGCTCTTGAACGACATCTAACATTGTGGGTGGTTTAGAATGAGGAGGGAAAGAAAAGGTTTACCAGCCAATCTTATCCCTATATCAAATAAACAATTAATTCCTATACTTGGATCGAAGCTTTGGTATTATCTTGTAATACCTAATTCGCTATGATCGATGGCTCTGATACCAACACGTGTCACACCCCGAACTATGGCCTAGGCGTATGACACATATGTTGGTACAACATTTGTAAATAAATTAGAGTTATGTTTAATTAGCGGAAGACTTATAAACATGTGGATTTAAGTTGTAAATATTTACATACAAAAGACGGGATATAAAAGTTTCCCGTTTAGTGTTTAAGAATTACTTGTTTATGTTTTACAAAAACCACCATTAATCATATTTAAGTTTAAAACAAAAGATCCGAGCCATCAGATATCTATAGCACTTCGACACTCCAAGCGCTATCCTTGTTCACCTGCAAAATGTAAGAAAATACGTCAGCAACGAATGCTGGTGAATATGCTGACGCTAAAAATATTTTCTTTAATTAATTACCCCTCGAGACTACGTAGGCCTCGGCCCAACGTGGCTTAGGAATAATCAAGTTAAAACAACACAATTTATAAACTCAAGTCTCTATACTCGGTTCCCCCCAACGAAACACCGCAGCGTTCGACTAGTTGAGTGCCTATACGAGTACACAAGGTCATACTCCTTGCAGGAGAGCGTAATTGTGACCAGGTGTGGTGTGCCCACCGCATATGAAAGGATCCAGACAAACGTACATGATAGCCTAAGGCCAGTATTTATACCTTTGTTTATAAATGTTTTAGAGACACTTAGTCTCATGTAAAGTTTTTCATATAACACGTTGACTTGTTTGAAAATAAGTTTGTAAAAGTTGAGGCGTATTCACCTTTTGATTTGGATCGGCTTCAATCATCGTCCGAGGGTCTTTCCCGTTGCTATCTCGCACCTATATTACGAGTATAACCAATTGTTAGTCGGATATACAATCCGGCTTAATACCTTTAGTTTTATTTTTTAAACTTTACCTCGATGAACCTTTAGTTCAAAATTTCTTTTACTTAAAAACCTTTAGTTTGAAAGTAATTTATAAACCTTTAGTTTATTTATAAAACCCGACGTTTCTTCTTCTCTAAGAAACATATTCATTTCTTTTATCATTTAAGAATAGTTAATATTACTTAAATAATATTTTCATAACAAAGAGTATATATATACTTACACACACACACACACATATATATATATTTCAATATTTATTATCTTATCTTTTATTCTTTTCTTTGTTATGTTTTCTTTTCTTTTATCGAGGTATCGAGTATAACCTCGACTTAAGGTTTAAGCCTTTATAATATTTTATTATTGTATTCACTGGCGTTACGCCTAAATTTATAGGCTTATGGAAACACTAATGATTCGGGCAGCACTCCAACGCCGCTTGGTCTCCTTTGCCTTCTTGATCAAAACTTCCCTTCTCGTCACCTTCCTTTTAGTACGCCAAACGATAAACACCAAACTTCAACACTCGTCGGCATGCCTTTCGAGACTCATCGCCATGATATTGGAAAGTAACAAATGCCTTCTTGGTTGATATGTGGGTGGAGGGTGACACAAACTACGAGGAAACGTTGGCACAGAAAACTAGAAATCGGGCACGCTTTTCGAGGTGGATCGTTAATATGATTGTAGACTTCTAGAGAGACCTTAGAGATAAATTTGTATGTGTGATTTGAGGTGTGAGAAACAAGAACCCGTGGCCTTCAAATTTATAGGCAAATTTTGGAGCCCATCGTGATACGCGATGGCTTCCTTGGCCAGCCCGTCGCGTATCGCGGCGTAGGCTTGGACAGTCACCACGTAGACCTGCCACGTGGCTACACGTGGCAGGCGTTGTGCCGCATGGCGACACGTGGCGGTCCGACTGCCACGTGGTGACACGTGGCAACACATAGTGCCACCGGTTGCCATGTGGCACACGTGTCACAAACGGCCAGGCCACGTCATCGCGATACGCGATGATGTTGGTTCAACGGTGATAGCGTATCGCTATTGACTTCTTCCTGAAGCTTTTGACCAAGCCCTTCGCTATACGCGATGGCTTGTCCTTTTGTCCCGTCACGTATCGTTAGAGGACAAGAAAACAGAATTTTCATTTTAAACCTTGGAGTTTGGAATTCGGCAGATTTGATCCCTAGACTTTGGAAGTTTGACATTTTTGGCTCGAAATTTAGGTCATGTTACAGAACCAACCTGATTGGGAACAGGATTTACCTACGAATTGTGACAAAAACAATGCCAATTATGTATGTTGAATGCATTAATTAATATGTTTATATGTAACATACGTCACTTACTTGACTTGCCGACATTTGCGGCAACATTCCTTCGAGATATCTAAACCTGGCCTCAAATGCTAATTGTTCCTTCTCACGGCTTGCTAGCATAGTATTTGTGGATTCAAGTAGAGACGTCAACTTTTTCACCACTTCATCTCTCTGCACCGCCTCATACTCAAGTTGGGCAATCCGTTCCTTAAACGAGTCTTTAACCCAACTCACACCCCAATAATTTACCTGCTGTCAATGTGTACCCAATCCCTTATAAAAACCCACCTTACTCTTTGCCAAGCACATATGTGACAACATCTGTGCACGGTTCAAGTGTCAGGGCTCCGGAGGCGATCTGTTCCTCATGCTCAACCTGCAAGAAAATAAATGTCAAACTGTCGATTCCTTACAAGCATAAAACGTCAAATTTCATGATCTACTGTAAGTAAATAAACACTTTGTAAACGAGTCTATTACGCTTGTAACACGCTTATGTACAAAAACATATACAAATATTCTAATACGCTAGTAACACGCTTATGTACAAGAATCAAGTGTTGTGACAAGTTAGACAGACTCAAGTTTGTTTGAATTGACTTTAACATAATTTAAAAAGTTTAATACTAAAACATACTAACTTGGTTTGACAACAACATTCTTGTATGCACCATCTTTCTCTTCCCTTTATTTCATCCACATTAATGCACGCTTGGGGATCTCATCCGGTTCAATTTCCTTATTTTTTACCTTGTAAGATATTCAAGAGAAAGCAGTTGGCGGTCATGCATTAGACACATAACCAACAAATCATTGAACTAGAGAGTGAGGTGATTACCAGTTTCTCTCGAAGGTAGGTATAACCCCCTCGTCCCATGTGATGATCAAAAACATTGTTTGCTCGAGCTCCCTTTGTTGAAGCCGAGTGTTTCTTCAACCACACATTTAACTATATTTAAAAAAAACATAAACTTCTCTGATAGTGTAGAGGATTTATACCTGAAGCTTCTCTGATAGTGTGTACTCAATGAAGCGATCCCAGTCTTCTTTCCTGATCATCGTCCTGTGTCCCTTGGGTATCGCCTTCAGCTTCAGAGGTTTACCTATGTTCGGCATAATGTATTTGGCATATATTTTTCTTCGGAAATTCCGAAGAGGGTGTCCGAGCCGATTCATGACAGAAGGCCTGTGACACGACTCAATCTCAAAATATTTCTACATAATATAATATAGTAAAGGTAAATTACTTCTCAAAATATATTATGCACAAATATAAATTAAGAATAACCATTATTTCTTCCCACAGTTAATCTCTAAGCTCCTTTGTGACCTCCCTCCAACTTAAATGTCTCAAGCCAACTATTTCCCTTACAACATCCCCTAAAAAACTTGCAAAATTTGATCTGTTTTGGCCAGTGAACCTACCCAGATTATCAAACTCCACTACCAGTCTGACACCACCAGAGTTTGCATAATCGGTACGTAGCTTAGGTAACCTCGTCAACCCCCTTGTAGGTTTTTTCGTAGGAGCCAAACTGTTAATGGGTTCGATAGCCATCGTCGTTATATCATCGTCGTTGGCTTCGTCGCTGGAGTAGCCTTCATTGTCGTCCGATTGAGCGTCGTTGTCGTCGTTGGGTTCCTCATCGGAGTATAAACATGTTCTTATTTGATTGTTTGATCTATAAGCTTCATCTTCGATTGTTTTTTTTGGAGTAGCCTTCAGTGTCGTTTGATTTGTGGAGTGGAAAAGTTTTTAATAATTTGGAGTGTAATTTGATTTTTGGAGTGTTAAATAATTTGGAGTTTTTGAATATTTGGAGCCAATTTGGAGCATTTTGAGTTTTGCCTCCCTTTTAATTAAGAACCAATAGATAATTGGCATAGTTTTTACGGCAGAGAACCTGTGGCTGAAAATAGACACTTTAACACAAGATGGTTTTTAATATAAATAAAGGGGATAAGCGTGTTAATAACGTATTAGGATATTTATATATGTTTTTGTACATTAGCGTGTTACAAGCGTAATAGACTCGTTTAAACAAATATATAACATATTTTAATAAGCGTATCACAAGCGTTTTTAACAAAGAAAGAGATAGCCATTAGATGATCCATAAAATATGTTAAGAAAGCATTTTAAGATAATCCATAATTACCATTCATCAACAGATGCCATACAAAAAGTACCATTAATTACAATACATCACAAAATACCAAAAAGAGAGAAGCTAACATCACCATCACTCCGCCTTGTCCACAGTCTCCGACCCCATCTCCTTAAAACTCATGTTGGTTGACACCGTAGTTACGGTGTCAACTAGAGTCCCACACACTGAGTCGGAGCATGCAGACTGTTGTTTCAGATAATCAACAGCCTTTGCCTTAAACTCAGTGTATGGTTCCATCAATATGAGTTTACATGAGTCGATGGTCTTTGATTTTTCAAATGTGATTCTAGCCCTAATCTCTTCGACTGTCTTCAACAAAGTGTCGTCTTTATCTTTCTCAAGATTCATCCTTGCTTTCACCATGTTCTTCACGGTTTTGTCAGAAGAATACATTTTTAATATCTTTTTGAAAATGTTAGTGTGATTGAATAACAAATTATATGTTACAATATATAGACCTAAAATTTAATTTTTGGTAGTTGAGACAATAATTTAATGTAGTTAAGTTGGTTTGTAGCCTATCTAGTAAAATATAGTTTATTTAAAGCGTAATACAAGCGTGAGATATCAGTTTTTTAATTTTTAATTAACTTGAATGTAGGCTATCATTACATAAATATTTTTCCAAGAATTTTGACAGGTGAGTAGGTATAGATGTAATTAAGTTCCCAAATTAATTTTGATAAGTGTATAATATAGAAATATTTTTCCCAATTTTGACAGGTGATATAAATGGAATTAATCTCTAGTTTAAAAAAACACATGAGACAAGTGTGAGCATTTCCCAAGCGTGGGACACCCTTTTGTTTTTTTATTGCAGAGTTACTATTCGTCCGTGAGTGTACTTTAAAAGTGTCTTGTCCTTTTTAATCTGTGAGCGTATTTTAAGCGTTTAATAATTTTGCATACATATTAACTGTTTGGTCCGTGAGCCTTTTGGTTATATATACCTACACCACATTTGTAAAACTCATATACCTACATAATTTTAAATTATTATTTTTTAGTTAATAATGGATTGCTAGTCATCATCTACATCCTACAAGGATGTCCTCAAGAGGCAAATTGAGGTTCAAATCGAGGCAGATAAAGCTTGTCGGGAAACTCTTACTAAAGAATTTGTAAAGACAAGCAACAACTTTGATGCCAGGGATGTCATTGCAAAAGTTCTTACTCGAATGCCCGCTAGTACTATCCGAGATCTTGCTGTTTTGTTTATGGTTGATGTAGGACAGAGAGAGCTTGACCAGTTAAAACTTTTGGGCAAGGCAATTCTTGAACTGAAATGCTCAATGGAATTGAAGTTGAAGTTTCTTATGTCACTCAGAGATTAGTATTGAGCGTTTTAAAATAGTACAAAGAAAGTAGATTAATTTGTACCAGCACAGTGCTTGAAGCAAAGAATCTAAACGGTGATGCTGCAATTTTTTTTCTTTTCTTCATAGTTCATTAGTTCAATGAATGCATCCATTGCATTGGTGGTTATATAAATGCCAGGATAGTAGCTTTCAAAGATCACCTTGAACGACTCTGTGTGAGTTGACTTGTAGACCTCCTCCCAAATGTCTTCAAGACAAAAAATATATACTCTGAAAGACTAGTGGATACGTCAACCTCTCTTAGAAGATATGGAGATTTCAGTGTAATGAGTTTATCACTTGTTGACAATCTGGTGTCAACTGTTAAACATAAAACAACTCATTTTAAATTTAACTGAAAATAATTGTAACTATAATTAAATACCTTCAACCCCTTTTGTTTTTTATTTACAATTGTTGGCAATCAAAGTCACAAAACTGCTTTGTATTAAAGGGATTAAACCACCACACTTATACAAGACACTTTAGCCACCTATTTATACTAAAACATTATAACATAAAATCTGCATAATCTTAAAACAACTTGCATAACTAGTTGCAAGTTACAACCTTATCTTCCTAGATATGCTAACCTCCATTATAAGTTATCCTAATATAACAACTTAACGCACAAGTTGTTTACACAAAACATCATTCTACTTAATCACTGTATTAACAATAATTAAATACCCTCTTTAGCCCACTCAACCACTGTATTAACAACTTTATCAATATCTGCGCATGAGACATTGTTTTCTTGACCTGCATCACCCGCATCATTTTTTACGACAACCAAAGATGTAATATGTTCAAAATAACAGCCTAAGCGTTTTATGAGCGTTTTTAACTGTGATTATAATTAAGCTGGTACATATACCTTTTTGAATAGCCATTGGATCACCAACACCAACATCTGAATCAACTGCATCACACAGATATAATAAGTTTAAAATAACAGCATAAGCATTTTATGAGCGTTTAAATTATACTTATAATTAATTTAGCCCAAATACCTTTTTGAGCAGCCACTAGACCACCAACACCAACATCTGAATCAACTGAATCTATTGCTGCAGATGTATAAGTATTGGGATCTTTCAACTTAAACAAAAATAGTTTTGAAATGGGAAAGAGAACTTGAAAGAAGAAAATATAATTTTTTTCTCACATAAACAAAAGAGTGATAAGCGTTTTATGGTGTCAGTTTCTTGTGTTTTAGGGGCCACATTATTAGTGAATCTGTTTTCCCATTCACAACATCTTGCAAAGATATTGTGATTTGATGGATGTCTATCCTTTCCTTGACGGACCAACTCGTTGATCTCTGAGCAAATTTTATCATATTTCTTCAACTTTTTATCCATTCCTTATTCCAAGACTGTAAAAAGAAAATATAGTTATTGTTAATTCAAAAACATTTTCAATTTATCCTGGGTGTGTGTTCCCAATGGCATTTGCAAACTGTGAATAATCGCTTACATAATCATCCAAATCTTGTTCAGCTGTTTGATCGGCATTACCTGTTTCAGATGCACCTTGACCATCTGTTTTTGATTATATATAATATTGTTATATAAACATTGAATTGCATGAAATACATATAGAAATAAGAGATATGAGAGTTTTTTAGAAGAAAATAACAAGTTTCTCACCATGTTCTTGTTTCTCCTCAGCTCCAGACTTACCGGCAGATGCATCACCATATGTACCACCACATGCAGTTTCATCAAGCACCTTACCGGCATCACTAACTGTCACAGGAGCAGTAGCAGCAGCAGCTTCATCAAGTCCCTTTCCTGCAGCACTAACTGTCACAGCAGCAGTATTAGCAGCAGCCGCATCAATCCCCTCCCTGTCAACACTAAATGTCACAGCAGCAGCAGCAGCATCAACAACCTCATATACATAATTTCCATCATATTATTCTAAGGGAGGACCATTATTCTCCAAGTATTTTTCCATCTTATTAAGAGTAGTTGTTATGTAGTTGACTGCAGGCGTTGTGACGGGAGTCCCAAATGGACCATATTTTATCTGGTATTCATGCGTGTAAAGCATCACAAGGAAGGTGATCGGACCGTTGTATTGTTGATTGACATGCTTCCATTCTTCCTTTTTCATCTTCAGGTTGTCAATTACATAGCTGCACCAGTCCATATTTGGAATATCTGAGACTTTGTCGAGTGCGGAGATGAATCGTTGATTGACTGTTGTTGATTTTGTTATAAATCCTATACAGGTGTTGAACAACATAAGGAAATTAATCTCAAATAGTTCACCAACTCCTTGATCCGCGACCAGTTTCTCGGTCACATGCTTTATACTTATTCTTGGAGTCGGGAATTGATTTTTGAACAAATCTATAGTAACATCTTCCCCCAATCTTGGTCTACTCTTGTCTAAAACAGGAATCTTACCCTTTGGTATCCCCAACACTTCATGTACATTTTGTGGTGTTATCTTAATAACACTGCTCCCAATGTTCAATTAATTTAAATGGTTATTATAGTCATGAGCAACCAATATCCCAAAGTTGTGGGAGTTTGGGTTACTTGAAGTCTTAACATTGACCCGAAACCGATTCTTCTACACAAGTTTTTTGGCTAGGGGTCATTGCCTTCACTGCATCAACAATATTATTAGGTGCACACCTATTCTTCAATTTTTTGCCTACAAATTCAAAAAAAGGTTCTTTTGATGTCTTCTTGGTTGGCTTCTTTTCTTTAATGGCTTTCTTTTTCGGACGCTGAAAGTCCGGGTCAGAAATGCTGTGTTCCACATATTTCCGCTTTGACAACAACCGGTTAATTTTTGTGTCAAGGGATGAATCAGAGTCTGCTTCCACAACATGTTTTGTTTTCACCTTTTTCACCACCGGAGCAACTTTTTTAGTCTTCCTTTTATCTCTCTTCTCATTTAGATGCTTAGCTTTATCAGTCTTGTTTTTTCGACAACTGAATCACATACATACAATAAAACAAGGGGGTAGGGGATAACAACATGAATCACAAGTGAACAGCAAAAGCTTATCAAACATCACATTGATAATTTTCATACCAAAGCCATAACACGCTTAGCATACGCTTATAACATGCTTTAATATTACACATAGATTTTAAAAAAACAAAGATATGTATTACAACAACACGCTTATAAAATGCTTTAATACATGATGGTAGATTACATAAGATGATTTAAACAAATGCTTTGCAAAACTCAATTACTGATGCTTAAATTCTCAGCGGTTACATTTTAAGAATAATTAAACCTAAAACGCTAAAAAAATCATAAATCAACACATGTTCCATATTTATTCTGAGACCTATCGTGCTTTTGCTTCGTCATTGGTTCCGTTCCAGAAGTAGATGAGTTAGGGTTCTTCATTTTCTCCTTATGCTTGTGCTTGTGCTTCACAGTAGAAACGAATCGTCGACGGTTTTAAGGAATATTGACTTACGACGGTTTTAAGGAATATTGCTTCACAGTTGAATTTTGGGAATAATTATCGCCGTTAGGGGGTAATTATTTGACCCTTTTAAAAGAAGCTGAGGCGCTTTTTAAATTTTAATCGTAAGGTTAGTTATTATTGTACAATATAAAAAGTTATATATATAAAATATTAGTGGGTGGTGGTGGGTTAAGGTTGTCATGATGGTGGTGGACGGTGGCGGAGGTGTGGTGGTTTGTGGTGGCGGATGTGTGGTGGTGGTGGGTGGTTGTGGTGGTTCGTGGTGGAGGATGTGTGGTGGTGGGTGGTGGTGGTGGGTAGTGGGTGGTGGTGGCGGAGTTCGGTAGTGGAGGAGGTGTGGTGGGTGGTGGTGGTGGAGGTGTGGTGGGTGGTGGTGGTGGGTGGTTGTGGTGGTTCGTGGTGGCGGATGTGTGGTGGTGGGTGGTGGTGGTGGGTAGTGGGTGGTGGAGGTGTGGTGGGTGGTGGTGGTGGCGGAGGTGGGTGGTTGTGGTGTGTTGTTAGTGGTTGGTGTTGGAGGTCGTTGTGGTTGGTGCCGGTGGTTGTGGCGAATGTGGGCGGTGGATGGTGGCAGTAGGTGGTGTGTAGTATGATTGAGGATATGTAATCCATGAGACGATGACGGTGCTATCCCGTATGATGACCATGATGAGTGGCCCAATTATGACAACGACGACGCTAATATAATGATACCCATATGAATACATGGATATGACAACCTGGGTTGGTGGTGATTATCATAATGATGCTGCTAACCTATATGGTACGGTTTGCTTACGCTAACCCATACGATGGCGACTATAGCTCGTACGATGATCATGATGTCTATGATGATGATCACACATATATATGATGATGATCAATTATAGGTACCTATATGAAAATACACCACACAGACGCACACACACACACAGATATATATATATATATATATATATATATATATGTGTGTGTGTGTGTGTGTGTGTGTTGATGATGATGGTGACACCGATGTTTAATGACATGTAACCCGTATGATCGACGACGACCATGATAACATATACGATGGACATACTGATGGTAGCCTGTACGACTGATTATGTCATTTGATGACGACAACAATTCATAAGATGGTGCCGAAAATGATCGCTAATATTGGGTGTTTTGTTTACGATAACCCATACGATGCTGAGTACATCCCGTACATGGCAATAGGTCATATATATGTTGGTGTTGATGATGATGTTGACGATGGTGATGACACTGATAACGAGATATATGTTACCCGTATGATCGACGCCGACTACGATAGCCTATACAATGACCACGTTGATTACCCGCACGTCTGATGATGATTCCGTTTCATGGTGACGGTGATCGATGATTATGATGATGATAATCACTATAACACATGATAATGATGATAACTTTATGATGTTGATCATCGTCATAACACATATGGTGATGATGATAACCTAGAAGATGATAATGATAATAATGGATAAAATTTTAATTTTATTAAAAATATACGATTTTTTAAACGAACTCAATTTTTAACGAAATTTATACCGGAATGTTCATAAAAAAACTAAGTAATACTATGTTTTTATATTTTTTTAAAAAGTTAAAATATAATAAGATATAAAACAAAAACCAAAATATATATATAATTAAATGTGTAGAAAAAATAGAAAAATAAAATAAAAATTCAAACCAATCTAGATTGTGATCACGGTCCCACTAATTCTCTATTTATTCTCTATCTATAAAATATGTATTCTCTATTTTTTTTGTCTAATTTTGTCTGCTCTTTTTTCCCTCTCACTTTCCATTTTCCCTCTCATTTCCCATTTTCCCTTTTTCCTCATTTCGCATCTCAATTATGTGCCAAAAATCAATTCTCGATCTTCAGGTGAGTTACATTGTTTATGTGGTTCTCTCAATTTTACTCGATACATCTGTGTACTTACGGAAATTGATTGAAAATATGAGAGTTTTTCTCTAACTTCTAACTTTCTAACTTCGCTTTCTGGTTAGAATTTAATGCAATTTATGTAATCCTAAACAATACTTTGTTAAATCTAAAAATAAAACAAAAAACACTTTGTAAACGATTATGTTAAAATATGTTATATTTTTGTTCAAACGAGTCTATTACGCTTGTAACACGCTTATTCACAAAAACATATATAAATATTCTAATACGCTAGTAACACGCATATGTACAATGATATTTGTAATTCGTATTTACTGTGATTATGTAGTCAAAGATATTCGTAAACATCATTAATTTGTTCTGAACATACAGACTCGTCTGACATAAAAATGTCACGTCTCAATAATGGAGTTAAGTTCCTGGTAGATATCGACAGCGATTCCATGAGTAGGATGGTATGTTAATGTTATCAACAATTTTTTTTATGAAACATTTTACAATTTTGCAACATATACATTCTAATAACATTTTTGTGTTACTTATAGCTCATTCCTAAAGTTGTCCAACCAATGTTTGCTGACATGAAATCGAATACCGGCTGTTTTTTGATTTATGATCAAAGTGGTAAAACATTTTTTGTAGTTATAATCAAAGTACTTGATGACTTTTATTTTGGAACCGGTTGGACTGAAAATTAATCAGAGAATGTTGTATAGAAGCTGGAACATATGTTGTTTTTGAGCTTAAGTTAACATCTATGTTGAATATGTTTACTTTCAAAAGAAAGGTAAATGATCAATCCGGTACTATGTTATGTATTCCGGTCAGAAAACCGACACGTCCATTACTTGGTAAGTTTTAATTTCTGTTTATAATGATTGTTTCCAAATTCAAATGTCTATTAATTAACATGTTTAACAGGATTTCCCTGAGTGGTACGTGATTCAAGAATTTGGTGAAAATTACATGAATGGAATGGGTTGTAAGCTTTTCGAGCTTATTGCTCCAGATAAATTTATGTTTAAAGTTTCGTGTCTATGGGATGGAATGGGTTGTAGGCTAGATGATGGATGGATTGAGTTTTTTAAACAAACCAACTTGAAAGGTGGTTCGTTTGTTGTGTTTGAAATCATATCAGATATTACATTTCATATTAATGTCTTTCATGAAGATGGCATAGAATTTATCCTTCTTGGTCCAAATCAGCTGTTTCTCAACTATCAATTAAGCAATCAAGGTAGTTCCTCCCAAAACTCAATTCATATTGATGAGCAAAATGATGACTCTAAAATAGTCTTCCACATGAACGTCACCAAGAAATTGGTAAATTGAATTTTTAAATTTTTTTTTATTTACAAGTATATTCGTTTAAGTTTTAACAATATCATCTCAACTTTATAATATATTTGAAATTTGCATTTCACAACGTCATTACTACCAAGATTGATGCCTATGATGGAATGCTAATCACTTTGGTCAATCCCGAAGGTCGCAAAAAAAATGAGACTTCATGGTGAAGTGTCGAATCTGAAGTTCAGATGTTATTTACCAAAATGGAAAATTTTCAAGGAGGAAAATGAATTACAGATTGGTGATAAGTGCAGATTTGAATATGACATCAATGAAGGTACTTTGTTAGTTTCAAAAGTAGATTAGTGCAAGAATGCGCGTTGTGTTTGGTGATTTTTGGAACATTTGTGATTTGGTGACATTTGTGATTTTTGGAACATTTGTTATTTTCATGTTTAGATGGTTGTATTGATACATATTTTATTTATTGTTTTGAATGTTGGTTGGTTAACTTTTAAATGCTTTACTTTTATAGTTTCTTGTAACATATTGTTTTGAATGTTGGTTAGTTACATATTTTAGTTTATTGTTTTAATGGTGCCTTTTGTATGAAAACTTTTAAAGAAATGTAATTATGAAGTATCTTAAAACAAATCGTAAAAACATAAAACACTTTGTTAAAAACGCTTGTGATACGCTTATTAAGTCGTAAACAACACTTTGTCAAATCTAAAAATAAAACAATAAACACTTTGTAAACGATTAGATTAAAATATATTATATCTTTGTTCAAACGAGTCTATTACGCTTGTAACACGCTTATGCACAAAAACATATATAAATATTCTAATACGCTAGTAACACGCTTATGTACAAAATCAGTTATTGATTAATTGATGTTTTTTGATTAATTGGAAACAAAAATCAAAGTCTATTACGCTTGTAACACCCTTATGCACAACAAATCCTTTCTAAACCCTCCTATATATATACATATATATCTAGTTTTATTTTCAATAAAAACTCCTTTTTCACCCCCATAAACACTAAAATAAAACACTTAAAAAAACCACATCCATGGAAGAAATCTCATCACGGACCACAACATCCAGTAACAGAAGCAATCGATCACAGATTTATTGTTTTGTGGTCAAGAAGCCATTCTAAGAACATCAAGGACCATCAAAAATCCAGGTCGGAGGTTCTACAATTGTGCATCTCAGGTTAGTGAAATTGCAAATAAAATTGGAATTCATCCCGTCTTTATGTTGATTGTTGACCCTAAACTCTATATTTTTTAACTTAGGGCAAAAAATGTGATTTCTTTATATAGTCTGATTGTGTTTCGTCCACAAGCTCTGATGTGTGCACAAGATGTACAAACGTAATTCCTATCTTGATAAGGGCAAATAAGTCATTAGAGTATCAACTTGCAAGGAGTGTAGCTTCACGGATTGAATCAGAAAAAAAGTGAAGATATTGTATTTTATATGCTTCTTGTTGTTTTTAGGGCTTTTAATTAGTTTTATAATCTGAGTAAAAAGCTAAGAAACTTTGTTTTTAGGGCTATTATGATGTATTTTTATGTTTCTGAACGGATTTAAAGGCCTTTTAATGAGTAGTTTAGTTTGAGTGTTTTCAAAAGGAGATGTTTGACCGTACACAGTGTATTTATTTCATTAAAAAGAGGTTACTATAAAAATTTAATAAAAATATGTTCCTCCTGAGTTTCGAACCCGCGACATTTGCAATCTATGTTTAATCACAAGCGCCTCAACCGTTTGAGCTACACCCTGAGAACAAAATAGAACCTCTTCTAATATTTATATAACGAAATTTCAATGTTTAAAATTTTCATTTTTACCCGCCAATTAATCGAGTTATCTTATGGAAGACTCCCAAATCAATTATTAACCAAATAAAATCTCACAATCTCACCAAACCCTAATAAATGATCTGCTAGTGTATTTATTGAACTCTCATCAATCTCAATCCTACCAAACAGCTTCATTAATCTCAGGTGAGTACCAAATATTTTTGCTTTTAGTGTCATACTTAATAAAATGTCAGTTACATTTATTGACGTTAATGTATATCGTTGATGACACAGTTAATAAAAAAATTCTTGGAAGATGAATAAGTCTTGGATGTCAGTAGGCGACGGGTGCAGTAAAGCATATAAAGATGGTGTTAAGGCATTTCTAGATTTTGCAGTTCGTAATTGCAAGGAGACATCACCACCAATTTCTATTTCATGTCCATGTGTTCGGTGTGTGAACCACGTATCTCTTAGTTTAGACGATGTAGAACATGACTTGTACAGGTTTGGAATTGATTAGAATTATACTACTTGGATAAAACATGGAGAAGCCGACATCAACATTCCAACTAATTATGAAAATAATACTGGGTTTGTTGACACCAACATTCCAACAGATGCCTGTGAAACTGTAGAAATGGTAAATGCTACAAAAGACAATTTCAAAGGCGACAAGAAGTATCAACAGTTTCTACAACTACTTGTTGATGCTGAGAAGCCCTTGTATAAAGGATGTCTTGACTTCACCAAGTTGTCTGCATTAGTACAACTACTCAACTTGAAGAGCAAGCACGGGGTATCTCATAAGTTCGTTGATGAACTTCTAAAATTGTTGAAAAGGATGCTACCTGCAGATAACGAAATGGTAAATAATATGTATGAGGGAAAAAGGATGATGAAGGCAATGGGATCAGGATACGAAAAGATACATATGTGTATTAATGACTGCATTATTTACTATAAGGATTACAAGGATTTGGAAGCATGTCCAGTTTGTAACAAGTCAAGGTGGAAAGGGGATGAGAAGACTAACAAAACTTACATAAACACGCCCGCTAAGGTACTGTGGTACTTTCCCATTATTCCACGATTCAAGCACCTCTTTCAATCAAAGTCCACAACAGAGAATTTTTAACATGGCCGCCACGAGTACCAATAAACCCGGTGTTTCACGTCACCCATCAGATTCACCAGCATGGAAAGCCATAGATGACAGGTACTCCTATACCATCAGAACCGATCCAAGAAATCTTCGACTAGGGATTTGCACTAATGGGGTCGACGTACATAGATGCAACAGAAACTACAGTGTCTGGCCTGTTTTAGCAGTCATTTACAACCTTTCACCTTCGATGTGTATGAAAAGAAAGTTCATCATGCTTTCCTTATTAATATACGGAGTGCCAAGAAACAATATTGATGTATTTTTACAGCCTTTAATTGACGATCTAGCATCTTTATTTGAGGTCGGGGAGCCAACATATGATGCATATAAACATGCAATGTTTACACTACGTGCAATTGTGTTATGGACTGTCACACCCCAAACCACGGCCTAGGCGTATGACACATATGTTGGTACCGCAATTGTAATTAAATCAGAGTTACGATTTAATAGCGGAAGTCTTATGAACTTGTGGATTTTAAATGTAATATTTACATATAGAAAAGACGGGATTTAAAAGTTTCCCGTTTAATGTTTTAAGATTAATTGTTTTACAAAAACCACCATTAACATTATATTATGTTTAACAAAAAGATCCGAGCCATCGGATATCTTGAGCACTTCGTTTCTCCAAGAGCTAACCTTGATCACCTGCAAAATGTTAAGAAAATACGTCAGCAACGAATGCTGGTAAGTGTGCTGACGCTAAAATATTTTCTTTTACTTAATTACCCCTCGAGACTACGTAGGCCTCGGCCCAACGTGGCATAGGAATAATCAAGTTAAAACAACACATTTCATAAACTCGAGTCTCTACACTCGGTTCCCCCAGAAACACCGCATTGTTCGACTAGTTGAGAGCCTATACGTATACAAAAGGCCATACTCCCCGTAGGCGAGCGTAATTGTGACCAGGTGTGGTGTGCCCACCACATATGAAAGGATCCAGACAAACGTACATGATAGCCTGAGGCCAGTGTTTATACCCTTACTTATAAATGTTTTAGAGACACTCAGTCTCATGTAAAGTTTTTCATATAACACGTTGACTCGTTTGAAAACAAGTTTGTAAAAGTTGGGGCTTATTCACCTTTTCAATTTGGATCGGCTTCAAACATCGTCCGAGTCTTTCCCATTGCTATCTCGCACCTATAGTACGAGTATAACCATTTGTTAGTCGGATTGTTGGTGCATAATGTCAGTAGTTCATAGTCTAGTGTCTGTAATCGAGTCTGTAATGTTAATTATGTTTTATATATGTCTTAAGCGAAGTTGTTAACAAGTTTGCCTAGGCGAACTTGTTAGACAAGCGAAGTTATGGACAACTTCGCCTGAACATGCCAGGCGAAGTTGTCGTGTATATATAGTTCTAGGTTACGGGCTGTTTAGAAGTTAATCGTTTAGTTGTTCGAGTTGTTACGAGAGCTGTAACGTGTGTCTGTAATAGTGATATCGTATCACGTGTTTGAGTTATAATATAACGTGTTCGTTTATCGTATCGTGTGTTCGTGTGATTCGTGTTCTACGCTCGTAACGATCTACGCAGGGATTCCGCACCTGAGTTGATCGAGATATCTCGTGCGATCCGTCCTGGGAACCTACAATTGGTATCAGAGCATTTGCTCGATTGTGTGGTTCGGGATATTCACGCGGGTGTAGAAATCGTCCCGTTTCAACTATTCGCGGGACGTGTTTTCTGTGTTTTTGAGTCAATCTTACCTCCTACCATCGTATTCAAGCCTTTGCACCGTCAAAAACCTCGTAAAATCCAGATTTCAGATCTGCAAAAACGTCCGTGTTCATCAGGCGAAGTTGCCGTCAGGATACGTAGGGTTTCGGCGAAGATATAAGGTTTAGCGAAGTTATCCACAACTTCGCCTACCTTCTTAAGTTCGCCTAACTCAGCGAAGTTCTCTACAACTCCGCCTACCTTCTAAGTTCGCTTACCTTAAGCGAAGTTAATCATCAGCGAAGTTCTTCTGCGAAGTTAAGACTAAAGCGAAGTTATCCGTAACTTCGCCTACAGTACTTTTATAAAAAAAAAAAATTTATTTTTTCGGGTTTCTTACTTTTCGGGAAAGATGTCGTCGATTAACATCTCTGAGTTAGTGAAGATGGAAGTTGAAGCAGGGTCAGCTACTAAGGCCCCAAGATTGCTGAAGGGAACCGATTTCGTTGCATGGAAGGATCGGTTCATACAATACGTCAAATACCAGGATGCGAAGATGTGGGTATGCATCCAGGATGGTTATATTCCACCAGTTATGGAGTATGAAGGTCGTGATCAAATCAAAAAGTATAGCAAAATGGAAGAAGAAGAGAAAAACATGTATGAGGCCGAGAGCAAGGCTCATGCTGCTATTACTATGGCTCTTCCACAAGAGATCCTTCATACGTTTAGAAAGTACACGTCAGCAAGAGAGCTTTGGGAAGCTCTTGAGAACAGATTTGAAGGGAACGTAGGAATCCGTGCTTCAAAGATAAAATTGCTCAAAACCCAGTTCTCAGTCTTCAAGTATTTGAAGAATGAATCTTTAGATGATATTATCACTCGATATTACCATCTGATGACTGAATTGAGCAACTATTCAATTTCCTACCGAGAAGAAGAAATAGTTGAGAAGCTACTAGATGCTCTCCCACCAAAATGGGAGATGTACACTGTGCTGATGAGGGAAGACAAAGACTTTCCCACATATGATCTAGAAACGGCAGTTAACAAGCTCCGAACCTTTGAGCTTAACATGGTTAGAAAGGAGACACCTACGGATCAGGTTCAAGATCCAGGTATGTATGGTGCTAAAGTCAACACTAGCTCAGGTTCGAAGACTGAATCAGCTGCCTACTACTCGAAGGGAGAGTCGAGCGCAAACTCATCACATGAGGGGCATGTGTCAGTCAACACAAATGGTGATGTTTGCTATGTAGCAGGTGGATCAAGTGATTCTCAACCCCAGGTAAGCAAGAGTAGTTGCTCTCCAAGTATTCCCAGCAACAACTACTCCAAGATGCCTATGAGTGTCAAGTCTGCTGAAGAGCAGTTTGGTCTCTATGCTTCTTTTATTGCTTCCTATGAGAACTACATTCAAGGGAAGATTGTTGATCCAGCTATGTTGGATGAAGATTATGACCAGATTGATGCTGATGATATGGAAGAAATGGATCTGCAATGGCAGATGGCTATGATCGTAAGAAGAGTGAAGCGGTTTATGAGAAAGACCGGAAGAAAGTTTGTCGGTGGAAAGCCAGGGTTCGACAAGACGAAGGTAAGATGCTACAATTGTCAGCAAAACGGTCACTTTGCAAAGGAATGCAGGAATGAGCGTGTGGAACGAAGTCTGGGAAGGTCTACACAGCATAATGAGGGTAGAAAAGATTATAGTGCCATGATGTCCAGAGAAGATGGTGAATACAATTGGAACCTGCATTCTAAAGAAACTTTTGAGCAGGCAAATTTGGCGAAGGTTGAAACTGAAGAAAGTGAGAAGGTTACCGGAGAAGAAAAAGCTTTCATGGCAGATGTTAAAGACCAGCTCTCCGAGGTATCTTCTAAACCTACTTGTTCTAAATGTGAAAACTTGTCTGAGCAATTAGCAACTATAACCGATCAGTATGTTAGGTTGGATGCTGAATTTAAAACCCTAAAATAAGATCATCATTTTACAAAAGCAAGAGAAAATAGCTATAAAGTCAAAATAAAAGTTTGTGAAAAAGATGTTAAAAGTCTAAAAACAAAACTTGCTGAAAAAATTGAAGTGATTGATTTAAGCTATGAAGTTTTGGAAGAAAAAACCAAACTAATTGCTGATAGAGTAAAATAGATTGCTGATCACCAGGTAAAAGTGGTGGAACTGAATAGAAAACTAGAGCAGTTCAGAAATTCCTCTGCTATTCTTGATCACCTTGTTAGTGATCAAGGTTCCTCTGTTAAGATAGGAGGAATTGGTTATCATGAGGTTCCACCACCTTATAATCACAATTACACTTTTAACCCTAGTGTTCAGAAATCCGTTGACTTTGAGGTTGCTCAGACAGTACCAGTTAAAGTAACTTGTAAAAAACCAAATGTTAGTAAAGGCGAAACAAGTTCGCCTGTTTCAAGTGTTAAAATTTCTGATCCAAGTCCAGTCTCATCGGATTCGGATAAGTCATCCGAGTCTGGTAAGGCAAAAGAGGAGGTGGTATTACCCAATGGTGGAGAGAAAGATAAGACGAATAAAAAGAGTACTCCACTAAATCCGTATGTCCCACCATATGTGAGACAAACGGGGGGAAATAAAGCCTCGACATCTAAAACACCGGTTGATAAAAGAGTTAAGCATAGGTGTTGTTATAGGTGTAATCAATTAGGGCACCTAGTTGCAGATTGCCCTCTGAAGCAGCGATTCAGAGGTGTGAGGCCTAATAAAACTGAGAATAAGCCTAATGGTAATCATAATAATGGTAAAAATGAAAACCATTCAAAATTCAGAAATGTGACTAATTCAGGTTTTCAAAGAAACAAATCTCAGTTTTACACTGCTAATAACCAAACCACAAGCTATAATTCTTTCAATTCACTAAGGTTTGGAAGGCCTCACAATCAATCTACAAGGAGGTATCCTAACAGGACTTACAGGAATTATCCAGATACTAACTTTGGAAAGCCGAAGTTCGGGATGTATAGATCCAAGACCAATTGGTCATGGGTCCCTAGATTCTAATCTTTTGCTTTATCGTGCAGGAACAGTTGAACAGGGCTGCCAATAATCTTTGGGTTGTGGATAGCGGCTGTTCCCGGCACATGACGGGTAACAAAAACTTGTTACACGATTTGAAACCTGTTCAAGGAGGGAGAGTGAGCTTTGCAGGAGAAAGTGGAGGAAAGATTACAGGAATGGGAATGGTGTCGAACGGAAAGATGACATTGGAGAAAGTTAACATTGTAGAAGAATTGAAGCACAATCTGCTGAGTGTGTCGCAGATTTGTGATAAGGAGTACACCGTACACTTCACAAAGAATGAAGCAATTGTGTTACATCCTGGTTTTCAGATACCAGAGGAGTGGATTGTGATGAAGGCTCCACGTGAGAGGAATACTGTTGGTGCATAAATGTCAGTAGTTCATATGTCTAATGTCTGTAATCGAGTCTGTAATATTGTTTATGTATTTGTTTGTTTAAAGCGAAGTTGTTGACAAGTTCGCTTAGGCGAACTTGTTAACCAAGCGAAGTTGTTGACAAGTTCGCCTAGGCGAACTTGTTGAACAAGCGAAGTTATGGACAACTTCGCCTGAGGCGAAGTTGTCGTGTATTTATATAGGTTACGGTTGTTCGTTTTAAGAGTTGAAGTTACGTGTAATTCAGTGAGTCAAGTGACGTGAGGTCGAGAGTCTGTATGTATCACGTGTTGAGTTATTAATATAACGTGTGTTTGTTCGTATCGTATTCGTGTGTTCGTGTGTTTGTGTTCTACGTCCGTAACGATCTACACAGGGATTCCGCACCTGTGTATATCGGGATATCTCGTGTGATCCGTCCAGGGAACCTACAATTGGTATCAGAGCATTTGCTCGATTGTGTGGTTCGGGATATTCACGCGGGTGTAGAATTTGTCCCGTTTCGACTATTCACGGGACGAGTTTTTGGTGTTTTTGCTCATTCTAGTCTCCTACCAGTGTGTTCAAGCCTTTAAACCGTCAAAAACGTCGTTAAAATCCGATTTTCAGATCTGCAGAAAGTTTGAGTTCGTCAGGCGAAGTTGCTGTTTATCAGGCGAAGTTGCCGTCAGGATACGTAGGGTTTCGGCGAAGATATAAGGAGAAGCGAAGTTATTTACAACTTCGCCTACCTCCTCAACTTCGCCTAACTCAGCGAAGTTCTCATCAAGTTCGCTTAGTTCAGCGAATTTATCTTCAAGTTCGCTTACTTTCTAAGTTCGCTTACCCTAAGCGAAGTTATTCTCAACTTCGCCCAGTCACGCGAATTTAAGAAAGATCCAGCGAAGTTATTACTTAAGCGAAGTTATTACTTAAGCGAAGTTATCCTTAACTTCTGATGTCTCGCCTACGCCTATGTCAGACTCAGAGAGAATAGCTTCACTAGAGCGGATCGTGGCAGAGCAATCGAAGATTATTCAACGCCTAGTGGAAGCAAATCAACTACAGTCATCCCTCCTGGTTGAGCATGGGAAAATTATAGATGCCTTGAAGGAGTTCTTGGCATCTCAGGGGGAGATGAGCTGTAAGGGCGACGAGCTAAGGACGAAAAGAAGAAATGACCGAGACGATGATCCCAACGCATCGAAAGATGCAGGTGGTGAGCTGCCAAGAACTTCTCAAGCTCTAGGTACTTCCACAGCTGAGGGGGAGTCTGCCGACGCGGCTGGTGGTGATGATGTGGTGTTGGTTGAAGATGATGTGATTGATGCGTTGAGAGAGTTAGATGATGATATGTTCAGCGATAATGTGTTGTTTGATGAAGATGTGCTGCCAAGTGATGTGATTGAGAAGATTGGCGCACAGATTGTGATTGAGGATGGGATAGAAGAGGGGGAGATAGTAGAAGAAGACGTTGAACACGAGATCCCAGATGTTGAGAAAGCCGACATGGGTGCTGAGATGGATGAGACTGAGTGGGAGGAGCAGCCTAGGTGGAAGGAAGGCTGTGCTCATTGGTTTATTAAGACCAAGAAGCCTGCTGTTCCAGCCATGTTCAAGAAGAGTTATAACATCAAAGGCTATGCTGAGTCGAAGAAGGGAATTATCTGTTGGATATATGATGAACAGATAAAGTTGTTTGTGGTGAAGCGTTATGATGGTATTCAATACTTCAAAAGAACCCTGAGATCTCTCAATACGTTGCCGGAATGTGAGGTGAAGGATTTGGCCAGGTTGGGCCTGATAAATAGAAGTGACGACAACATGGCAAGAGTGATTGGGAAGATCGTGTGGAAAGAAAGCATAAAAGAGAAGAAGTTTGAATTATTAAAGCCACAGAAGGGAAAGCTCGTGGAGGATACAGAAAGGGGAATGAGAGCAGATGGCAAGCCATGGATGGTGATGAAGTACAAACCGATCCGATGCATCAAGGAGGTTCCTATGAAGACTATGCCTCAAGATGTGTTGAAGAATCTTAAATGGTGGTATGTTGATTGCCAGACTGCTGAAGCAGTGATGGAAGATGAGGATGAACAAGAGATACTTAGAGTTTACGATCCGATGCATCTTGTTAACTTATCGCAAGCTGATCTGAAGATGCTTAACGAGAAAAAGATCTTTTATATTCCTGCTTGGAAGGATGAAGCAAATAAATATCATAGGGTTGTGACGGTATGTGTTAGAGAATGAGTGCACGCGTGAAGATACAGGATTACGAGATAAGAGATGAAAGAACAAGATATGAAGCTACTGCCAAGGGGGAGTCTGTTGGTGCATAAATGTCAGTAGTTCATATGTCAAATGTCTGTAATCGAGTCTGTAATATTGTTTATGTATTTGTTTGTTTAAAGCGAAGTTGTTGACAAGTTCGCCTAGGCGAACTTGTTGAACAAGCGAAGTTATGGACAACTTCGCCTGAGGCGAAGTTGTCGTGTATTTATATAGGTTACGGTTGTTCGTTTTAAGTAGTTGAAGTTACGTGTAATTTAGTGAGTCAAGTGACTTGAGGTCGAGAGTCTGTAAGTATCACGTGTTGAGTTATTAATATAACGTGTGTTTGTTCGTATCGTATTCGTGTGTTCGTGTGTTTGTGTTCTACGTCCGTAACGATCTACACAGGGATTCCGCACCTGTGTATATCGGGATATCTCGTGTGATCCGTCCAGGGAACCTACAATTGGTATCAGAGCATTTGCTCGATTGTGTGGTTCGGGATATTCACGCGGGTGTAGAATTTGTCCCGTTTCGACTATTCACGGGACGAGTTTTTGGTGTTTTTGCTCATTCTAGTCTCCTACCAGTGTGTTCAAGCCTTTAAACCGTCAAAAACGTCGTTAAAATCCGATTTTCAGATCTGCAGAAAGTTTGAGTTCGTCAGGCGAAGTTGCTGTTCATCAGGCGAAGTTGCCGTCAGGATACGTAGGGTTTCGGCGAAGATATAAGGAGAAGCGAAGTTATTTACAACTTCGCCTACCTCCTCAACTTCGCCTAACTCAGCGAAGTTCTCATCAAGTTCGCTTAGTTCAGCGAATTTGTCTTCAAGTTCGCTTACTTTCTAAGTTCGCTTACCCTAAGCGAAGTTATTCTCAACTTCGCTCAGTCACGCGAATTTAAGAAAGATCCAGCGAAGTTATTACTTAAGCGAAGTTATCCTTAACTTCGCCTACGGTACTGTTCAGAGGAATTTTTTTTTAACTTCGCCTACTCAGAATTTTTCGGGTTTCTTAGTCTTCAAGAAGGATGTCGTCGATCAACATTTCGGAGCTTGTAAAGATGGAAGTTGAAGCGGGGTCAGCTACAAAGGCCCCAAGGTTGCTGAAGGGAACCGATTTTGTCGCGTGGAAGGATCGGTTCATACAATACGTTAAGTACCAGGATGCGAAAATGTGGGTATGCATCCAAGATGGATATATTCCACCAGTCATGGAGTATGAGGGTCGAGACCAAATCAAGAAATACAGTAAAATGGAAGAGGAGGAGAAAAAGATGTATGAAGCCGAAAGCAAGGCTCATGCTGCAATCACAATGGCTCTTCCACAGGAGATCCTCCATACGTTCAGAAAGTATACATCAGCTAGAGAGCTTTGGGAAGCTCTTGAGAACAGATTTTAAGGGAATGTAGGTATTCGGGCTTCAAAGATAAAGTTGCTCAAAACTCAATTTTCAGTCTTTAAGTACTTAAAGAACGAATCTCTTGATGATATTATCACTCGATATTATCATCTAATGACTGAATTGAGTAACTACTCCATTTCCTACCGAGAAGAAGAGATTGTGGAAAAGCTTCTCGATGCCCTCCCACCAAAATGGGAAATGTATACTGTGCTGATGAGGGAAGACAAGGACTTTCCTACTTATGATCTTGAAACCACTGTCAACAAGCTCAGAACTTTTGAGCTTAATATGGTCAGAAAAGAGACATCTATGGATCAGGTTCAAGATCCAGGCATGTACGGTGCTAAAGTAAACTCCAATTCAAGTTCAAAGACTGATTCTGCCGCCTACTACTCGAAGGGCGAGTCGGGTGCCAATTCTTCACAGGAGGGGCATGTGTCAGTAAACTCAAATGGGGATGTTTGCTTTGTTGCGGGTGGATCAAGTGGTACTCAACAGACAGCAAGCAAGAGTAGTGGATCTTCAAGTTTCTCAAGCAATAATTACTCTAAGATGCCAATGAGCGTCAAATCTGCTGAAGAGCAGTTTGGCCTCTATGCTTCGTTTATTGCTTCATATGAAAACTATATTCAAGGAAAGGTTGTTGATCTAGCAATGCTCGATGAAGACTATGACCAGATCGATGCTGATGATCTGGAGGAAATGGATTTACAATGGCAGATGGCCATGATAGTGAGGAGAGTGAAGAAGTTTATGAAAAAGACGGGGAGAAAGTTTGTTGGTGGCAGGCCAGGGTTCGACAAGTCTAAGGTGAGGTGCTATAACTGTCAACAAAACGGGCACTTTGCCAAAGAGTGCAAAAACGAGCGAGTTGAACGTGGTCATGGACGGTCTGCACAGCACACTGGGAGTAGTAAAGAAGTCAATGCCATGATGTCCAGAGAAGCAGGTGAATACAACTGGAACCTGCATTCGAATGAAACTAGTGAGCAGGCAAATATGGATAAGGTTGAGAATGAAGAATGTGAGAAGATTACCGGAGAAGGGAAAGCTACTGGTAAGGAAAAAGCTTTCATGACAGATAACAAGGATCAACTCTCCGAGGTAAGTTCTAAACCTATTTGTACTAAATGTGAGAATTTGTCTGAGCAACTTGCTACCATAACTGATCAGTATGTTCGTTTAGATGCTGAATTTAAAAATCTTAAAGAAGATCATCACTTTATGAAAGCAAGAGAAAACAGTTACAAAGTTAAAATAAAAGCGTGTGAAAAAGATGTTAAAAGCTTAAAAACAAAACTTGCTGAAAAAATTGAAGTAATTGATCTAAGTTATGAGGTTTTAGAAGAAAAGACTAAACTGATTGCTGAACGAGAAAAGCAGATTGCTGACCACCAGGTGAAAGTGGTGGAACTGAACCGAAAACTTGAGCAGTTCCGAAATTCCTCAGCTATTCTTGATCACCTTGTTAGTGGTCAAGATTCCTCTGCGAAGTGGGGAGGAATTGGTTATCACAAGGTTCCACCACCTTATAACCACAATTACACTTTTAACCCTAGTGTTCAGAAATCTGTTGATTTTGAAGTTCCTCAGACAGTTCCAATCAAGGTTACGAGTAAAGAACCAAGTGTTAGTAGTGGCGAAACGAGTTCGCCTGTTTCAAGTGTGAAAATTTCTGTTACAAGTCCAATCTCATCAGATTCGGATAAGTTGTCCGAATCGGGTAAGACAAAAGAGAAGGTAGTGTTACCCACTGGTGGAGAAAAAGATAAAACTTATAAAAAGAGTACTCCACTCAACCCGTACGTCCCACCTTATGTGAGACGAACGGCCGGTAACACAGCCTCGACATCCAAAACAACCATTGAAAAGAAAGGGAGCATAGGTGTTGTTTTAGGTGTAATAAGTTAGGACATCTTGTTGCAGATTGCCCTCTGACGCCGAAATTCAGAGGTGTGAGGCCTATTAAAACTGAGCATAAGCCTAATCGTAATTTTAATACTGCTAAAAATGAAAACCCTTCAAAGTTCCGAAATGTAACTAATTCAGGTTTTCACAGAAACAAACCTCAGTTTAACAATGCAAATAACCAAACCTCAAGATATAATACTTTCAATACACATAGGTTTGGAAGGCCTCACACTCAATTTCCAAGGAGATTTCCTAATAGGACTGACAGGAATTATCCAGATGCTAACTTTGGAAAGCAGAAGTACGGGATATATAGATCCAAGACCAATTGGTCTTGGGTCCCTAGATTCTAATCATTTGCTTTATTGTGCAGGAAAAGTTGAACAGGGCTGCCCACAGTCTTTGGATTGTAGATAGCGGCTGTTCCCGGCACATGACGGGTAACAAATACTTGTTGCACGACTTAAAACCTGTTCAAGGAGCGAGAGTTAGTTTTGCCGGTGAAAGTGGAGGCAGAATTACTGGAAGAGGAACGGTGTCCAATGGAAAAATGACTCTTGAGAATGTGAACTTTGTAGAAGAATTGAAGCACAATCTGCTGAGTGTGTCGCAGATTTGTGATAAGGAGTACACTGTTCATTTCACGAAGAATGAGGCGATCGTGTTGAAGCCTGGTTTTCAGATACCAGACGAGTGGATAGTGATGAAAGCTCCACGTGATACAAATACTTATGTGATGGATATGAAGTCTACTGAAATGGCCACGGGAGAATCATGTTTAATGACGAAAGCAAGCGAATCAGAATCCGAATTGTGGCACAGGAGGATGGGGCACATTCATCTTCGGAAGATGAACCACATTGTCAGGAATGGACTTGTGATGGGCGTTCCCTTGAAAATTTTTAACTTTGAAGAAAAATGTATAGCATGCAAGAAGGGAAAGCAACACAAGAAATCCCATCTCACCAAGAAGGTCAACTCTATTGCCAGTACTCTAGAACTGCTTCACATGGATCTCTTCGGTCCCGTGAATACAAAAAGTCTAGGAGGTACTTCTTACTGCTTGGTGATCACTGATGACTACTCGCGATATTCGTGGGTATATTTTCTGAAATTGAAAGATGAGACGGCTCAAATGGTGAAGAATTTGATTACCAAAGTTGAGAACGTCATGGGTAAAACAGTTAAGTTCATCAGAAGTGACAATGGAACGGAGTTCAAGAATTTTGAGATGGAGATCTTCTGTCTTCAGAAAGGAATTGAACACCAATACAGCGCTCCGTATACTCCGCAACAGAATGGAGTGGCTGAAAGGAAGAACCGAACTTTAATTGAAGGAGCCAGAACTATGCTGGCAGATTCGAAGCTTCCTGTGATGTTCTGGGCTGAAGCGGTTGCTACAGCCTGCTATGTTCTGAATAGAGTGTTAACTGTTAAGAGACTTGGTAAAACGTGTTACAAGCTTATTCATGGAAGGAAGCCCAACTTGAGTGGTCTTGAACCATTCGGGTCCCCTTGTTCGATCTTGAAGACAAATTCTAAATTTGGCGAAGTAGCCGATGAAGGAATCTTAGTCGGTTATGTTGTTGGTACTCCCAACAGACGTGTCTTCAATACTTCGACCTGCAAGGTGGAGGTGGTGTGTAACACCGACATCACAAGTTACCAACCGCCAAAACCAAGCAATGGACCTGCTGAGCTTTTCGACTATGTTAAGCTTTTTAAGTCGTTTAACATACCGGATTTGGAAATTTCTGAAGAAGAAGAAAGAGCTGCGACAAAGATGATACTTGATGAGGAAGAAAATCTATTGCAAAGACAGCTGATTGATAAATGTCAACCTTCCTCATCAAACACTATCGGTACCCCTGCTGCCTCTGCTGAATAAGAATTTATCAATCCTTTTCACTCTCAGCATGAAACAACCATTGATGAGATCTCTTCTAATTTGGAAGATAATTTGCATGTCGGTTCTGTTCCGACCACGAGAATTCATAAAGATCACCCTTTGGATAATGTGATTGGTGATGTGTCCTCAGGTGTACAAACGAGAAGTAGCTTGAATGAACACACCTGTGTTTATACAAGCATTAAGGAGACAGGAATAATTAATGAATGCCTGTATACCTGCTTTATAAGCCAGATTGAACCGAAGAATTATCAAATGGCTTTAAAAGACAGCTCGTGGGTCGAAGCCATGCAAGAAGAGTTGGTTCAATTCGAGAAGATGGAAGTTTGGACTTTGGTTGAAAAACCAAAGAATGTGCATGCGATAGGCACAAAATGGGTGTTTAAGTGCAAGAGAGATGATAAGGGGATTATTATAAGAAACAAGGCGAGGCTAGTCGTTAAAGGTTTTAATCAACAAGAGGGGATTGATTATAACGAAGTGTTCGCTCCTGTTGCCAGGTTGGAAGCCATAAGATTGTTTTTAGCGTTTGCTGCTTATGAAAAGATGAAGGTGTTTCAGCTAGATGTGAAGAGTGCGTTTTTGAATGGGAAAGTTGATGAGGTTGTGTATGTTGAGCAACCTCCGGGTTTTCCTGTGACATTCATGACAAAACGGGGTACACTATATTCTTTACGTAACAAGTAAACGACAAATCGGTTAATTCGTAGTGTTTAAACGAGTAACCGACTGATACTAACTATGACCCGTATACATACTGAGGGGTCATATACGAGTTATATATATGTTTTAGAGGCTAACATATTGATATTTAGGCCTCGGTACGTTTAAAACTCTTTAAACGAAAAAGGTTTCGTTTATCGATACGCTATAAGCTTAAACGCAATCGTTAATATCAAAACAAGCATTGTAGCATCCGTTAAGCCGAAAAAGATTTATAAAAAACTTATATGACATGTTCTAAGCAATCCGTGAAAATATTTTGGAATTTTACAACGAGCCAGTACGTTTTTCTTATTTTACAAAAATAAGCTGAAAAACACTCGTTTTCACGCTATTTCTCACACCCGAATTAATTTTCTTGCGAAAAACCGGACCCGAACTAAATTTAAAATGGGCTTTTCATGTTTGGGCTTGTATATATAATTTAATGGGCCAAAACAGCCCATTATGGGCCTCCATGAAGTTCCGATCGGCAGCCCTTAAATCACCCCACATGTTTTTTTTTTATAAAGCTTACACCACAAGCTTGTTTATTCATTTTAACATACAAACCATTTGAAGTCCATAGCAGCTCCCAACCTCTGCTCTATCAACTCCTTTCAAAACCCTAAGGTAAGATCATGTTTTGTGAAATTTTAACAAAGTTTGATGTATATGATTAACATATAAACATGTTTTGATTAGTGTTAAACATGTTTAACCATCCAAAAACCCTAAAAATCAACTAAAATTATGTTTTGATGTTAAACATGTTTACAAACCTGGAACATATACTTTTTTGGTCAAAAACACGGATTAGAACATGAATACAACGTTTTTACGGTTAGAAAGTTCGGTTTGAACCCAAAACCGAAACCCTAATTATCAAGGCTGTTACATGGATGATTTATGCTTGGTTTGATGTTATATGATATGTAGATATACTGAGTTTGCAACCCGAGACCCGGAAAGTCGTTTAAGCTAGCAAAATTCATCGAAAACCGACAAGGTAAACCCGTAATACTCGTTTAGGGGCTGTTTAGTATTAGGTTGTGACGTGCTTGTTGTTAGCTTGTGAAAATTTTTAGGGACATTAGGGATCATATAAATGAGTCCCCGTTCAAATTTGGTAATTTTTCGATAAACGGAGAATATTTGGTGAATTTATTCCCGTTTATGAGCGTTTATTTGGGAAAAATAGCTAAACTTATTGAAAAATTATGAAACTTGGTTTTGGAGTTTGATATGGGATGGTAAGATCACTGGTAAAGTTTGGGAATCATTGGGAATGTCTAAGTATGGTTTGTGCGATCATGGCCTAACCGAATTTTAACAGCCGAAAAACGCACAAAAAGGCATTTTGTCAAAAGAGTTAGGTTCTGGAAATTTTGCAGGGACTATGTAATGACATTGAGGTCATTGGTAAAAATTATCAGATTTTTCGGAAGTCGTTTGATATAAACGGGCTATTTATTACACGATTATAACCTATTAAATGAATTTTTATAAATAAATAATTAATCATAAAATTTCTGGAAATATTTTTATAAAATTCTCCATGTCTTAATGTATTTTTACAAAAATTTACATAATTTATATATAATTACATATTTAGTTATGATTTATCAAAGATTTAAATTATAATTGTTTTAACGAAACCGGCAGTTTTGTGTTTAACGGACTGACTGGTATGTCAAAATATCAAAAGTGGTCAAATATCATATTTTTGAATGATATTAATAAAAACGAACTTTTTACGAAAATTCCGGACAATTCGGGTGGATTGTGCGCGTTTTGTATAATCAAACCCGTGTGAAAACGGAAACGAGCCCTGCAATCAAACCAGATACCGAAACTTTAAAATTCTTTCATAAATCAACTTATTTTATCAATCAATATATTTACTTAAGTTTTATGTGATCTTACCTAATCCCGAAACGTATAAACGATCAACTGAGCTAGGCTCGGAAAACGGTGAAACTGGCCAAATCCAGTTTTAAACATTTCATAGTATACAACGTCACAATCTAAGACTATGGTCATGTTCTGGACCTAACAGCTATACCCAGATTATCTATACAGCCCGACTTAGCTTGAACACTGTACTAGTATTAACGATACGATACCGTTTATAGGAATCAGGCTATAAACGAGACATCTGACTATTTGATACGTGATTTCTGTGCGAACTACGATAAGGTGAGTTTCACGACCCCCACTTTCTAAACTGTGTTACGAACTTTTGGGGTGAAAAGCATGTTTACATAAACTGTTATACTTGAAAACGTGTGATGATGTGAATTATCTAAGTACTAACACTTGTCAAGTCCCCACAAACACAAGTGATTAACTTCGTGCCGGTGGCGTGTGGATAGTACTATCGGTTTGACAAACCCAACTGTGACAGAGCCGGTGGGGTAAGCCGGAACATATGTAAAACCAGTTGCACATTGTCATTATATTTACATACTGCTATGTGGTGTTAGACATAGTACATACATGGGGCAAATTGGCTGTTAAATGCCAACGGGAGTGCATGGGCAGTGGAGGCCATGTGTTTTAGCTCGTTTCGGTTTCACTTGTGACTTAGTATAATACATCATACACAGACATACATACATTCACACTGTAAACTTTACGAACTCGTGAACTGATTTCATTGATACTCGTGAAACTTGAAACTCACCAACTAGACGTAGTTGACCCGTTTTAACATGCTTTTCAGGTAAAGCAAAAGTGGAATGATTTGCTTACATGCTTGGTGTTAGGAAGAAAGTTGAATAGCTGTGAATAGACGCTGATATAATACTGTTTAAGAAGCTCGTAAACCGGTTATGTGTTTTTCACCTAGTTTGTAAACATAGTACCTACCCATGTATTATGATGTAAATTAGTTGTTGAATTTTCTTTATAAACAATGTGGTTGATACCAGTGTTATCTGTTACATTCCCGTATTACGCTTCCGCAACTACCTAGTCGGGGTGTGACAGAAGTTGGTATCAGAGCCATTGGTTATAAAGAATTAGGATGTCCCTTAGGATACCCTAAGATAACCGTAGGCTCGATTAACTCTGGGAATAAAATAATATTAAATAATATACACGAAAGATTCTTGTGATGAACGCGAATGGACAAGTGGGTTATTATGGTCCAGAACGTAATAACAGACTTGTTTGTACGAGGAAATTCGAGAAGAAGTCGATAAACAATTGAATAGGTAAAAACAGCAACATACATGTATAAAATATAATAATAAATAAATACTTGTGTATATAAATGATTATTTGTGCTTATGTATATAATACCTACATGTATTTTACTAAGATTAATATAGAAGGATATTATTCTTATCACTAACCATTGTGCTGGAAAATGTCAAGATCTACTGATCGTGTACCTAATACTCTACCAACAAGGCCTGAGGAGGAAGAGGAGGATCCGGAGGAAGAACCGGAGGAGATACAAGAAGGTGCAGATGTGGTAATTCCTTATGAGGTACCCCCAAACCAACCCGACTTATCGGGTTATCGTTGTGACACCTACCCCCCTAGGGAATCCCCTAGGAATGTAGTAGAACAGGGAGCTACTAGTGCTTATCGTTCACCTGTTGGAGCACCCAGATCCCCTACTCCACCTGTACAGCATACACCAATACCTCCACCCACCATTAGAAACCGTCAGACTGCTCGCATTTCAGTGCGTCCACCTGAGCACACTTTTCCCCCACCTCGATCTACGTACCATAGGGGAGAAACATCGCGTGTCCAAGTAACAGAGATACCTATTCCTACTTGGGGTTTACCCGCCCTGGTACCCGAGCCACCTCGTCATTCTGATTCAGCATGGTTTGGTTTAGCGACTGATCAGCTTGTAGACCACTCACATTCTATAAATAACCTAAACCTGCATAGACATGATATGCAAGATCACATGCGGTACATGCAGCAAGAAATCAGAATTGTACAAAGATCCAGTGCTCACAGCCACGGGCGTCAGGATCGAGCGATGATACTACTGGGGGTATGCTTAACGGTTAATGCGGCCCTAGTGGCTGCTGTTGTTTGGTTGTGGTTCCATGTCGCAAAGAATGGATAGGACATCGTAGTCTGATCTTATGTATATAGTCTTTTGATATCCCAAGCAGCATTTTGTTACAGCATGTTGGGCTGACTTGGGAGTTGTTTGTGATTTAGTACTATTTCAAGCACTGGCCCTTATCGGGTTAAGTCTACATGTCACTTGGTGACAAATTTTGATACGCATATACAAGCGCTGGCCTATACCAGGTTAAGCCTATGCGCTAATTTTGGATGCATATGTACAGTAATGATTATAATTAATACAAACGTGTTTTCTTTGGCATAGTTATGTGTTGTGAAGGTGTAATATCGTAAAGTTGTGTTGATCATAGTGAAACGATATTGATTATTATAATTGATTATTCTATAGAATGGCCCCGAAGAAAACAAACACTTTGTCTGAGGCGGAAGTGGCCGCAATGATTGCTCGTCAACTACAAGCAGTGATACCAACAATTGTAGCCCAAGTCACTGCAGGCATACGTGCTAACAATACTGTTAATCAACCTACGAGCACCACCACGGCCACTGTTAATACACCTCCGCCAGACACTAATGTAGCCCCGGGTGTTACTATCCCGGTGAATACTGATAATGTCATAAATAATAATAACACTCTCCCAACTATGAATGTCACTGGGAACCCAGAACCTGTTATGCACCCTGATAATATCCCGAACCCTGTACCGGTTGTTAACACAACTAATAATAATAATAATAACCGAGAACCCCCGCGTCAGGAGTACTCATACAAACAATTTACATCATGTAAACCGATTGAGTTCAAGGGTATTGAAGGACCTAGCGGGCTAGTCAAATGGATAGAAAAGACCGAATCAGTAATTAATATCAGTGAGTGTCCACTGAACCGCGTGGTCAGATTTGCTACCAGTATGTTTCTAGACCAAGCACTGATGTGGTGGAACACGGTAGTCCAAATAAGGGGACAAGATGTTATTAATCGTATGTCATGGACTGAATTAAAAACCCTCATGCTAGAGCATTTTTGTCCTAAAAGTGAGATTCAGAGGTTGGAACACGAGTTATGGAATCTGGAAATGAAAGGAGCAGACCATGTGGGATACACGAATCATTTTAACGAACTGTCCCGCTTAGTCCCATGGTTAGTTACACCGGAAGCGAAGCGAATTGAACGTTATATCTGGGGATTGACCCCTGCCGTGAGAAGTATAGTGAACTCAGTTGCCCACCCGACATTGGAAAGTGCTGTATCTCAAACGGGTGTCGTTACTTTTGACCTGATGAGAAGTGGAGTGATAAGGATGCCAGGTGAAACAACAAGTTTAAAACGAACTGATTATGGGACAAGAATACAAGGAAACCCTCAAAATAAGCGGACTTGTCCAAACACCCGAAGTTATGCCATGACCAGTTCTAACGTAAAACAAGAAACCTATAAAGGGACGTTACCGAAATGCAGAAGATGTAACTTTCATCATGTGGGTGACTGCAAACCGATCACCTGCCAAAAGTGTGGAAGAACGGGACACTATGCCCCCAACTGCAGAACCCCTACCAACACTGTTAACCGTCCACCGCAATCAACTCAACTCACTCGACCTCAATCAAACCGCCCACAACTCAACCAACAAATCCCACCTACCACGAACCTCCGTGCCTGCTATGAATGTGGCAGTACGGAACATTTTCGGAGATACTGCCCCAAATTGAACCCGAGTATGGTGAAAAGGCAAAACCAAGCACAAGCATCAACCTCCAACACAGCTAAGGGACGCGCATTTGTATTAGGACCGGGTGAAGCGCGTCATGATCCGAATGTGGTGACAGGTACATTCTTAGTTTCGGGTCAGTATGCTTCAGTTTTGTTTGATACGGGCGCCGATAGAAGTTTCGTATCTGTTAATTTCTTACCTTTAGAAAATATGCCGGTTAGTGAACTAACAAAACCATATACTATAGAACTTGCTAACGGTAAGTCTATACTTGTTAACCGAATAGTCCGAGACTGTTCCCTTATCCTAAACGACCACCCATTCCTTATTGATTTACTCCCAGTGGAATTGGGAAGTTTCGATGTTATAGTCGGTATGGACTGGCTATCTAAGTATAAAGCTGAAATTGTCTGTAAGGATAAGACCGTTAGAATACCTCTTTCGAATGATGAGGCTATAATTGTTCAAGGTGAGAAATCTGGAATGGTACTGCCTCTCATATCTCAACTTAAGGCATTGAGATATTTACGCCAAGGTTGTACTTTATACTTGGCGAGCGTAACAGTTAAGAAACCCGAGGAAAAACGAATGGAAGACATCCCAGTGGTACACGAGTATTCAGATGTATTCCCCGAAGAGTTGCCTGGTTTACCACCGACCCGACAAGTTGAATTCCGTATTGATTTGATACCGGGAGCAGCACCTATTGCTAAGGCACCTTATAGACTTGCACCTTCTGAAATGCAAGAACTGTCCAACCAGTTACAAGAGTTACTGGACAGGGGTTTTATTCGCCCTAGTTACTCACCGTGGGGAGCACCAGTGTTGTTTGTAAAGAAGAAAAATGGGAGTTTTCGAATGTGTATTGATTATCGGGAATTGAATAAAGTGACTATAAAGAATAGATACCCCTTACCTCGAATTGATGACTTGTTTGATCAGCTCCAAGGTGCGAAGTATTTTTTTCAAAAATTGATCTTAGATCTGGTTATCATCAAGTGAGAATTCAGGAAGAAGACGTACCAAAAACAGCCTTCCGAACTCGGTATGGTCACTATGAATTTTTGGTTATGTCGTTTGGGTTGACAAATGCACCTGCAGTGTTTATGGACCTTATGAACCGAGTTTGCAAACCTTACCTTGACAAGTTTGTGATAGTGTTTATCGATGATATTTTGATATATTCGAGAAGTAAGGAGGAACACGAACAACATTTGCGGGAAATCTTAAAATTATTGAGGCAAGAGAAGTTATACGCAAAGTTGTCCAAATGTGAGTTTTGGCTACAAGAAGTACAGTTTTTGGGACACATTGTGAACCATCAAGGGATCCAAGTAGACCCAAGTAAAATTGAGGCCATTAAGAATTGGCAAGTGCCTAAGTCACCCAGAGAAATTCGTCAATTCTTAGGACTAGCCGGGTATTATAGAAGATTCATTGAAAACTTTTCAAGTATTGCACAACCTTTAACCCTCCTAACTCAAAAAGATCGAGCATATGAATGGGGAGAAGAACAAGAAATGGCCTTTCAAACGTTAAAACAGAAGTTATGTGAGGCTCCAATATTAAGCCTTCCAGATGGAACTGATGAATTGGTGGTATATTGTGACGCATCTCGTAAAGGTTTAGGATGCGTACTGATGCAAAGAAATAAAGTAATAGCATATGCTTCCCGACAATTAAAAGTACATGAAAAGAATTATACGACCCATGATTTGGAATTAGGAGCAGTTATCTTTGCATTGAAGATTTGGAGACATTACTTGTATGGCACTAAATGTACCATCTATACTGATCACAAAAGCTTACAACACATATTCGATCAGAAAGAGCTAAACATGAGACAAAGGAGATGGGTAGAACTGTTAAATGATTATGATTGTGAGATTAAATACCATCCGGGTAAGGCTAACGTAGTAGCTGATGCTTTAAGCCGAAAAGACAGAATCAGACCATTAAGGGTACGAGCACTCGGAATGATTGTTCAAAGTAGCCTAACCGAACAAGTTCGCATTGCACAAGATGAGGCCTTGAAGGCAGATCAGCTAGAAAAAGAAGAACTACATGGAAATGAAAGGAATTTTGAGAAGAAAACCGATGAAGTATATTATTACAAAAACCGGGTCTGGATTCCAACACTTCATAAACTCCGAAAGCTGATACTTGATGAAACACACAAATCCAAAATATTCTATTCATCCAGGTGCTGATAAGATGTATAAGGATGTCAAAGAATTTTACTGGTGGCCTGGTATGAAAAAGGATATAGCCGTGTATGTAAGTAAATGTGCAACATGTGCAAGGGTAAAGGCGGAATATCAAAAACTTTCGGGAATGTTACAACAACCCGAAATCCCACAATGGAAATGGGAACAAATTACCATGGACTTTGTGACACACCTTCCTAAAACCTCCAGAGGACACAACGCAATTTGGGTAATTGTGGACCGATTAACCAAATCCGCACACTTTATTCCCATCCGTAACAACTACACCACCGAAAAACTCGCTCAAATTTACATCGATGAAATAGTATCTCGACACGGAGTACCTCTTTCGATTATTTCCGATCGAGACAGTCATTTTACTTCACATTTCTGGCAAGCAGTACAAGAAGCCTTGGGAACCCGAATCGACCTAAGTACGGCTTACCATCCCCAAACCGATGGTCAATCCGAACGAACCATCCAAACCTTAGAAGATTTACTTCGTGCTTGTGTACTGGACTTTAAAGGGAATTGGGATCAACACCTCCCACTCATTGAATTCTCTTACAATAACAGTTATCACAGTGGTATACAAGCAGCACCTTATGAAGCTCTATACGGGCGAAAATGTAGATCACCACTATGTTGGACAGAAGTGGGTGATACTCAAATTTCAAGATCCGATTTAATTCAGGAAACCACCGATAAGATCCACCAGGTTAAACAAAAATTGAAAGCAGCCCGTGACCGACAAAAGAGTTATGCCGATATTCGCAGAAAACCGTTATCTTTTGAAATAGGTGATAAGGTATTCTTAAAAGTATCGCCATGGAAGGGTGTTATAAGATTTGGAAAGACTGGGAAACTAGCCCCGAGATACATCGGACCTTTTGAGATTGTCGCAAAAATTGGTCCCGTAGCTTACCGATTAAAACTACCCTTAGAACTGAGCACTATTCATGACGTGTTTCATGTATCGAATCTGAAAAAGTGTTTGACTGATGAAACGACAATAGTACCACTGGAAGATGTTCAGATCAACGAAAAACTCAACTTCGTAGAGGAACCGGTAGAAATTGTAGACGGGAAAACCAAACAGTTACGACACAACAAAATTTCATTGGTAAAAGTTCGGTGGAATTCAAAACAAGAACCCGAATATACTTGGGAACGAAAGGACGAACTCCGAAAGAAATACCCACACCTGTTCCCTAGAAAACCGATGACACATTAAATTTCGGGGACGAAATTTCTTAACGGGGGGAGAATGTGACATTCATGACAAAACGGGGTACACTATATTCTTTACGTAACAAGTAAACGACAAATCGGTTAATTCGTAGTGTTTAAACGAGTAACCGACTGATACTAACTATGACCCGTATACATACTGAGGGGTCATATACGAGTTATATATATGTTTTAGAGGCTAACATATTGATATTTAGGCCTCGGTACGTTTAAAACTCTTTAAACGAAAAAGGTTTCGTTTATCGATACGCTATAAGCTTAAACGCAATCGTTAATATCAAAACAAGCATTGTAGCATCCGTTAAGCCGAAAAAGATTTATAAAACACTTATATGACATGTTCTAAGCAATCCGTGAAAATATTTTGGAATTTTACAACGAGCCAGTACGTTTTTCTTATTTTACAAAAATAAGCTGAAAAACACTCGTTTTCACGCTATTTCTCACACCCGAATTAATTTTCTTGCGAAAAACCGGACCCGAACTAAATTTAAAATGGGCTTTTCATGTTTGGGCTTGTATATATAATTTAATGGGCCAAAACAGCCCATTATGGGCCTCCATGAAGTTCCGATCGGCAGCCCTTAAATCACCCCACATGTTTTTTTTTTATAAAGCTTACACCACAAGCTTGTTTATTCATTTTAACATACAAACCATTTGAAGTCCATAGCAGCTCCCAACCTCTGCTCTATCAACTCCTTTCAAAACCCTAAGGTAAGATCATGTTTTGTGAAATTTTAACAAAGTTTGATGTATATGATTAACATATAAACATGTTTTGATTAGTGTTAAACATGTTTAACCATCCAAAAACCCTAAAAATCAACTAAAATTATGTTTTGATGTTAAACATGTTTACAAACCTGGAACATATACTTTTTTGGTCAAAAACACGGATTAGAACATGAATACAACGTTTTTACGGTTAGAAAGTTCGGTTTGAACCCAAAACCGAAACCCTAATTATCAAGGCTGTTACATGGATGATTTATGCTTGGTTTGATGTTATATGATATGTAGATATACTGAGTTTGCAACCCGAGACCCGGAAAGTCGTTTAAGCTAGCAAAATTCATCGAAAACCGACAAGGTAAACCCGTAATACTCGTTTAGGGGCTGTTTAGTATTAGGTTGTGACGTGCTTGTTGTTAGCTTGTGAAAATTTTTAGGGACATTAGGGATCATATAAATGAGTCCCCGTTCAAATTTGGTAATTTTTCGATAAACGGAGAATATTTGGTGAATTTATTCCCGTTTATGAGCGTTTATTTGGGAAAAATAGCTAAACTTATTGAAAAATTATGAAACTTGGTTTTGGAGTTTGATATGGGATGGTAAGATCACTGGTAAAGTTTGGGAATCATTGGGAATGTCTAAGTATGGTTTGTGCGATCATGGCCTAACCGAATTTTAACAGCCGAAAAACGCACAAAAAGGCATTTTGTCAAAAGAGTTAGGTTCTGGAAATTTTGCAGGGACTATGTAATGACATTGAGGTCATTGGTAAAAATTATCAGATTTTTCGGAAGTCGTTTGATATAAACGGGCTATTTATTACACGATTATAACCTATTAAATGAATTTTTATAAATAAATAATTAATCATAAAATTTCTGGAAATATTTTTATAAAATTCTCCATGTCTTAATGTATTTTTACAAAAATTTACATAATTTATATATAATTACATATTTAGTTATGATTTATCAAAGATTTAAATTATAATTGTTTTAACGAAACCGGCAGTTTTGTGTTTAACGGACTGACTGGTATGTCAAAATATCAAAAGTGGTCAAATATCATATTTTTGAATGATATTAATAAAAACGAACTTTTTACGAAAATTCCGGACAATTCGGGTGGATTGTGCGCGTTTTGTATAATCAAACCCGTGTGAAAACGGAAACGAGCCCTGCAATCAAACCAGATACCGAAACTTTAAAATTCTTTCATAAATCAACTTATTTTATCAATCAATATATTTACTTAAGTTTTATGTGATCTTACCTAATCCCGAAACGTATAAACGATCAACTGAGCTAGGCTCGGAAAACGGTGAAACTGGCCAAATCCAGTTTTAAACATTTCATAGTATACAACGTCACAATCTAAGACTATGGTCATGTTCTGGACCTAACAGCTATACCCAGATTATCTATACAGCCCGACTTAGCTTGAACACTGTACTAGTATTAACGATACGATACCGTTTATAGGAATCAGGCTATAAACGAGACATCTGACTATTTGATACGTGATTTCTGTGCGAACTACGATAAGGTGAGTTTCACGACCCCCACTTTCTAAACTGTGTTACGAACTTTTGGGGTGAAAAGCATGTTTACATAAACTGTTATACTTGAAAACGTGTGATGATGTGAATTATCTAAGTACTAACACTTGTCAAGTCCCCACAAACACAAGTGATTAACTTCGTGCCGGTGGCGTGTGGATAGTACTATCGGTTTGACAAACCCAACTGTGACAGAGCCGGTGGGGTAAGCCGGAACATATGTAAAACCAGTTGCACATTGTCATTATATTTACATACTGCTATGTGGTGTTAGACATAGTACATACATGGGGCAAATTGGCTGTTAAATGCCAACGGGAGTGCATGGGCAGTGGAGGCCATGTGTTTTAGCTCGTTTCGGTTTCACTTGTGACTTAGTATAATACATCATACACAGACATACATACATTCACACTGTAAACTTTACGAACTCGTGAACTGATTTCATTGATACTCGTGAAACTTGAAACTCACCAACTAGACGTAGTTGACCCGTTTTAACATGCTTTTCAGGTAAAGCAAAAGTGGAATGATTTGCTTACATGCTTGGTGTTAGGAAGAAAGTTGAATAGCTGTGAATAGACGCTGATATAATACTGTTTAAGAAGCTCGTAAACCGGTTATGTGTTTTTCACCTAGTTTGTAAACATAGTACCTACCCATGTATTATGATGTAAATTAGTTGTTGAATTTTCTTTATAAACAATGTGGTTGATACCAGTGTTATCTGTTACATTCCCGTATTACGCTTCCGCAACTACCTAGTCGGGGTGTGACAGAAGTTGGTATCAGAGCCATTGGTTATAAAGAATTAGGATGTCCCTTAGGATACCCTAAGATAACCGTAGGCTCGATTAACTCTGGGAATAAAATAATATTAAATAATATACACGAAAGATTCTTGTGATGAACGCGAATGGACAAGTGGGTTATTATGGTCCGGAACGTAATAACAGACTTGTTTGTACGAGGAAATTCGAGAAGAAGTCGATAAACAATTGAATAGGTAAAAACAGCAACATACATGTATAAAATATAATAATAAATAAATACTTGTGTATATAAATGATTATTTGTGCTTATGTATATAATACCTACATGTATTTTACTAAGATTAATATAGAAGGATATTATTCTTATCACTAACCATTGTGCTGGAAAATGTCAAGATCTACTGATCGTGTACCTAATACTCTACCAACAAGGCCTGAGGAGGAAGAGGAGGATCCGGAGGAAGAACCGGAGGAGATACAAGAAGGTGCAGATGTGGTAATTCCTTATGAGGTACCCCCAAACCAACCCGACTTATCGGGTTATCGTTGTGACACCTACCCCCCTAGGGAATCCCCTAGGAATGTAGTAGAACAGGGAGCTACTAGTGCTTATCGTTCACCTGTTGGAGCACCCAGATCCCCTACTCCACCTGTACAGCATACACCAATACCTCCACCCACCATTAGAAACCGTCAGACTGCTCGCATTTCAGTGCGTCCACCTGAGCACACTTTTCCCCCACCTCGATCTACGTACCATAGGGGAGAAACATCGCGTGTCCAAGTAACAGAGATACCTATTCCTACTTGGGGTTTACCCGCCCTGGTACCCGAGCCACCTCGTCATTCTGATTCAGCATGGTTTGGTTTAGCGACTGATCAGCTTGTAGACCACTCACATTCTATAAATAACCTAAACCTGCATAGACATGATATGCAAGATCACATGCGGTACATGCAGCAAGAAATCAGAATTGTACAAAGATCCAGTGCTCACAGCCACGGGCGTCAGGATCGAGCGATGATACTACTGGGGGTATGCTTAACGGTTAATGCGGCCCTAGTGGCTGCTGTTGTTTGGTTGTGGTTCCATGTCGCAAAGAATGGATAGGACATCGTAGTCTGATCTTATGTATATAGTCTTTTGATATCCCAAGCAGCATTTTGTTACAGCATGTTGGGCTGACTTGGGAGTTGTTTGTGATTTAGTACTATTTCAAGCACTGGCCCTTATCGGGTTAAGTCTACATGTCACTTGGTGACAAATTTTGATACGCATATACAAGCGCTGGCCTATACCAGGTTAAGCCTATGCGCTAATTTTGGATGCATATGTACAGTAATGATTATAATTAATACAAACGTGTTTTCTTTGGCATAGTTATGTGTTGTGAAGGTGTAATATCGTAAAGTTGTGTTGATCATAGTGAAACGATATTGATTATTATAATTGATTATTCTATAGAATGGCCCCGAAGAAAACAAACACTTTGTCTGAGGCGGAAGTGGCCGCAATGATTGCTCGTCAACTACAAGCAGTGATACCAACAATTGTAGCCCAAGTCACTGCAGGCATACGTGCTAACAATACTGTTAATCAACCTACGAGCACCACCACGGCCACTGTTAATACACCTCCGCCAGACACTAATGTAGCCCCGGGTGTTACTATCCCGGTGAATACTGATAATGTCATAAATAATAATAACACTCTCCCAACTATGAATGTCACTGGGAACCCAGAACCTGTTATGCACCCTGATAATATCCCGAACCCTGTACCGGTTGTTAACACAACTAATAATAATAATAACCGAGAACCCCCGCGTCAGGAGTACTCATACAAACAATTTACATCATGTAAACCGATTGAGTTCAAGGGTATTGAAGGACCTAGCGGGCTAGTCAAATGGATAGAAAAGACCGAATCAGTAATTAATATCAGTGAGTGTCCACTGAACCGCGTGGTCAGATTTGCTACCAGTATGTTTCTAGACCAAGCACTGATGTGGTGGAACACGGTAGTCCAAATAAGGGGACAAGATGTTATTAATCGTATGTCATGGACTGAATTAAAAACCCTCATGCTAGAGCATTTTTGTCCTAAAAGTGAGATTCAGAGGTTGGAACACGAGTTATGGAATCTGGAAATGAAAGGAGCAGACCATGTGGGATACACGAATCATTTTAACGAACTGTCCCGCTTAGTCCCATGGTTAGTTACACCGGAAGCGAAGCGAATTGAACGTTATATCTGGGGATTGACCCCTGCCGTGAGAAGTATAGTGAACTCAGTTGCCCACCCGACATTGGAAAGTGCTGTATCTCAAACGGGTGTCGTTACTTTTGACCTGATGAGAAGTGGAGTGATAAGGATGCCAGGTGAAACAACAAGTTTAAAACGAACTGATTATGGGACAAGAATACAAGGAAACCCTCAAAATAAGCGGACTTGTCCAAACACCCGAAGTTATGCCATGACCAGTTCTAACGTAAAACAAGAAACCTATAAAGGGACGTTACCGAAATGCAGAAGATGTAACTTTCATCATGTGGGTGACTGCAAACCGATCACCTGCCAAAAGTGTGGAAGAACGGGACACTATGCCCCCAACTGCAGAACCCCTACCAACACTGTTAACCGTCCACCGCAATCAACTCAACTCACTCGACCTCAATCAAACCGCCCACAACTCAACCAACAAATCCCACCTACCACGAACCTCCGTGCCTGCTATGAATGTGGCAGTACGGAACATTTTCGGAGATACTGCCCCAAATTGAACCCGAGTATGGTGAAAAGGCAAAACCAAGCACAAGCATCAACCTCCAACACAGCTAAGGGACGCGCATTTGTATTAGGACCGGGTGAAGCGCGTCATGATCCGAATGTGGTGACAGGTACATTCTTAGTTTCGGGTCAGTATGCTTCAGTTTTGTTTGATACGGGCGCCGATAGAAGTTTCGTATCTGTTAATTTCTTACCTTTAGAAAATATGCCGGTTAGTGAACTAACAAAACCATATACTATAGAACTTGCTAACGGTAAGTCTATACTTGTTAACCGAATAGTCCGAGACTGTTCCCTTATCCTAAACGACCACCCATTCCTTATTGATTTACTCCCAGTGGAATTGGGAAGTTTCGATGTTATAGTCGGTATGGACTGGCTATCTAAGTATAAAGCTGAAATTGTCTGTAAGGATAAGACCGTTAGAATACCTCTTTCGAATGATGAGGCTATAATTGTTCAAGGTGAGAAATCTGGAATGGTACTGCCTCTCATATCTCAACTTAAGGCATTGAGATATTTACGCCAAGGTTGTACTTTATACTTGGCGAGCGTAACAGTTAAGAAACCCGAGGAAAAACGAATGGAAGACATCCCAGTGGTACACGAGTATTCAGATGTATTCCCCGAAGAGTTGCCTGGTTTACCACCGACCCGACAAGTTGAATTCCGTATTGATTTGATACCGGGAGCAGCACCTATTGCTAAGGCACCTTATAGACTTGCACCTTCTGAAATGCAAGAACTGTCCAACCAGTTACAAGAGTTACTGGACAGGGGTTTTATTCGCCCTAGTTACTCACCGTGGGGAGCACCAGTGTTGTTTGTAAAGAAGAAAAATGGGAGTTTTCGAATGTGTATTGATTATCGGGAATTGAATAAAGTGACTATAAAGAATAGATACCCCTTACCTCGAATTGATGACTTGTTTGATCAGCTCCAAGGTGCGAAGTATTTTTTTCAAAAATTGATCTTAGATCTGGTTATCATCAAGTGAGAATTCAGGAAGAAGACGTACCAAAAACAGCCTTCCGAACTCGGTATGGTCACTATGAATTTTTGGTTATGTCGTTTGGGTTGACAAATGCACCTGCAGTGTTTATGGACCTTATGAACCGAGTTTGCAAACCTTACCTTGACAAGTTTGTGATAGTGTTTATCGATGATATTTTGATATATTCGAGAAGTAAGGAGGAACACGAACAACATTTGCGGGAAATCTTAAAATTATTGAGGCAAGAGAAGTTATACGCAAAGTTGTCCAAATGTGAGTTTTGGCTACAAGAAGTACAGTTTTTGGGACACATTGTGAACCATCAAGGGATCCAAGTAGACCCAAGTAAAATTGAGGCCATTAAGAATTGGCAAGTGCCTAAGTCACCTAGAGAAATTCGTCAATTCTTAGGACTAGCCGGGTATTATAGAAGATTCATTGAAAACTTTTCAAGTATTGCACAACCTTTAACCCTCCTAACTCAAAAAGATCGAGCATATGAATGGGGAGAAGAACAAGAAATGGCCTTTCAAACGTTAAAACAGAAGTTATGTGAGGCTCCAATATTAAGCCTTCCAGATGGAACTGATGAATTGGTGGTATATTGTGACGCATCTCGTAAAGGTTTAGGATGCGTACTGATGCAAAGAAATAAAGTAATAGCATATGCTTCCCGACAATTAAAAGTACATGAAAAGAATTATACGACCCATGATTTGGAATTAGGAGCAGTTATCTTTGCATTGAAGATTTGGAGACATTACTTGTATGGCACTAAATGTACCATCTATACTGATCACAAAAGCTTACAACACATATTCGATCAGAAAGAGCTAAACATGAGACAAAGGAGATGGGTAGAACTGTTAAATGATTATGATTGTGAGATTAAATACCATCCGGGTAAGGCTAACGTAGTAGCTGATGCTTTAAGCCGAAAAGACAGAATCAGACCATTAAGGGTACGAGCACTCGGAATGATTGTTCAAAGTAGCCTAACCGAACAAGTTCGCATTGCACAAGATGAGGCCTTGAAGGCAGATCAGCTAGAAAAAGAAGAACTACATGGAAATGAAAGGAATTTTGAGAAGAAAACCGATGAAGTATATTATTACAAAAACCGGGTCTGGATTCCAACACTTCATAAACTCCGAAAGCTGATACTTGATGAAACACACAAATCCAAAATATTCTATTCATCCAGGTGCTGATAAGATGTATAAGGATGTCAAAGAATTTTACTGGTGGCCTGGTATGAAAAAGGATATAGCCGTGTATGTAAGTAAATGTGCAACATGTGCAAGGGTAAAGGCGGAATATCAAAAACTTTCGGGAATGTTACAACAACCCGAAATCCCACAATGGAAATGGGAACAAATTACCATGGACTTTGTGACACACCTTCCTAAAACCTCCAGAGGACACAACGCAATTTGGGTAATTGTGGACCGATTAACCAAATCCGCACACTTTATTCCCATCCGTAACAACTACACCACCGAAAAACTCGCTCAAATTTACATCGATGAAATAGTATCTCGACACGGAGTACCTCTTTCGATTATTTCCGATCGAGACAGTCATTTTACTTCACATTTCTGGCAAGCAGTACAAGAAGCCTTGGGAACCCGAATCGACCTAAGTACGGCTTACCATCCCCAAACCGATGGTCAATCCGAACGAACCATCCAAACCTTAGAAGATTTACTTCGTGCTTGTGTACTGGACTTTAAAGGGAATTGGGATCAACACCTCCCACTCATTGAATTCTCTTACAATAACAGTTATCACAGTGGTATACAAGCAGCACCTTATGAAGCTCTATACGGGCGAAAATGTAGATCACCACTATGTTGGACAGAAGTGGGTGATACTCAAATTTCAAGATCCGATTTAATTCAGGAAACCACCGATAAGATCCACCAGGTTAAACAAAAATTGAAAGCAGCCCGTGACCGACAAAAGAGTTATGCCGATATTCGCAGAAAACCGTTATCTTTTGAAATAGGTGATAAGGTATTCTTAAAAGTATCGCCATGGAAGGGTGTTATAAGATTTGGAAAGACTGGGAAACTAGCCCCGAGATACATCGGACCTTTTGAGATTGTCGCAAAAATTGGTCCCGTAGCTTACCGATTAAAACTACCCTTAGAACTGAGCACTATTCATGACGTGTTTCATGTATCGAATCTGAAAAAGTGTTTGACTGATGAAACGACAATAGTACCACTGGAAGATGTTCAGATCAACGAAAAACTCAACTTCGTAGAGGAACCGGTAGAAATTGTAGACGGGAAAACCAAACAGTTACGACACAACAAAATTTCATTGGTAAAAGTTCGGTGGAATTCAAAACAAGAACCCGAATATACTTGGGAACGAAAGGACGAACTCCGAAAGAAATACCCACACCTGTTCCCTAGAAAACCGATGACACATTAAATTTCGGGGACGAAATTTCTTAACGGGGGGAGAATGTGACATTCATGACAAAACGGGGTACACTATATTCTTTACGTAACAAGTAAACGACAAATCGGTTAATTCGTAGTGTTTAAACGAGTAACCGACTGATACTAACTATGACCCGTATACATACTGAGGGGTCATATACGAGTTATATATATGTTTTAGAGGCTAACATATTGATATTTAGGCCTCGGTACGTTTAAAACTCTTTAAACGAAAAAGGTTTCGTTTATCGATACGCTATAAGCTTAAACGCAATCGTTAATATCAAAACAAGCATTGTAGCATCCGTTAAGCCGAAAAAGATTTATAAAACACTTATATGACATGTTCTAAGCAATCCGTGAAAATATTTTGGAATTTTACAACGAGCCAGTACGTTTTTCTTATTTTACAAAAATAAGCTGAAAAACACTCGTTTTCACGCTATTTCTCACACCCGAATTAATTTTCTTGCGAAAAACCGGACCCGAACTAAATTTAAAATGGGCTTTTCATGTTTGGGCTTGTATATATAATTTAATGGGCCAAAACAGCCCATTATGGGCCTCCATGAAGTTCCGATCGGCAGCCCTTAAATCACCCCACATGTTTTTTTTTTATAAAGCTTACACCACAAGCTTGTTTATTCATTTTAACATACAAACCATTTGAAGTCCATAGCAGCTCCCAACCTCTGCTCTATCAACTCCTTTCAAAACCCTAAGGTAAGATCATGTTTTGTGAAATTTTAACAAAGTTTGATGTATATGATTAACATATAAACATGTTTTGATTAGTGTTAAACATGTTTAACCATCCAAAAACCCTAAAAATCAACTAAAATTATGTTTTGATGTTAAACATGTTTACAAACCTGGAACATATACTTTTTTGGTCAAAAACACGGATTAGAACATGAATACAACGTTTTTACGGTTAGAAAGTTCGGTTTGAACCCAAAACCGAAACCCTAATTATCAAGGCTGTTACATGGATGATTTATGCTTGGTTTGATGTTATATGATATGTAGATATACTGAGTTTGCAACCCGAGACCCGGAAAGTCGTTTAAGCTAGCAAAATTCATCGAAAACCGACAAGGTAAACCCGTAATACTCGTTTAGGGGCTGTTTAGTATTAGGTTGTGACGTGCTTGTTGTTAGCTTGTGAAAATTTGCAGGGACATTAGGGATCATATAAATGAGTCCCCGTTCAAATTTGGTAATTTTTCGATAAACGGAGAATATTTGGTGAATTTATTCCCGTTTATGAGCGTTTATTTGGGAAAAATAGCTAAACTTATTGAAAAATTATGAAACTTGGTTTTGAAGTTTTATATGGGATGGTAAGATCACTGGTAAAGTTTGGGAATCATTGGGAATGTCTAAGTATGGTTTGTGCGATCATGGCCTAACCGAATTTTAACAGCCGAAAAACGCACAAAAAGGCATTTTGTCAAAAGAGTTAGGTTCTGGAAATTTTGCAGGGACTATGTAATGACATTGAGGTCATTGGTAAAAATTATCAGATTTTTCGGAAGTCGTTTGATATAAACGGGCTATTTATTACACGATTATAACCTATTAAATGAATTTTTATAAATAAATAATTAATCATAAAATTTCTGGAAATATTTTTATAAAATTCTCCATGTCTTAATGTATTTTTACAAAAATTTACATAATTTATATATAATTACATATTTAGTTATGATTTATCAAAGATTTAAATTATAATTGTTTTAACGAAACCGGCAGTTTTGTGTTTAACGGACTGACTGGTATGTCAAAATATCAAAAGTGGTCAAATATCATATTTTTGAATGATATTAATAAAAACGAACTTTTTACGAAAATTCCGGACAATTCGGGTGGATTGTGCGCGTTTTGTATAATCAAACCCGTGTGAAAACGGAAACGAGCCCTGCAATCAAACCAGATACCGAAACTTTAAAATTCTTTCATAAATCAACTTATTTTATCAATCAATATATTTACTTAAGTTTTATGTGATCTTACCTAATCCCGAAACGTATAAACGATCAACTGAGCTAGGCTCGGAAAACGGTGAAACTGGCCAAATCCAGTTTTAAACATTTCATAGTATACAACGTCACAATCTAAGACTATGGTCATGTTCTGGACCTAACAGCTATACCCAGATTATCTATACAGCCCGACTTAGCTTGAACACTGTACTAGTATTAACGATACGATACCGTTTATAGGAATCAGGCTATAAACGAGACATCTGACTATTTGATACGTGATTTCTGTGCGAACTACGATAAGGTGAGTTTCACGACCCCCACTTTCTAAACTGTGTTACGAACTTTTGGGGTGAAAAGCATGTTTACATAAACTGTTATACTTGAAAACGTGTGATGATGTGAATTATCTAAGTACTAACACTTGTCAAGTCCCCACAAACACAAGTGATTAATTTCGTGCCGGTGGCGTGTGGATAGTACTATCGGTTTGACAAACCCAACTGTGACAGAGCCGGTGGGGTAAGCCGGAACATATGTAAAACCAGTTGCACATTGTCATTATATTTACATACTGCTATGTGGTGTTAGACATAGTACATACATGGGGCAAATTGGCTGTTAAATGCCAACGGGAGTGCATGGGCAGTGGAGGCCATGTGTTTTAGCTCGTTTCGGTTTCACTTGTGACTTAGTATAATACATCATACACAGACATACATACATTCACACTGTAAACTTTACGAACTCGTGAACTGATTTCATTGATACTCGTGAAACTTGAAACTCACCAACTAGACGTAGTTGACCCGTTTTAACATGCTTTTCAGGTAAAGCAAAAGTGGAATGATTTGCTTACATGCTTGGTGTTAGGAAGAAAGTTGAATAGCTGTGAATAGACGCTGATATAATACTGTTTAAGAAGCTCGTAAACCGGTTATGTGTTTTTCACCTAGTTTGTAAACATAGTACCTACCCATGTATTATGATGTAAATTAGTTGTTGAATTTTCTTTATAAACAATGTGGTTGATACCAGTGTTATCTGTTACATTCCCGTATTACGCTTCCGCAACTACCTAGTCGGGGTGTGACATTTCCTGACCCAGACTTTCCAGATCACGTGTACAGGTTGAGCAAGGCGTTGTATGGATTACATCAGGCACCTCGTGCCTGGTATTCAACTTTATCGGATTACTTGCTCGAGAATGGTTTTGAAAGAGGGAAAATTGATAGCACGTTGTTCTTCAAAAGAGATGGAAGCGACTTCCTGCTGGTACAAGTCTACGTGGATGACATTATATTTGCTGCGTCAAAAGTCTCCATGTGTCAGGAGTTTGAAGCCGTCATGAAGAAAAGGTTTGAAATGAGTGCTATGGGTGAACTAACTTTCTTTTTAGGATTGCAGGTTGATCAGAAGAAGGACGAGATGTTCATTCATCAGACGAAGTATGTTCATGATGTGCTCAAGCGCTTCAAGATGAAGGACAGTTCTCCATATGATACTCCAATCTGCGTCAATCACAAATTGGGTGCTGAAGTAGACGGTGATGCAGATGTGGACCCAACTCAATATCGGGCAATAATAGGTTCTTTAATGTACTTAACTGCATCTAGGCCTGATATAATGTTTGCTATTTGTCTTTGTGCACGTTTTCAGGCAAATCCAAAAGAATCTCATTTGAAAGGTGCAAAGAGGATACTGCGGTATCTCAAGGGCAAGCCGAAGCTGGGGTTGTGGTACCCGAGAGGAGGAGACTTGGAGCTGGTCGCTTACACAGATTCTGATTATGGAGGGTGCAATCAGAGTCGGAAGTCAACAACAGGAGGATGTCAGTTTCTTGGTGGCAGATTGGTGTCGTGGCAATGCAAGAAGCAGACTTCAGTCGCAATTTCAACCTGTGAGGCAGAATACATGGCAGCATCCAACTGCTGCTCTCAGGTTCTTTGGATTCAACAACAGTTGCGCGACTATGGTCTGAATTTCCTACTTACTCCTATTTGCATTGATAACACAGCTGCTATCTCAGTAACTAACAATCCCGTGAAACATAGTAAAACTAAACACATTGACATACGTCATCATTTCATACGGGATTGTGCTGAGAAGAAACTGATAATACTTGAAAAGGTGGATACGCTTGATAATTTCGCTGATTTATATACTAAAGCGTTTGACAAATCCAGATTTCAAAACCTTATTGAACTGAATGGGATGATCAATCCCGAGTAACCATGCTTTTCTTGTGATATTTAAAAAAAAAAAAAAAAAAAAAACGTCACTAATCGCTTAAAAATATGTCGGTTACATCAGTTTGAAGGACTTGTCTTCGGATATGTTTTGGTCCTCATTTTCTACTTGTAGATTTTGAGGATAGCCATTAACCAGATTACTGATAGTGACCGGGGTGGTTTATGATGAGTTTTTCATTCTTTCGCTTAAAATTAGTCGATCATACTTAGTTAGAAGGACACATACTAGTATGTGGTCGGTCCAGCTGATCCATTGGATCTTCGGGATAGCCGTTTACCTGAAGACTTTGTTTTGGTCGGGGCGATTAATGTTAAAATTTTGAAAGAAAGGGGGAAATGAAATTATTTTTCAAGTCTGTTACTTCGTAAGAAGTTCGTTTGCTATGTTTAATAGAAAATTGATCCAACCTTGGAAAATGATAGATATACTAATTCTGTGTGCTTAACTAGTGAAGTTATTAGGCTTAAAAGGCTTTAGGACAGTCATTGTATGTCATGGTAACTTTTTATGGTGCGTAAAAGTAGACGTGATACAAACTAAATCTACTTGATTTTACGTGGAAACTCCTTAAGAGTTTTGCATGTCTTCATATATATCTTTCCGAATGATAGGCAGAAAAGCGATTACCCAGTCATACACGAGCCCATGTGTGTTCTGATTCCCGTGAAGATAGCGTCTCAAGATACTGCAGTGATCCAGATTCGGGACTTGCAGTTAATTTCTACCTTGACGTCTATGTTTATCGAAAAAAAAAAAAAATATTTGGAGTTATTGAAACATATTAGAGATGACAACATCAAGACTTCACAATCATTGAGTAAGAGAGAAGAACGGGAAGCAGATCAAGAATACTTATAACTTAATCAGACACTATGGGTCGAAGTCAATTCGGGGTGACTTGGGGAAAGCTAAATACGCTTTGAGGAGAGATAGGAGGCATCAATATTTCTGAGTTGTTGCCCACTTAAATTTTGAGACTTAATCGAACCTAACTCGTATCACAGAAACGATGAAAACCACTTTAAGTTATACCTGCTTACAACCTGTCTCTATATGTCATAATACAGCTAAACACGGATCTATGTGACAGTCACGTAGTTAGTATGATTCTTGTTCGGATCTTTTCTAAAACGTGGTAGTCCCTAACTAGACTGAAATTTGATCCCTTATACTTTAAAGTTTAAAGTTTTTGTACTTAGATAGTTTTATGATTTTTTTAAAGAGTTAATTGAAAAATGTTCAAATTATAAGGTTTGATTTGGTAAATATAGGCGATGTTGTTAAACAGGCGAAGTTGTGAATAACTTCGCCTAGGCGAAGTTACCGTAACTTCGCCTGTATAACCCAGACCCTATATAAGGATGTTCAATCGTCAAACTGTTCATCACTTTTCAAAATACAGCGAACTTATCCGCCGAACTTACTTGATTATCCGGCGAACTTATCTTTATTCAGTTTACGTGTTCTTATTTCCCAGTTTCCGTTACGTTTCAAGGTTCGTGATGCCATTACATCGTATATTCATTGTTCTTCAATGATAATCAATGGTCGTTTCGACCCGATTATGAACCTCGAACCGTCGGACCTTCAAATCGATCTTTCAAAACTTGCTGTTACGTGTTAATAACCATACTGATCGTCAACATGTCCATAAAAAGCTTGGTTTAAGGGTCCTTAATCGTCTAAACTAGCCGAAACATCAGATTTTCGATGTTTGCATTAACCTTACTGTCGCCGATTCAGATTCAGGCAAACTTAAGGTTTAGGCGAAGTTATCCGTAACTTCGCCTGAAGCTTATCTTCGCCTGAGGCGAAGTTGTCATTAACTTCGCCTGAGGCGATGTTGTGATGAGGCGAAGTTACCTTTAACTTCGCCTGGATCATTTTTAATTAATATTTATTAGACGAACTTAAAGCTGAAGCGAATTTGTTCCCAACTTCTCCTCACCTTTAACTTCGCCTATACAGAGTTTATCACAACTTCGCTCATGGTAACCAGTGAACTTGTGTTATTCATTACCGTTTATCTAACTTGGTTCGTTTGTTGCAGATATGGCAGCAGTAGCTGGTGCTGGAGGTGCAGGAGGAGACGATGGTGACAATCAGAGACAATTTTTCCCGGGTCACAATATGTACATCACTTTAGACCCGGAGGCGAGCGGTGTGGACGATTACCGCGAGATCATAACTTTCCTCCTACGCTCGAGGATATTTAATGCCATCACGAACACTCTGCCGATTTCCTTACCAAATATCGAAGACTTTTGGCAGACGGTAGAATACGACTGTCGTGTTGAGCCCCCGGTCATGCGAGCGACTGTGAACAATCAACAAGTTCAGTTCAATTCTGAACAGATTCGGGTGGCGTTACGGTTTGGAGAAGAGACGAGGGACGACCCAACTGAGTTTGTGGCTCCGTTTCGTGATGGAGCGTTTCTCCGAATGGGCTATTCTGGTCCATTAGGCGATTCACAGAGACGGAAGGGTTTTCTGCTTGATCAGTGGCGCTTCCTTATGCACGTCATGATAGTTTGCATGTCAGGAAGGAAAGCGGGCACTGACGGTATGGGTGCGACCATGCAGTCCGCAATGACTGCACTGACTTACAATAAACGCTACAGTTTTAGTCAGATGGTCTTTTACGAGATTGACAGACAGAGAAGGGCGATGTCTCGGGAGCGGTTCATTATGTATCCACATTTTATCCAGATGATATTGAACCATGTGGCTCCGAATCTACCTCAGAGACGACCAATAAGATACGTGGAATCTGTGAGCAAACGTATCTTTGCTCAATGCCGCACTTCGAGTGCGAGGAGCAACCCTGAACGTCGTCCAATGCATACTCCACTGTTTGGGTTTTTAATCAACCCAGAGTATGTTCCTGCTGGTGGGGACGAGTTCAGAGATCCTCAACCGCGACAGGCAAGAGCAACTCAAGCTGCATCTGCTGTGCCTGTTGTGTCGGCTGCAGAGGATATAGATCTTGATGCTGTCTTTGGAGGTCAAGGTTATTTTGATATGGATCAAGTTGAAGAGGTGCAGGTCTCTGCTGCACAGGGTTCGGGTGTGAGTGTTACTAGAGCAGCTACGTCGATGGCTGACTCAGATTTGGATGAGATCATGGATGAGGGGAGACGGTTGATGGTGTCTCGAGAGAGAACTTTTGGGAAGAAAAAGAGAACGGAGGATGATGATGAGTCAGAAGAGGAAGAAGATATACATAAGCTGATAAGATGATTAAGAAGGGAAAGGACAGGTGCTGGTATGGGAGCTGGAGAGACTTCAAGGATGGTACGTTTTGCTCCGGCCGCACTGTCTGGTATGTCTATCGTTCCTACTTCTGTACAGGTAACAGGTATAAGCGCTGCGGATGTTCCCGTGGTGGCTACATCATCTGCTAGCATTCCATCTACCACTATCATCCAGACGTCGACTCCGGAGATTGTGTCTCTACCACCTCAAACGCTTACTCAGTCGGTGGTAGCTGCACGATTTGTAGAGTCAACGGTCGTTACTGCTGCAGGGTTATCAGGTATGGTACCACCTGCGGTTACGCCTGCTTCTGATGTCTCGCCTACGCCTATGTCAGACTCAGAGAGAATAGCTTCACTAGAGCGGATCGTGGCAGAGCAATCGAAGACTATTCAACGCCTAGTGGAAGCAAATCAACTACAGTCATCCCTCCTGGTTGAGCATGGGAAAATTATAGATGCCTTGAAGGAGTTCTTGGCATCTCAGGGGGAGATGAGCTGTAAGGGCGACGAGCTCAGGACGAAAAGAAGAAATGACCGAGACGATGATCCCAATGCATCGAAAGATGCAGGTGGTGAGCTGCCAAGAACTTCTCAAGCTCTTGGTACTTCCACAGCTGAGGGGGAGTCTGCCGACGCGGCTGGTGGTTCTGGTGGTGATGATGTGGTGTTGGTTGATGATGACGTGATTGATGCGTTGAAGGAACTTGACGATGATATGTTCAGCGATGATGTGTTGTTTGATGAAGATGTGCTGCCGAGTGATGTGATTGAGAAGATCGGTGAGCAGATTGAGATTGAGGAAAATGAGATTGAGGAAGGAGAGATAGTAGAGGAAAACGTTGAACATGACATTCCAGAGGTTGAGAAGGCCGATATGGGTGATCAGACGGCAGTTGAAGATACTGAATGGGAATATCAGCCGAGGTGGAAGGAAGGATACGCTCAATGGTTCGTCAAAACGAAGAAACCGGCAGTCCCTACCATGTTCAAAAAGAGTTACAATATTAAGGGCTATGCTGAAGCAAAGAAAGGGATTATATGCTGGATTTATGATGAGCAGTTGCGGCTCTTCGTGATTAAACGATATGATGGAATTCAGTACCTTAGAAGAATGTTGAGATCGTTAAACACACTGCCTGAATGTGAGGTTAAAGACTTAGCCAGATTGGGGTTGATCAATCGAAGTGATGATAATATGGCTAGAGTCATCGGGAAAATCGTATGGAAAGAGAGCATAAAGGAAAAGAAGTTTGAGCTGTTGAAACCACAAAAAGGGAAACTTGTTGAAGACAAGGATAGAGGTTTGAGAGCTGATGGAAAGCCTTGGATGGTTATGAAGTATAAACCAATCCGGTGCCTTAAAGAAGTACCGATGAAGCTTATGCCCAAGGATGTGCTCAAAGACCTAAAGTGGTGGTTCGTTGATTGTGAGACAGCGGAGGCAGTGATGGAAGATGAGGATGAACAAGAGATTCTTAGAGTTTACGATCCGATGCATCTTGTTAACTTATCGCAAGCTGATCTGAAGGTGCTTAACGAGAAAAAGATCTTTTATATTCCAGCTTGGAAGGATGAAGCAAGAAAGTATCAACGAGTTGTGTCGGTGTGTGTTAGAGAAGGAGTGCACGCGTGAAGATACAGGATTACGAGACAAGAGCTGAAAGATCAAGATATGAAGCTACTGCCAAGGGGGAGTCTGTTGGTGCATAAATGTCAGTAGTTCATATGTCTAATGTCTGTAATCGAGTCTGTAATATTGTTTATGTATTTGTTTGTTTAAAGCGAAGTTGTTGACAAGTTCGCTTAGGCGAACTTGTTAACCAAGCGAAGTTGTTGACAAGTTCGCCTAGGCGAACTTGTTGAACAAGCGAAGTTATGGACAACTTCGCCTGAGGCGAAGTTGTCGTGTATTTATATAGGTTACGGTTGTTCGTTTTAAAAGTTGAAGTTACGTGTAATTCAGTGAGTCAAGTGACGTGAGGTCGAGAGTCTGTAAGTATCACGTGTTGAGTTATTAATATAACGTGTGTTTGTTCGTATCGTATTCGTGTGTTCGTGTGTTTGTGTTCTACGTCCGTAACGATCTACACAGGGATTCCGCACCTGTGTATATCGGGATATCTCGTGTGATCCGTCCAGGGAACCTACAAATACGTACATTATGGATATGAGGTCGACTGAAATGGCCACGGAAGAATCATGCCTTATGACAAAAGCGAGCGAATCGGAGTCCGAATTGTGGCATAGGAGAATGGGGCACATTCATCTTCGGAAGATGAACCACATTGTCAAAAATGGACTTGTGCTGGGCGTTCCCTTAAAAAATTTCAATTTTGAAGACAAATGTCTACCGTGCAAGAAGGGAAAGCAGCACAAGAAATCCCATCACACCAAGAAAGTCAATTCAATTGCCAGTACCCTAGAATTGCTTCACATGGATCTCTTCGGTCCCGTGAATGCAAAAAGTCTAGGAGGTACTTCTTACTGCTTGGTGATCAATGATGATTACTCACGATATTCGTGGGTATATTTCCTGAAATCAAAAGATGAAACGGCTCAGATGGTTAAGAATTTGATTACCAAAGTTGAGAACGTTATGGATAAAAGGGTTAAGTTCATCAGGAGTGACAATGGAACGGAGTTCAAGAATTTTGAGATGGAGATCTTCTGCCTTCAGAAAGGGATTGAACACCAATACAGCGCTCCATATACACCGCAACAGAATGGAGTGGCTGAAAGGAAGAACAGAACGTTAATTGAAGGAGCCAGAACAATGCTGGCTGATTCGAAGCTTCCTGTGGTGTTTTGGGCTGAAGCTGTTGCTACAGCCTGTTATGTTCTGAATAGAGTCTTAACTGTTAAAAGACTTGGTAAAACGTGTTATGAGCTTATGCATGGGAGGAAGCCCAACTTGAGTGGTCTTGAACCATTCGGGTCCCCTTGTTCGATTTTAAAGACAAATTCTAAATTTGGTGAAGTAGCTGATGAAGGAATCTTAGTCGGTTATGTTGTTGGGACTCCCAACAGACGTGTCTTTAATACATCGACCAGCAAGGTTGAGGTGGTGTGTAACACCGATATCACAAGTTACCAACCTCCAAAACCAAGCAACGGACCTGCTGAGTTTTTCGACTATGTTAAACTTTTTAAGTCTTTTAACATACCGTATTTGGATATTGCTGAAGAAGAAGAGAGAGTTGCTACGAAGATGATCCTTGATGAGGAAGAAAATCTATTGCAAAGACAGCTGATCGATAAATGTCAACCTTCCTCATCAAATGCTATCGATACCCCTGCTGCCTCGACTGAAGAATAATTTTTCAATCCATTTCACTCTCAGCATGAAACAACCATTGACGAGCTCTCTTCTAACTTGGAAGACAATTTGCATGTCGGTTCTGTTCCGACCACGAGAATTCATAAAGATCACCCTTTGGAGAATGTGATTGGTGATGTGTCCTCCGGTGTACAAACAAGACGTAGCTTGAATGAGCACACCTGTGTTTACACAAGCATCAAGGAGACAGGGATAATCAACGAATGCTTGTACACCTGCTTTATAAGCCAGATTGAACCAAAGAATTATCAAATGGCTCTAAAGGACAGCTCGTGGGTCGAGGCCATGCAAGAAGAGTTGGCTCAATTCAAGAAAATGGAAGTTTGGACTTTGGTTGAAAAACCGAAGCATGTGCATGCGATAGGCACAAAATGGGTGTTTAAGTGCAAGAGAGATGAGAAAGGGATTATCATAAGAAACAAGGCGAGGCTAGTCGTTAAAGGTTTTAATCAACAAGAGGGGATTGATTATAATGAAGTGTTCGCTCCTGTGGCAAGATTGGAAGCCATTAGATTGTTTTTGGCATTTGCTGCTTATAAGAAGATGAAGGTATTTCAGTTGGATGTGAAGAGTGCGTTTCTGAATGGGAAAGTTGATGAGGTTGTGTATGTTGAGCAGCCTCCGGGTTTTCCTGACCCAGACTTTCCAGACCACGTGTACAAGTTAAGCAAGGCGTTGTATGGACTTCATCAGGCACCTCGTGCCTGGTACTCAACTTTATCAGATTACTTGCTTGAAAATGGGTTTGAAAGAGGGAAGATTGATAGCACGTTGTTCTTCAAGAGAGAAGGAAGCGACTTCCTGCTAGTGCAAGTCTACGCGGATGACATTATCTTTGCTGCATCAAAAGTCTCCATGTGTCAGGAGTTTGAGGCTGTCATGAAGAAAAGGTTTGAAATGAGTGCTATGGGTGAACTAACTTTCTTTTTAGGATTGCAGGTTGATCAGAAGAAGGATGGGATGTTCATTCATCAGACGAAGTATGTCCATGATGTTCTCAAATGATTCAAGATGGAGGACAGCTCTCCATTTGATACTCCAGTCTGCGTCAATCACAAATTGGGTGCTGCTTCAGACAACGATGCAGATGTGGACCCAACTCAATATCGGGCTATTATAGGTTCTTTAATGTACTTAACTGCTTCTAGGCCTGATATAATGTTTGCTGTTTGTCTTTGTGCACGCTTTCAGGCAAACCCAAAAGAATCTCATTTGAAGGGTGCGAAGAGGATACTGCGGTATCTCAAGGGCAAGCCGAAGCTGGGGTTGTGGTACCCGAGAGGATGAGACTTGGAGCTAGTCGCTTACATAGATTCTGATTATGGAGGGTGCAATCAGAGTCGGAAATCAACAACAGGTGGATGTCAGTTTCTTGGTGGCAGATTGGTGTCGTGGCAATGCAAGAAGCAGACTTCAGTCGCAATTTCAACCTATGAAGCAAAATACATGGCAGCATCCAACTGCTGCTCCCAGGTTCTTTGGATTCAACAACAGTTGCGCGACTATGGTCTGAATTTCTCACTTACTCCTATTTGCATTGATAACACAGCTGCTATCTCAGTAACTAACAATCCCGTGAAGCACAGTAAAACTAAACATATTGACATACGTCATCATTTTATACGGGATTGTGCTGAGAAGAAACTGATTGTGCTTGAAAAGGTGGATACGCTTGATAATTTCGTTGATTTATATACTAAAGCGTTTGAAAAATCAAGATTTCAAAACCTTATTGAGTTGAATGGGATGATCAATCCCGAGTAACCATGCTTTTTATGTTTATTAAAAAAAAAAAAAAACGTCACTATCGCTTAGAATTATGTCGGTTACCTCAGTTTGAAGGACGTGTCTTAGGGTATGTTTGGTCCTCATTTCTACTTGTAGAATATGCGGATAGCCATTAACCAGATGACTGAAAGTGACCGGGGCGGTTTATGATGTGTTTTCATTCTTTCGCTTAAAATTAGTCGATCATACTTAGTTAGAAGGACACATACTAGTATGTGGTTGGTCCAGCTGATCCATTGGATCTTCGGGATAGCCGTTGACCTGAAGACTTGACTTGGTTGGGGCGTTTGAAGTCAAAAATTTTTTTTTAGGGAAATGAAATTATTTTTCAAGTCTACTACTTCGTAAGAAGTTCGTTTGCTATGTTTAACAGAAAATTGATCCAACCTTGGAAAATGATAGATATACTGATTCTGTGTACTTAACTAGTGAAGTTATTAGGCTTAAAAGGCTTTAGGACAGTCATTGTATGTCATGGTAGCTTTTTATGGTGAGTAAAAGTAGATGTGATACAAACTAAAACTACTCGATTTTACGTGGAAACTCCTTAAGAGTTTTGCATGTCTTCATATATATCTTTTCGAATGATAGGCAGAAAAGCGATTACCCAGTCATACACGAGCCCGTGAGTGTTCTGATTCCCGTGAAGATAGCGTTTCAAGAATCTGCAGTGATCCAGATTCAGGACTTGCAGTTGTTTACTACTCTGAAGTCTATGTAAATGTTTGTCGTTAAAAAAAAATAAAAAATAAAATAAAATAAAAATAAAAAAATATACCTTATGAGTTATTGAAACATTTTAGAGCTAACAATGTCAAGACTTCTCAATCATGAAGTACGAAAGAGAGCGGGAAGCAGATGAAGAGTACTTACAAACTTAATCAGACACTATGGGTCAAAGTAAATACGGGGTGACTTGGGGAAAGCCAAATACGCTTTGAGAATATATAGGAGGCATCATAATCTCTGAGTTGTTGCCCACTTAATTTTTTAGCTTAATTGAACTTAACTCGTATCACAGAAACGATAAAAACCATCTTAAGTTATTTACCTGCCTACAACCTGTTTCCTTATGTCATAATACAGCTAAACATGGATCTATGTGACAGTCACGTAGTTAGTATGATTCCTGTTCGGATTTTTTCTAAAACGTAGTAGTCCCTGTCGAGACTGAAATTTGATCCCTCGTACTTTAAATTTTTAAAAGTTTGTCGTACTTAGGTAGTTTTATGATTTTATAACAGGTTACTTGGACTTGATCGTGTCATTTAATTCTTAAAGGGAAGTTTTAAAACTTAACTGCAAAATGTTCAAACTATAGGGGTTTGATTTGAAAAGTTTAGGCGAACTTGTGATTAACTTCGCCTGCCCTAGGCGAAGTTATCCACAACTTCGCCTGGAGAACCCAGACCCTATATAAGGATTTTCAAAGGTCAAACGATTCATTATTCACAGATCTCAGCGAACTTATTCCGTATTTTCCGGCGAACTTAACAAGTTATCAGCGAACTTGTTGTTTTTCCGATTCCTTGTTCTTTTTTCCAGATTTCGTTTCGATTTCAAGGTTCGTGGTGTCGGTACATCGTGTTGTCAGTTTATTCATGCTTATCAAAGGTCGTTTCGACCTGTTTCGATACCTCGGACCGACGGATTTTTGAACCGAATTTCAAAACTTGTTTTTACGTGTTCATGAACAACCTGATCGTCTAAATATCCTTAATATCTTGTGTTTGGGAGTTCTTAATCGTCAATTTTACCAGAAACCTCAAATTTTCGATGTTGAATCGACCTTACTGTCGCCGATTCAGATTAAGGCGAACTTAGGGTTTCGGCGAAGTTATCCGTAACTTCGCCTGAGGCTCAACTTCGCCTGAGGCGATGTTGTGGTTAGGCGAAGTTATCATTAACTTCGCCTGGACCTTTTTATTTATTAATTATTAGACGAACTTAAAGATGAAGCGAAGTTGTTCCCAACTTCGCCCCACCTTTAACTTCGCCTATACAGATTTTCACAACTTCGCTCATGGTAACAAGCGAACTTGTGTTATGCCTTAACGTTTATCTAACTTGGTTCGTTTGTTGCAGATATGGCTGCAGTAGCAGGTGCTGGAGGCGCTGGAGGAGACGATGGAGATAATCAGAGGCAATTCTTCCCGGGTCATAACATGTATATCACCTTAGACCCGGAAGCGAGCGGTGTTGAGGATTACCGCGAGATAATCACTTTCCTCCTTCGCTCGAGGATATTCCACGCAATCACTACGACTCTGCCGATTTCCTTACCCAATATTGAGGATTTTTGGCAGACAGTGGAATACGATTGCCGCGTTGAGCCCCCGGTTATGCGAGCAACCGTCAACAATCAAGAGGTTTAGTTCTCATCTGAACAAATACGGGTGGCTTTACGGTTCGGTGAGGAGACTAGGGATGACCCTACAGAGTTTGTGGCTCCGTTCCGTGATGGAGCGTTTCTCCGAATGGGCTATTCTGGTCCATTAGGTGATACTCAGAGGAGGAAGGGTTTCCTACTCGATCAGTGGCGCTTTCTCATGCACGTAATGATTGTCTGCATGTCAGGGAGGAAGGCGGGCACTGACGGGATGGGTGCGACCATGCAGTCCGCAATGACTGCTCTGACTTATAACAAACGTTATAGCTTCAGTCGGATGGTCTTTTATGAGATCGATAGGCAGAGGAGAGCGATGGCTCGTGAGTGGTTCATTATGTATCCAAGATTCATTCAGATGATCTTGAATCATGTTGCTCCCACGTTGCCTCAACGACGTCCAATACGATACGTGGAGAGTGTGAGCAAACGTATCTTCGCTCAATGCCGAACATCCAGTGCGAGGAGCAAGCCTGAACTGCGTCCAAGGCATACTCCACTCTTTGGGTACTTAATACACCCGGGGTATGTGCCAGCTCGTGGGGATGAGTTCAGAGACCCGGCACCACAACAGGCAGGAGCATCTCAAGCTATACCTGCTGCTCCTGTTGTCTCACCGGAGGAGGAAGTGGACCTTGATGCAGAATTCGGAGGTCAAGGATTCTTCGGTATGGATCGGGTGGATCCAGAGGAGAACGTTCAGATCCCAGTTGAACGTGTCTCGACTGTGCGTGTTACTAGAGCAGCTACGATGGTGGCTGACTCAGATCTTGATGATGTTATGGATGAGGCGAGAAGGATGTTGGTGACTCGAGAGAGGACGTTAGGGAAGAGAAAGAGGACAGTTGATGATAGTGAGTCAGAAGAAGAAGAAGAAGAAGATATTCACAAACTGATCAGACGTTCGAGACGGGAAAGGACAGGTGCAGGTATGGGAGCTGGAGAGACTTCAAGAATTGTACGTTTCGCTCCGCCCGCACTGTCAGGTATGTCGATTGTTCCTACATCACTACAGGTCACAAGTTTAAGCGCCACGGATGTTCCCGTGGTGGCTACATCATCAGCTTTCGGCATTCCATCTACTACTTGTCAGCTGACGACTCCGGAGATTGTGTCTTTACCACCTCCAACGCTTACTCCTTCAGAGGTGGTTGCACAATTTGTTGAGTCGACAGTCGTTGCAACTGCAGGGTTGTCGGTCACGATACCACCTGCGGTTACGTCCACAGCTGCTTCTGATGTCCCGGTTTCATTCGAAATCCCTGCTGAGTATACTCAAGACACATCTCACATGAGGTTTGATTTTGATGCAACCCTATCAGACTCGGAGAGAATAGCTGCACTGGAACGGGTCGTGGCAGAACAATCAAGGGTGAATCTTATCCAGACCCAGGCTATTCAGCGCCTAGTAGCAGAAAATCAACTACAGTCGTCCCTCCTGGTTGAACATAGGAGAATTATAGATGCTATGAAGGAGTTCTTGGCATCTCAGGGGGAGACAAGCTGTAAAGGCGACGAGTTAAGGACAAAGAAGAGAAATGATAGAGACGATGATCCCAATACATCGAAAGGTGCAGGTGGTGAGTTGCCAAGAACTACTCAAGCTCTTGGGACTTCCACAGCTCAGGGGGAGTCTGCAGGTGCAGTTGGTAGTGATGAGGTGGTGATGGTTGATGATGAAGATGATGTGATTGATGCTTTGAAAGAATTAGATGATGATATGCTAGATGATGATGTGATGTTTGATGATGATGTGCTGCCAATTGAGGAGATTGAAAAGATTGGTGCAGAAATTGTGATTGAAGATGAGATTGAAGAGGGTGAGATAATTGAGGAAAATGTTGAACACGAGATCCCAGATGTTGAGAAAGCCGATATGGGTAATGAGATGGCAAATGATGAGACTGAATGGGAGGAGCAGCCTAGGTGGAAGGAAGGCTATGCTCATTGGTTTATCAAAACTAAGAAGCCTGCTGTTCCAACCATGTTCAAGAAAAGTTATAATATCAAAGGCTACGCTGAGTCGAAGAAAGGAATTATTTGTTGGCTATATGATGAACAGCTAAAAGTGTTCGTGGTGAAAAGATATGATGGTATTCAATACTTTAAGAGGACGTTGAGATCTCTCAATACATTGCCTGAATGTGAGGTGAAGGATTTGGCTAGATTGGGGTTGATTAATAGAAGCGACGACAACATGGCGAGAGTTATTGGGAAGATCGTGTGGAAAGAAAGTATTAAAGAAAAGAAGTTTGAGTTATTAAAGCCACAGAAGGGAAAGCTAGTGGAAGATAAAGAAAGGGGAATGAGAGCAGATGGCAAGCCATGGATGGTAATGAAGTACAAACCGATCCGATGCATTAAGGAGGTTCCAATGAAGACTATGCCTCAAGATGTGTTGAAGAATCTTAAATGGTGGTATGTTGATTGCCAGACTGCTGAAGCCGTGATGGAAGACGAAGACGAACAAGAAGTGCTGAGGGTGTATGATCCGATGCATCTTGTTAATTTATCGAAAGCTGATCTGCAGGTGTTAAATGAAAAGAAGATATTTTATATTCCTGCTTGGAAAGACGAAGCGAGGAAGTATCAGCGAGTAGTCAAGGTATGCGTAAGAGAAGGAGTACATGCATGAAGATTACAAGACAAGTGCTTAAAGATCAAGATATGAAGCTACTGCCAAGGGGGAGTCTGTTGGTGCATAATGTCAGTAGTTCATAGTCTAGTGTCTGTAATCGAGTCTGTAATGTTAATTATGTTTTATATATGTCTTAAGCGAAGTTGTTAACAAGTTCGCCTAGGCGAACTTGTTAGACAAGCGAAGTTATGGACAACTTCGCCTGAACATGCCAGGCGAAGTTGGTCGTGTATATATAGTTCTAGGTTACGGGCTGTTTAGAAGTTAATCGTTTAGTTGTTCGAGTTGTTACGAGAGCTGTAACGTGTGTCTGTAATAGTGATATCGTATCACGTGTTTGAGTTATAATATAACGTGTTCGTTTATCGTATCGTGTGATTCGTGTTCTACGCTCGTAACGATCTACGCAGGGATTCCGCACCTGAGTTGATCGAGATATCTCGTGCGATCCGTCCAGGGAACCTACACGGATATACAATCCGGCTTAAGACCTTTAGTCTTATTTTATAAACTTTACCTTGTTGAACCTTTTAGTTCAAAATCTCTTTTTACTTTAAAACCTTTAGTTAAAAAGTGATATTAAAAACCTTTAGTTTATTTATAAATCCCTACGTTTCTTCTTTTCTAAGAAACGTATTCTTTTCTTTTCTTTATTATTTAAGAATAGTTATTATTACTTAAATAATATTTTCATAACAAAGAATATATATACTTACACACATATATATATTTATCAATATTCATAATTCTATCTTTTATTCTTTCTTTGTTATATTTTCTTTTCTTTTATCGAGGTATCGAGTATAACCTCGACTTAAGGTTTAAGCCTTTATAATATTTTATTATTATTCATTCGGGCATTATGCCTACCTTTGTTCGGCCTATATATCCTAATTACTCGAGCATCACTTCAACACCGTTTCACCTTCTTGTTCAACCCTTTCTCTTGACACTCGCCCTTGGCACGCAACACGATGGACATCAATACTTCACCAATCGTCGGCACGCTTTTCAAGACTAATCATCATGATGTAGAGAAGTAACAAACACCTTATTGGTCGATACGTCGGTGGAATGTGGCACGAACTTCGAGGAAACAAACACGGAAATCGAGGAATCGTCGCATGGTTTTTGAGGTGGATTGAGGGCACGCTTCCCAATGTTTAGGGAGATGTTTTAGAGTGAGAGAGATAGGCTGATTTGGTGTGAGAAATGAAGATCCCGGACTTGCTATTTATAGATAAAATCTGGAAGCCCATCGCGATACACGATGGCCTCCTGGTCACCCGTCGCGTATCGCAACGTAGCGTTGCATCGTCACCATATAGGTCAGCCACATGGCTGACGTTGTGCCACGTGTTAACACATGGTGGATGATGTGCCACGTGTGGACACGTGGCGGGACACGTGGCGAACGGTTTGCCACGTGTTGCCACGTGGCAGGCCACGTGCCTCGTTGTTAGACAACCCATCGCGATACGCAATGGGTTTCTCTTCTGATACATCGCGTATCGCGATGGGTCTGGAAAACAGAACTTTCATTTTTTAAATCCTAAAGTTTGGATTTTGACAGATTTGATCCCTTAACTTTAAAATTTAGACATTTTGAACTCGAAATTTTTACGATGTTACATCCTACCCACCATGAAATAAATCTCGTGCTCGAGATTGTCTCTTTAGAATAGATGGGGGTATTTATTTCTCTTTTCGGATTTGAGTTCCCATGTATACTCGGGCCCTCTTCGTGAGACCCATTTTACTTTAACAATTTTCAATGTTCGTCTTTTCAATTTCTTTGTTTTTGAATCTTCTATTTTAATTGGTTTTTCAACAAATTTTAAGTTTTCATTAATTTCAACATCTTTTAACGGCATCGATAGAGATTCGTCAGCTAAACATTTTCGCATATTTAAAATATGGAATACGTCGTGTATCCCTTGCATTTCTTCGGGTAGTCGCAAACGGTATGCGACGGTACCAATTCGTTTGAGTACCTCGAAGGGTCCGACGAATCGAGGACTTAGCTTTCCTTTCTTTCGAAGCGAACGACGCCTCTCCATGGCGAGACTTTTAGATAAACTTTGTCACCAACATTAAATTCCAACGGCTTAAGACAAACATCGGCGTAACTCTTTTGGCGATCACGTGCCGTCTTAAGTCGTTCTAGGATTTGGAGAATCTTGGTGGTTTCTTGGACTACCTCGGGTCCAGATAATTGATTGTCTCCGGTCTCAGGCCAGCTCACATGTGTTCTACATTTACGACCATATAACGCCTCGAATGGTGCGACTTGAATACTCGTTTGATAGCTATTGTTATACGAGAATTCCATTAGGGGTAAGTGGTCATCCCAACTTCCACCTAAGTCAATCACACAAGCGCGGATCATGTCTTCCAACATTTGGATCGTCCTTTCACTTTGCCCATCAGTTTGTGGATGATAGGTGGTGCTAAGGTTTAGCTTTGTGCCTAAGGCTTGTTGGAAGCTTTTCCAGAAATGAGACGCAAAACGACTGTCTCGATCAGAGATTATAGACAGCGGTACCTCATGCAAAGCAACGATGTTGTTCACATAGACACGTGTTAGCCTATCCATAGAGTACAATTCATTGATGGGTATGAAATGTGCGGATTTTGTTAATCGATCCACGATAACCCAAAAAGCATTATGTTGTCGAGTCGTTTTAGGGATTTTAGTGATGAAATCCATAGTTATTAACTCCCACTTACATACGGGAAGTTCGGGTTGCTGAAGCAATCCCGAAGGCTTTTGGTGTTCAACCTTGACCTTCAAACAAGTTAAACATTTCGCCACATGTGAAGCGATGTCCTTTTTCATTCCATTCCACCAGTAGTTTGGTTTAAGATTTTGATACATTTTGTCACTATCGGAGTGCATCATATATTTGGACTTATGAGCTTCGTTCATAATTTTATCACGCAAGTCCCCAACGATTGGTATCAAAATCCTATTACCGAGTCTAAGGATACCATCTTCACCCTTGACTAGCGAGTCAATGGTTCCGTTACGATTTTTGTCAGAGATTTGTTTTTCATTGATCACTTGAGTTTGGGCAGATTTGATTTGTTCAAGAAGATCGACTTAAAGTTCTAGCCTTAACGCCCGGACTCTTTTTGGCTTTTCATGTTCCTTACGACTTAAAGCATCAGCCACGACGTTGGCTTTGCCTTCATGGTAAACGATCTCACAGTCGTAGTCATTGAGAGTTTTCATCCATCTTCGTTGGCGCATGTTAAGCTCTTTTTGATAGAAGATATGCTTTAAGCTTTTATGATGAGTGTACACGATAAATCTTACTCCATAGAGATAGTGCATCCATATCTTTAGTGCAAAGATTTTGGCGCCTAACTCTAGATCATGAGTTGTGTAGTTCTTTTCGTGCACCTTGAGTTGACAAGAGACATAAGTGATCACTTTCTTTCTTTACATTAGTATGCATCCTAAGCCGGAATGAGACGCGTCACTAAAGACAACAAAATACTCAGTACCTTCTGGCAAGGCCAGTATAGGTGCTTGGGTGAGATTTTGTTTGAGTATATCGAATGCCTCTTGTTTATTTGTTCCCAATCCGTACTCGATGTTTTTGCGAGTTAAAGGAGTTAGGGGAACGGCGATACAAGAAAAATTTTCAATGAACCTTCGAATATAGCCGGCCAAACCTAAGAAACTTCGGATCTCGGTTGGCGACTTTGGAATTTCCCACTTCGAGATGGCTTCGATTTTAGTGGGATCGACTTGAATACCGTTTACATTTATGACATGTCCAAGAAATTGCACTTCGTGCAACCAGAAATCACATTTTGAGAACTTGGCGTACAACTTCTCGGTTCTAAGTATTTCAAGTAATGTTCGAAGGTGGACTTCATGATCATCCTTAGACTTAGAATAAATAAGTATGTTGTCGATGAATACGATAACAAATTTATCCAAGTAAGGCTTGCAGATTCGATTCATCATGTCCATGAACGCGGCTGGCGCAATAGTAAGTCCGAATGGCATAACGGTGTACTCATAATGGCCATTCCTTGTTCGGAAAGCAGTTTTCGGAATATCTTCGGTTTGGACTTTGAGTTGGTGATAACCAGAACAAAGGTTGATTTTGGAAAAGAAACTAGCACCTTGGAGTTGGTCAAATAGATCATCGATTTGAGGAAGTGGATAGCGGTTTTTTATTGTGACTTTGTTTAACGCACGATAACCGATACACATACGCATAGATCCATCCTTCTTCTTGACGAATAGTATTGGTGATCCCCATGGTGACGAACTCGGTCGAATGAAGCCTTTTTCGAGAAGCTCGTCGAGTTGTTTCTTAAATTCTTTCATCTCAGTCGGAGCAAGACGATATGGTGCCTTTGCGATCGAATCAGTATCGGGAATAAGATCGATCCTAAACTCTACTTCACGATCGGGAGGGATTCTAGGAAGTTCATCAGGAAAGACACCAGAAAAGTCAGAGACTACAGGTACTTCCTTTATCTCTTCGGGTTTGGATTCTTCAGGGACGTAGGCCATGAATGCTAAGCATCCTTGATTCAAACATTTGTTAGCCCTAATCATGGAAATTATGTTAACTTGGCTAGCATCTTTCTTGTTCTGACCACTTCCACCCGCACCACCAGTCGCGGGTTTGTTCTTCGGGCACTCGAAGCTTAGATGCCCCATCTCCTTGCAGTTATAAGATGTTATCTTTTTCTTCCAACAATCAGCCGTTGCATGGCCAGGTCTTGACAAAATTCACAGACGGTTGATGAAACATGTCAGCATTGACCTCGGTGGTGTTTTTGGCAAATCTTACAGAATGGAGTGTTTGAGTTGAACCTAGATCGGCTTTGGTTTGTGCCTTTGTCTTTGAAGTTGGCGTTTCCTCCTGTTCTCCCTTGATTGTTGGTTGTTGTTACTTTCTTGTCTTCCTCCTTGTTGCGGACAAGGCCGCCCATTAGATAACCAGCTAACTCCACAGTGGAGTTGGCCGTTTGAGGTAAATTAGACCTCACCATATCGCGGATTTCCCGCGGCAGTCCCCAAATATATCGTGTGACTTTGCTAGACTTAGGGTTAACAAGCTGGGGAACCAGGCGACAGTACTCATGAAACTTTGTGTTGTACTCTCGGGGGTTTGTCCCCACGACCTTATGATTAAGAAACTTAGTTTGAATTTGGTCGGTTTCGTGCATGGGACAAAACTTTTCCATCAACATCGCCTTAAATTATTCCCAAGAAAGATTGTATAAAACTTGTCGTCCTTTGCTCAAGATCAATGTTTTCCACCATTCCAACGCCTCGCCTCTGAACATCTGGGCGAAATATTGTATCATTTCTTGACTCGAACACTTTCTTATGATGACGATTGATTCCATCTCTTCGAGCCATCTAACAGTCGTGATAGCTCCCTTATCTCCATAAAATTCCTTTGGCCCAAAATATTTGAAGTCTTTGAAAGAGCAACCTCCAATATTCAGTTTCTTAAACTCTTGACGGATTCCGCCATCAGCATTTGATTCATGAACACTTTCCTCAACATGAGATGGTTTCGGACGAGACTTAACGGACTTACGAGAAAGATCAACGGATTGGGAATGTTTGGAATGTTTCGATTGAGATCTAGCCATAGATTCTTCCCTAACCGCTTGTTTAATCATTCTTTGTGTTTGACTCATATACTTATCAGGAATTTGTTCATCTTGTTTATTCTCGGGGTCTTTCCCTTTTTTTATTTCTTCTTCTTTTCGAGCATTCTCTATATTGTTACTTTGTTGCAACATTTTATCTTTCTCTTTTTCAATATTTCTTTTTAAATATAAAATTTAACAAATTTCTTTTCTTAATATACAATTTAATTTCACAAAGATATATATGTATTGTGAAATGATATATATATATATATATATATATATTTTACAACATATATATATATCGTTTGATTGATATATATATATATATATTGATAGACCTATCTTTACTTACGAACGTCTCAACGTTTTTTATTACACATTTTTCACATAACATATAAGATTACATTAACACACACAACTTCCACATCACATCCTTCATCATCATCTCTTCAATCTCTCACAAACTTTCTCACCACCTTGGTTAACTTGTTGCATTTCCGAAGAAGCGTCTCTCCTATCTTCTTCTTTTTCTTCCCATTCACAACTATCTTCTTTCTCAAGTCATCCGTCTCATGCAAGGCTCGGTCCAAGTGTTCTTCATGTGACTGAGGGATCTCGTTGGAGTATCCGTATCTTGGAGGTGGGTTGCGGTAACTCATCATCACCATGTCATAATGATTCTTCGGTTCTGGATACGGAGATGCGGTCACATCAGATGAGTAGTGGAAGAAAGCTTTGGCAGCTTCATTTTGTTGACGGATTTCATCCGCTTGTTCTTATTCCGTTGGAAGTGTGCCTTGATAAGGTGGAAAGCTTGATGATGCTTTGTTTCTCAGCTCCTCAAGATATTGCATGTAGGGGTCAACAGATCCATAGCTTGGATTTTGGGGAGGGAGTGATTCCACCATTGGAGTCAACACTTCATTTGGATTATCATGGTATTCCTCTTCTGGTTCTTCCTCGGATTCTTCCTCAGGATCCTCTTCCTCTTCTCAGGTTCCTCCTCTTCTTCAGGTTCCTCTTCCATGAGTTGAGCAGTCCCTTTCACCATCGGGGGCCTTCAAAAACTCTCGTAGGGAATCATTACTCTAATCTTGGGTTTGCTAGATGATCCTTCACCTTTGTTAGGACGGGAGTCAACATAATCGAAGGCAGAGCTTCCAGTATGCCATCTTTGTTGGTCGGAATAGCATTGCATCCAGTCAGATGAGGGAGATTTTGGTTCCTCTTTGATTGGTAAGTTGGAAAGGAAAGCATATGATCGGTGAGGGTTTGGTGGTAGGTATGTTGGAACTCCAGTTGGGTAATACGGTGGTATCTCGGATGGTTGATATGTGGGGATTTCTGAGGGATGGTATGTTGGAACTTCAGAGGGATGATACATAGAGATACTTGGCGGATGGTAGCTTGAATATCTTGGTGCTTGATATCCTTGCCTTGGGGTATCGTCGGGCAGATTGATCGGATTTTGTTTAGTATCGGGGTATTGAAATGGTTTGGTTAGGTCATGTTCCACACCTTGGTCGAAGAATGCTTCATAATAGTCTTCACTCGTGTTATCTTTAGGAAATGGTTCAGCGATTCCAGCTTCTTTTGCTCTACGCACATATGATGAAGGCCCAAGTATTGACGAACAGGCCATGTTATATTTGGAGGCCCATGATCGTGTCTCCAAAGGTGGCCCACGAAAACGGGCATAACTTGGCCCACGAATCTCCTTTTCAGGCCTATTACCAGTCAAATCGAAGCTTGAGACAAGGAGCCCAAATACAAAGCCCACGAAAAACGAAGCTCCGTTTCAGGCCTACGGCGGGTTGGCCCCTGTCCAATGCCCAAAAACGACTCCTAAATAAAGTTATGGGCCTTTTATTGTTTTTTCAGCACTTTTAATGTTTTTATTTTTTGGTTTGTGTTTGGCCCATGGCCTGTTTTAGGCCCATTTCGTATTAGAACACTTATTTATATGTTGGTTATGTAAGATGAAAGAGCATACTTGAATATTAATAAATTTCGTTTTTCTCTTCATTTTTCCTAGACCTTTGGGTGGCATTTGGGAGTTTTGAAGTTCATCACGAGTATTCACTGAATCAACGTGATTCGTTCTTCGTTTTTGTTTACACCGCTGCATCAACATAATTCTCCATCATGCTCTTGAATGACATCTAACATTTTGGGTGGTTTAGAGTGAGGAGGGAAAGAAAAGGTTTCAGCCTATCTTATCCCTATTTCAAATAAACAAGTAATGAAAATATTTTCCTATACTTGGATCGAAGCTTAGGTATTATCTTCTAATACCTAATTCGCTAAGATCGATGGCTCTGATACCAACACTTGTCACACCCCAAACCACGGCCTAGGCGTATGACACATATGTTGGTACCATAATTGTAATTAAATCAGAGTTAAGATTTAATAGCGGAAGTCTTATGAACTTGTGGATTTTAAATGTAATATTTACATATACAAAAGACGGGTTTTAAAAGTTTCCCGTTTAATGTTTTAAGATTAATTGTTTTACAAAAACCACCATTAACATTATATTATGTTTAACAAAAAGATCCGAGCCATCGGATATCTTGAGCACTTAGTTCAAAATCTCTTTTTACTTTAAAACTTTTAGTTAAAAAGTAATATTATAAACCTTTAGTTTATTTATAAAACCCTACGTTTCTTCTTTTCTAAGAAACGTATTATTTTCTTTTCTTTATTATTTAAGAATAGTTATTATTACATAAATAATATTTTCATAACAAAGAATATATATACTTACACACATATATATATTTATCAATATTCATAATTCTATCTTTTATTCTTTCTTTGTTATATTTTCTTTTCTTTTATCGAGGTATCGAATATAACCTCGACTTAAGGTTTAAGCCTTTATAATATTTTATTATTATTCATCGGGCATTATGCCTACCTTTGTTCGGCCTATATATCCTAATTACTCGAGCAGCACTTCAACGTCGTTTCACCTTTTTGTTCAACCCTTTCTCTTGATACTCGCCCTTGGCACGCAACACGGTGGACACCAATACTTCACCAATCGTCGGCACGCTTTTCAAGACTAATCATCATGAGGTCGATAAATAACAAACACCTTCTTGGTCGATACGTCGGTGGAATGTGGCACGAACTTCGAGGAAACAAACACGAAAATCGAGGAATTAGGGCACGGTTTTCGAGGTGGATCGAGGGCACGCTTCCCAATGTTTAGAGAGATGTTTTAGAGTGAGAGAGATAGGCTGATTTGGTGTGGGAAATGAAAATCCCAGTACTTGCTATTTATAGACAAAATCTGGAAGCCCATCGCGATACGCGATGGCCTCCAAGTCACCCATCGCGTATCGCGATGTAGTGTTACATCGTCACCATATAGGTCTGCCACGTGGCAGACGTTGTGCCACTTGTTGACACGTGGCGGACGATGTGCCACGTGTGCCACGTGGCGAACGGTGAGCCATGTGTGGCCACGTGGCAGGCCACTTGCCTCGTTGTCAGACAACTCATCGCGATACGCGATGGGTCTCTCTTCTGATCCATCGCGTATCGCGATGGGTCAGGAAAACAGAATTTTCATTTTAAACCCTAAAGTTTGGATTTTGACAGATTTGATCCCTCAACTTTGAAATTTAGACATTTTGAACTCGAAATTTTAACGATGTTACATGGACGATTAATGATTACCCTGCTCTTGGTAAACTATGTGGTTGCCCTTACAGTGGATTCAAAGGTTGTGTAGTGTGTCGGGGCGACACTCAATGTGTTCGACTTTATCACACAAAGAAGCAGAGTTATGCTCCCCACAGAAGGTATTTATCACATGATCACCCTTTCAGAAAACAAACAAAGACATTTAACGGAAAAGAAGAGATGAGAACCGCTAAAGAGCCTATGACAGGGGATGAGATATACGACGAGGTCAAAAACATTAAGAATGAATGGGGAAAGGGATCAGAATCTCTAAGTGGGAGTAAGAGAAAAAGGGATAACACAACGCCCCAACCATATTGGAAGAATTTCAACATATGGTACCAACGGCTCAGCTATTAGAAGTATTTACATGTCCAACATTGTATTGATTTGATGCATGTTGAAAAGAATGTGGCAGAAAGTATTGTCGGGACGTTGCGAAACATTCCCGGTAGGACAAAAGACGGATTGGCAGCCAGAAAGGATTTGGAGTTTTTAGGTATTAAAAAGGAGTTGCAACCGAAAGCCAAAGGCAACAATACAGAACTGCCTGCAACATGCTTCACATTATCAGCACAAGAAAAAGACATGTTTCTTGAAACATTGTATAAACTGAAGGCTCCACTAGGGTATTGTTCTAACTTCTCTAGTTTGGTGGATCTTAAAGAAAGGAAGCTACAAGGCCTTAAATCACATGATTATCACATGCTTATGCAACAGTTTCTACCCCTTGAAATACGGTCCATCATGCCAGAACCAATGAGAAATGCTATAATCAGGCTTTGTTTTTTTTCAAGTCAATTTGTAGCAAACAAATCATTGTAGAAGAGCTTGATAAGATGCATGAAGAGCAAATAGTTACATTGTGTCTGCTGGAGAAGTACTTTCCTCCATCATTTTTTGATGTCATGGTTCACTTAACCGTGCACCTTGTCAGAGAGATAAAATCATATGGGCCACCATGCTTTCGTTGGATGTATCCCTTTGAAAGGTGTATGAAGGTTATCAGAGGGCATGTGCGAAACAATACTTAACCAGAAGGGTGCATTGTTGAGGAGAACATTATGGAAGAAACAATCGAGTTTCTCAGCGAATACCAAAAAACATCAAGAGTACTGTTGGTATTCCACATGATAAGCATGATGAGAATGGGGAGACAATTTCTGTCACAGACGCTAAATCAGTTGAAGTTTCTCCTTATCTCTTCAAGAGAGCACATTTCTATGTGCTGCAGAATACGCCTGAAATAGCGCCAGTATATCGAGTAAGTATTACTAACATATATACTCTAAATTATATATATATATATATATATATATATATATTCACAATATATTATACTCCTACTTGCAGACAACACAAGACCACTTTGAAAAACCAAATGCCTGGTAAACGACAAGCATGGCTGGAGAAGGAGCATACTTTAAAGTTTGGTGACTGGTTACGCGGCAAGGTAGATCAATTTATTAAGTCTTCTATAATTTTTAAAAATCTTTTATAGTTTCTGCAATGTAGGTGAAGAATCTAATCCTTGTAATGAAATTCAGGTTGAAAGAGAGCTTGCGGGCTCCCCAGGTTCTATATTGGAAACCGTAAAGTGGATTGATTGCACACGGAGTACACCGCAACGTATACAAATACGACTCATACGACATCAACGGTTTTGAATTTCGTACAAAATCTCATGATGGTAGAGTTTACCAGAACAGCGGGGTGGGTGTAGAGGCGGATGACATGCATATCAAAAAAGACGTGGTGACCTATGGACAAAACTTTTATTTTGGGGTTTTACAAAAGATATGGGTCCTAGATTATCATACTAAAAGAATTCCGATTTTCATGTGCCGATGGGTTGACCGTAAACATGTCAAACATGATATTTTTTGTTACACTTCGACCTAAACAAATTTGGCCACAAGGATGATTCGTTCATATTGGCCTCGCAAGCATGCCATGTGTTTTATGTTCAAGATCAGCTGTATAGAAAAAAGCATGTTGTCCTCATGACTCCACCCAAGAATTATAGGCATTCGTATGACAAGGTCGATGAGGAATTTAGTACGGTAACGTTCCCTCATGAGGGTAATACATTGCCACTTGTACAACCAAATCAACTGCTTCGTAATGAGTCCCCGGATGATTACTGGAGGCCCGGGAAAAAGCCTACAACTATTCGTAATGGAGATTGATACAGTAGGCATTTAGATGTCAATAATGTCACCAGTCTTTACTTTGTACTTACTAATTCAAAGTAAAAAAAATATTGGTTGGTTTTAATACTATTACTACTTATACATACCAGTTTGTTGAATTCATTTCATTAAAGTCTCAGTCATTAAGTTCAAACAGACATTAACTAAATACACACTTTCAAACATCAAGTGTAACGCTGAAACTAATAAGCAAAAAATATAAAATACAACATCATGTTGTCACAGTTAATCCACTTTATTTCCATGCTGTGACAGTCATCATTTCTCCGCCTGCTGGTTTTGTTTCTTGCACTATTTGTTCATATTGTTCTTCTGCTTCTAATTCAACTTACTTTCAACAGCAGATTTTCCTGCAAAACATTATCAATTCATTTTCTAAAAAAAAGACCATCATGCCCTTCTTTTCACAAACCTGCATATCAAAATTGTACCTTCCATACTCAGATATTTGACCAAAGCATCTGTGGGTCTTAGACTTTGAAGAAACCTTTGAACAAATAAAATTCAGTTTGAAAAAACCCTTCCAAACTCAATGCCATCAAAAGTAACCTAATTTAAGATCTGTTGGGCCTAGTTTTGGATGGTTTGTACATAGTCTAATTGTATTTGGGTTTAGCATGTACGTGGGCTTGGGTCACGGGTTTATTGTGTAAGCCGGGATCTCTTAAGAGATCTTGGTGGGATCTTAGTTCGTTTGGGCTTAGGTGTTTTGGTTCCCTATATATAGTGCATGTATTGTATAGGGTTAGGTTGTTCGTTCATTGGTGTTTTGTCCGTCTAAGAGTTACTAGACGCGCGAGTATTGTAAGTGCTTAAGCACCCGACGTATATGTGACAATCGTCAATTTCAGGTTAACCCCGTTAACTCAACTCCGTTAATTCAAACTTTAAGATCGTTGAATCTATAACGCATACTTCATTACATTTAAACTAGGGTTTAAATGACGCTTAACACTTACTACATGTGTAGTCTTTCGGGATTTGCACCGAAACGCAAACGAGTTGACGCGAACGATTGATAAATAAAAGACAAACGTCAAAACACTAATTATGTGATTATTATGTGTTAGATATATGTGTGTTACTTGATTGTTATGTGGAATGTTAAACAAGAAACAAGAACCAACTAATTAGGCTAGAGATGTAACATTTGGAAGTTTAGGGACTAGAGTGTAACTTGTATATCTATAAATATAACCTTAACTACAAACCCTAATCTATTTTCTAAACCCACAAGACCCGATCGGCCCCTCCCTTGTTCTCTCTTGGCTGCCGTCCACAAACACACACACATACACCATCAATTCAAGCCTTTGATTGAAGAACAAAGTGCTAGGAAGGTATATTTGATCATCCTTCACATCCTTGTTGATTGAATTTGATGTTTGTTGGGTTAATAACAAACCCTAGCTGGCCGATTTTGTTCATGCATATGATTAATATGATTGTTGTTATTTGGATAATGAATTGATAACTAGTTTGATAGTATTGCATGTTAATTGTTGTGTCCTTGATTGTGAGTTCAAATAAAACCCTAATCTTGTATGTATGGTGTAATTGATATGCATGGATAGTAGTTATAGTGTCTAGAGGGTTATATGGATGCATGATAGTTCATAGATTGTTATTATGATGAGTTTTGATGAGAACAGATTCTGGACAGAACGTATATACGATGTTTAACTGACTGTAACGAAGTGTAAACGTGAAAATTGATTGAGATTGTGGGTACTGCAGTAAACTAGGTTGAGTCTAGTTTCTATGAAGTATAAATTCATAATTTTTGGATAAGTGGAAGTATACTTTTATGATTTTACAAAAACGTGATGCAAAGCTGAGCTGTTAGACCTGCTGTTAGGTTATGTTGTAAATGTTATATCTCATGAACTACGAGACCAATTGGGTTGGTTCTACTTCTGGAGGTTGACTCACTGAGTTAGGAACCAAACCCAAGTGGTCTTGCATTTATTGGATTTTTCGTTTAACGGGAATGGTAAATAACATTCTGATGTGCATGAATCTGACTGATATAAGTTAGCTGTAATGTTTTGATCATTATGAACAATCTATATGGAATAAAAATAAGATAAAAGATGTTCTGGAAACCTAAGATATGTATGCTCCTGTGGTAATTTTTGGTGAATTAATTGAGACGTTATAATCGGTAAACTAGTGCAATCTTTCAAGTAGAAATTCTGTCATAACGAAACTAGCTGCTGAGTTGTATAGGAATGCATGAAATATGATAGTTTTTATATAATTGTTGTATTTTGACCAAAATACCCTTGCGGGGAATAGTTGCTAGTTGATTGCCATGAATTGACCAAATTGCCCTTATGGGGAATAATGGTTAGTTAGTCTTTGTTTTGACCAAAATGCCCCTACGGGAATAATTGCTAATAAGTATGTTATTAATACGTGACACGAAAGTAATTGCTCACTCATGTATCGTATCACAATTTTACTTGTTTAAGTCACACACGAATCACAAACGAAACACGAAACATGTTACGTGCATAGGTATTATGTGCCGAGTCTAGAGACTCGTTAAACATTCCGATACTTAGAAAATCTCTTTGTTATTTTAGAACGCTAGAGAGTTTTCTACGACGCGCATCACTCGGTGATCTAGATCGGATATTCTTCGCAAACAGTGAGTTCACTTACCCCACTCTTAAACTGTTTTCAAACGTTTTTCACTTGGGGGAGATAACATACTCCGATAAACATATTTTCTGAGATAAACGCATATGAAAGATTTTGTTATAAATTATATATCACTTGTAAAGGCTAAGCGGCATACGTAACATTTGAAGTCCCACACATCGGACCGGTTAATATTTGGAATAGCGAGTCACTTTTGGGTAGTACTACTGGGTTTGACAAACCCCACCCGACGCTAAGCTCAACTGGAGGTTGAGTGGGTGTAAATTTTGGCTAACACTTACCATGGTCTGGAGGACCTGGTGACGGGCACTTGATAAACAGTCAGCTTCGGTCGCGAACCACTTAGCGATACTTGTTGTATAGATTAGCTACCTATCGATATATAATTTGACATAACACTATCTGGTAATGCTAAACACTTAAACGCTGTAACGTGGTTACACACTTAAACGCTGTAACGTGGTTACACACTCAAACGCTGTAACGTGGTTACACACTCAAACGTCGTAACGGGGTTACGCAACATTTAAACGTCGTAACGAGGTTACGCAAAACGCTAAACGATTTATCTTATTTTACTTGTGAACTCACCAACCTTGTGTTGACTCTTTTAGTATGTTATTCTCAGGTAGCCGAGGCGGGCGCTCGGTTTAGGAGCATGCATTAATGAAAACACTTTTATTCTGCAAACTTAATTTTAACAGTTACATTTGGTTTTAAGTCGTCCTGCGTGACGCAACTTTTGAATTAAGGTTTTACGCTTCCGCACTTACTTTCATTTAAACGTTTTTCTTTGGTTTGGTTATAACTAATGATTCCGATCCTGCCAGTTCACACCCTCTGACGGTAAAACTCCGTTAGTGGATTTTGAGGGTGTGACAGATTGGTATCAGAGCCATTGGTTATAGCGAACTAGAAACTGCATGCATACTAGACTATAACCGCGACGACCCATTAGTTATAATGATACGCACTGCATAGGTTTGTGTAGTCTTGAAATCTTATTTCTTTACCTCCTTCACTCATACGCGCGCATATACACGGCTTACCTGTAGGAATGTCGACGCCACCCTCATCATCATCCGATTCGATGATGCATGCTCACGGGAAGGAACCGCAGTTACCTACTGCCTCGCCACCCCGTGTAGTCCCGGAACTCGAAGCTCCTGCACCGAAGAGGTACCGCCTATCCGGAGGCCTGTATGAAAACAACGTTAGCTGGGATTGGTACCCCAACATGATCAGACGTATGGTCTACCGTGAACAAGTTCCCCCATTGCATCACCCGAACCACCCTGCTTACCCTAACACTCTACCACCTATAACCGAACCTGTAGAGCGAGTTCTCGCAGCTGTCGTTTCTTGTTTGGAGCGTGATGTGGGTTACATGCGCTACACGAGAGAGAACGTTTCCAGATTGTTAAAAGACGAAACCGAGACTAAGGAGGAGATTGCCCGCATGGCGGCGGCAATGAAAGATATGCAAGGGGCTAGTGATCAACAGATGAAGGTTATGATGAAGATGCAAGCCGAAATGATAGACTTGAAAGAGCAACTCCAAGAAGCAAGGACCCGAACTGAGATAGCTTTAGAACGTTGCGATATCCTACAAATGCAACTTGCTCAGAACGCAGCAGAACCTGAGGCAGAGCCTGAGGCCGAGCCCGAGGCAGAGCCTGAAGTAGAACCTGAAGAAGATCCCGAAGAGGAGCCTGAGGAGGATCCCGAGGAGGAACCCGAAGAAGAACCGGAGGAAGAACCGGCTGAGGAGGAGGCACATTCAGAAGTGTCCTCAGATGACGACATCTAGTGATGATGATACTTAGATGGAGGGGTTGTCTCCATCCTAACTATTATTTTTCTATGATTTTAAGGATTGATTGGAAATACTTTGTAGCGAATACAATGGTTTTAATCATGAATTTTTATTTAGACTAAAATGTGGTTGTGATGTGATGTTGTTTCTTATTTTTCTTTCTTACCTATTTTTTTTTATTACATGTATGGTGTGTTGTATATGAAAGAAAAATTCATGTTTAACATTTTATACTGTGATTCTAGGAAATGGCCGGAAGAAACGCTGGACGAGGACGTGGTAACATCAGCATGACTGCAGCTGAACTCCAAACCCTGCTGAATGACCATGTTGCTGCCCGCTTTAGCTGCACACGTTCAAAATCAAACAGGAGGTCCGAATGGAGCATGTACCTTCAAGAACTACTTAGACTGCAAGCCCAGTACGTTTAAGGGCACTGAGGGAGCTATAGGCTTCCTGCGTTGGGCTGAGAAGGCCGAGTCGGCCTTTGAGATGTGTAACTGTCCCCCTGCCAGTAGAGTCAAATTCGCTGCTGGGACACTTGAGGATTCCGCCCTCACTTGGTGGAATTCGAACGTCCAGATCCTCGGATTGGAACTGGCTAACGCGATGAACTGGGAGGAGTTCAAAAACATGATGCGAGAGAAGTACTGTCCGAGGGAAGAAATTTCGAAGTTAGAGTCGGAGTTTTGGTCGTTGAAAATGGTGGGTTCAGAGATTGAAAGCTACACTACTCGTTCGCACGAGTTGGCAGTGATGTGTCCGCGGATGGTGGATCCGCCGAGCAAGAGAATAGAGATGTACATTGATGGGTTAGCACCACAGATTCAGGGTAAGGTGACGTCTTCCAGACCAGCCACGATACAACAAGCGATCCGTTTGGCTCACAAACTGACGGATCAGGCTGTGACCCAGGGTGCGTTACCACCAAGGGGTTCGACTGTTAAAGCCCGTGACAACCCGAGTAATGACCACGTCAGCAACAGTAACAACAACAGCAACCCGAACAGCGGGAAGAGAAAGTTTGACAACACCAGATCTTCATCCTCAAACCTCCCACCGCAACACCACTACCGTAAGCCCGAATTTACTCGGAGTTTCAACACTCAGAATCACAACAACAACAACAACGGTAGCGGGCAGGTTTCGAGCGGATATGTTGGGAAATATCCAAAGTGCAACAGGTGCAACTTTCATCATGTTGGTCAATGTGACCGTGTCAAGTGTCAAAGATGCGGAAAGATAGGTCATCAAGCGAAGGAATGTAGAGGAGACCTTGCGGCGAAGGGTGCTCCTAAGCCACCGATGACGACTAAGGGATGTTTTGAATGTGGACAGGAAGGTCATTTCCGGAAGGATTGCCCCAAGCTGAAACATAATGACAACAATGGGGGCAATGGAAGTGGCAGTAATGGTGGAGGAAATGGCAAAGGAAGAGCGTTTGTGATTGGATCAGGTCAAGCCCGCAGAGATCCGCATGTGGTGTCTGGTAAGTTCCCTGTAAACGATTGTTTTGCTTCTGTTTTGTTTGACACTGGAGCTGATAGGAGTTTTGTGTCAAAGGCCTTTAGCCAACTTTTAAACCTTACTCCAACCCCGTTAGACGCTAAGTTTCCTGTTGAATTAGCTAACGGTAAAACTGTAATAACAACTCATATACTTGCGGGATGTAAGTTGAAACTGTCAGGTCATGTCTTTGACATCGACCTTATTCCTTTTACGCTTAGTAGTTTCGATGTCGTTGTCGGCATGGACTGGTTATCCGAGAACCGAGCGGAGATTATATGCCATGATAAGATAGTCCATATTACCACCCCTTCTGGCGAGATCATTTCGGTCCGAGGCGAGAGAAGCGGCATGACCACCAGCGTCATTACCCTTATGAAGGCACAGAAGTATTTACGAAAGGGTCATCCGGCAATTTTGGCGCAGATTGTTGAGAAACCCGCGGAGGAGAAACGAATTGAAGACATACCGGTTGTGCGAGACTTCCCGGAAGTTTTCCCGGAGGATTTACCTGGACTCCCTCCTATTCGTCAAGTCGAATTTCAGATCGAGTTGACACCCGGTACAGCACCCATAGCACGAGCCCCGTATCGGCTCGCACCGGCGGAACTTCAGGAGTTGTCCACCCAGTTGCAAGATTTGTTGGATAAAGGTTTTATCCGACCTAGCTCATCGCCATGGGGAGCCCCTGTCTTGTTTGTCCGAAAGAAAGACGGGACTTTCCGAATGTGCATCGACTACCGGGAGTTGAACAAGATGACGGTCAAGAACCGTTATCCTTTACCCCCGAATTGATGATATGTTTGACCAGCTTCAGGGATCGAGTTACTACTCGAAGATCGATCTACGATCCGGTTATCACCAGCTGAGAGTGCGCGAAGAAGATATTTCAAAAACGGCTTTCAGAACACGGTATGGTCACTACGAGTTTTCGGTTATGCCTTTTGGCCTAACCAACGCACCAGCCGTATTTATGGATCTCATGAATCGAGTATGCAAGGCGTACCTCGACAAGTTTGTGATTGTTTTCATTGATGATATTCTCGTCTACTCCAAGAACGAGACTGACCACGAAGAGCACTTAAGGATAATTCTGGAACTACTGAAGAAGGAACAACTGTATGCTAAACTCTCGAAATGTGAATTTTGGCTTCGTGAGGTTCACTTTTTAGGACATGTGATCAACGAGAATGGTATCCATGTCGATCCCGGTAAGGTAGAGGCCATCAAAAACTGGGAAGCACCTAAGACTCCGACTGAGGTGCGACAATTCCTAGGACTGGCCGGCTACTATCGGCGTTTCATCGAGGGATTTTCAAAGATTGCTCAACCCCTCACCGCTTTGACTCACAAGGGCACTAAGTACAACTGGGGTGACGCGCAAGAATCCGCTTTTCAACTGTTGAAAACCAAGCTTTGTAGCGCCCCTATTTTAGCCCTCCCCGAGGGAACGGAAAATTTTGAGGTACACTGTGACGCATCTATACAAGGTCTCGGTTGTGTGCTGATGCAACTCGAGAAGGTTATAGCCTACGCCTCTAGACAACTATAGGTTCACGAGAAGAACTACACGACCCACGATTTGGAACTCGGAGCTGTAGTGTTTGCTCTTAAGATATGGAGGCATTACTTGTACGGTACCAAGTTTACCATTTACACCGACCACAAGAGTCTCCAACATATCTACGATCAGAAGGAGCTGAACATGCGACAGCGTCGTTGGGTCGAGCTGCTTAAGGATTATGATTGTGCCATCAAGTACCACCCTGGCAAGGCCAATGTGGTGGCCGACGCCCTCAGCAGAAAAGAAACGGATAAACCCAGACGGGTGAGAGCATTGCAACTCACGATTCATGCCAGCTTACCCGATCAGATTCGCGATGCGCAACTGGAAGCGTTGAAAGATGATAATCTTCCATCGGAACTCATGCGGGGCATGAGCAAGCAACTTGAAACCAGATCGGACGGGGTCCGATATTTTGAGAACCGGATTTGGGTTCCACGATACGGAGAATTGAGAACTCTAGTGATGGACGAAGCTCACAAGTCCCGATATTCTATCCACCCTGGCTCAGATAAAATGTATCATGATTTAAAGGAACTTTACTGGTGGCCGAACATGAAAGCCGACATTGCCACCTACGTGAGCAAATGCTTGACTTGTGCCAAAGTCAAGATAGAATACCAGAAACCATCTGGTCTACTGCAACAACCGGAACTCCCAATGTGGAAATGGGAACACATCTCAATGGACTTTATTACGGGTTTGCCTAAAACACCGACGGGATGCGATACCATCTGGGTGATCGTTGACCGGTTGACTAAATCGGCACACTTCCTAGCGATTAAAGAAACAGACAAAATGGAACGACTGACTCGAGTATACATGAAAGAAGTGGTGTCTAGACACGGAGTGCCTGTCTCGATCATTTCCGATCGAGATTCTCGTTTCACCTCGCACTTTTGGAAGTCGCTGCAAAGCGCACTGGGCACCCGTCTCGATATGAGTACAGCATACCATCCTCAAACGGATGGGCAAAGTGAACGGACTATTCACACCCTGGAGGATATGTTGCGTGCATGCGTTTTAGATTTCGGAAAAAGTTGGGAACCCCACTTACCCTTGGTAGAGTTTTCGTATAATAACAGCTACCACGCAAGTATTAAGGCAGCGCCATTTGAAGCGCTGTACGGACGGAAGTGTCGATCACCACTCTGCTGGGCAGAGGTGGGTGATAGCCAAATCACTGGTCCGGAACTGGTACTCGAAACCTCGGAAAAGATTGTTCAAATCCGAAATCGCATGGCAGCAGCACGAGATCGCCAAAAGAGTTACGCCGACAAACGCCGAAAACCTCTCGAATTTCAAGTGAACGATCGGGTGTTACTCAAAGTCTCACCTTGGAAAGGTGTGGTTCGCTTTGGTAAGCGAAACAAACTCAACCCACGATATGTTGGTCCGTACCGGATAACTGAGCGCATTGGTCCGGTGGCGTACCGACTGGACCTACCAACAGAACTCAGTGGCGTACACGATGTATTCCACGTATCAAATTTGAAGAAATGCCTATCTGATGAAACCCAAGTAGTCCCGTTGGAGGAACTACAAGTTGATGAACAGTTACGGTTCATTGAGGAACCAGTCGAGGTTTTGGATTGGGAAACCAAAACGCTCAAACGCAGCAAAATTCCAATCGTTAAGGTTCGTTGGAACTCGAGACGTGGACCGGAGTTCACGTGGGAACGCGAGGATCACATGATGAAAAAGTATCCTCACCTTTTTGAAGGGCTAACCAAACACCGAAAACCGCGAAACCCGGCAAACCGTCAAACATCACCGGAGGTATGAACTAAATTTCGGGACGAAATTTCTTTCTACTAGGGGATGATATGACAAACTGAAAATTTTTCTTACTTTTTCAGGCTCTCATCACGACTTAACTCAAATTTTCGGGACGAAAATTCTTTAACATGGGAATGATGTGACAATCGTCAATTTCAGGTTAACCCCGTTAACTCAACTCCGTTAATTCAAACTTTAAGATCGTTGAATCTATAACGCATACTTCGTTACATTTAAACTAGGGTTTAAATGACGCTTAACACTTACTACATGTGTAGTCTTTCGGGATTTGCACCGAAACGCAAACGAGTTGACGCGAACGATTGATAAATAAAAGACAAACGTCAAAACACTAATTATGTGATTATTATGTGTTAGATATATGTGTGTTACTTGATTGTTATGTGGAATGTTAAACAAGAAACAAGAACCAACTAATTAGGCTAGAGATGTAACATTTGGAAGTTTAGGGACTAGAGTGTAACTTGTATATCTATAAATATAACCTTAACTACAAACCCTAATCTATTTTCTAAACCCACAAGACCCGATCGGCCCCCTCCCTTGTTCTCTCTTGGCTGCCGTCCACAAACACACACACATACACCATCAATTCAAGCCTTTGATTGAAGAACAAAGTGCTAGGAAGGTATATTTGATCATCCTTCACATCCTTGTTGATTGAATTTGATGTTTGTTGGGTTAATAACAAACCCTAGCTGGCCGATTTTGTTCATGCATATGATTAATATGATTGTTGTTATTTGGATAATGAATTGATAACTAGTTTGATAGTATTGCATGTTAATTGTTGTGTCCTTGATTGTGAGTTCAAATAAAACCCTAATCTTGTATGTATGGTGTAATTGATATGCATGGATAGTAGTTATAGTGTCTAGAGGGTTATATGGATGCATGATAGTTCATAGATTGTTATTATGATGAGTTTTGATGAGAACAGATTCTGGACAGAACGTATATACGATGTTTAACTGACTGTAACGAAGTGTAAACGTGAAAATTGATTGAGATTGTGGGTACTGCAGTAAACTAGGTTGAGTCTAGTTTCTATGAAGTATAAATTCGTAATTTTTGGATAAGTGGAAGTATACTTTTATGATTTTACAAAAACGTGATGCAAAGCTGAGCTGTTAGACCTGCTGTTAGACCTGCTGTTAGGTTATGTTGTAAATGTTATATCTCATGAACTACGAGACCAATTGGGTTGGTTCCACTTCTGGAGGTTGACTCACTGAGTTAGGAACCAAACCCAAGTGGTCTTGCATTTATTGGATTTTTCGTTTAACGGGAATGGTAAATAACATTCTGATGTGCATGAATCTGACTGATATAAGTTAGCTGTAATGTTTTGATCATTATGAACAATCTATATGGAATAAAAATAAGATAAAAGATGTTCTGGAAACCTAAGATATGTATGCTCCTGTGGTAATTTTTGGTGAATTAATTGAGACGTTATAATCAGTAAACTAGTGCAATCTTTCAAGTAGAAATTCTGTCATAACGAAACTAGCTGCTGAGTTGTATAGGAATGCATGAAATATGATAGTTTTTATATAATTGTTGTATTTTGACCAAAATACCCTTGCGGGGAATAGTTGCTAGTTGATTGCCATGAATTGACCAAATTGCCCTTATGGGGAATAATGGTTAGTTAGTCTTTGTTTGTTGACCAAAATGCCCCTACGGGAATAATTGCTAATAAGTATGTTATTAATACGTGACACGAAAGTAATTGCTCACTCATGTATCGTATCACAATTTTACTTGTTTAAGTCACACACGAATCACAAACGAAACACGAAACATGTTACGTGCATAGGTATTATGTGCCGAGTCTAGAGACTCGTTAAACATTCCGATACTTAGAAAATCTCTTTGTTATTTTAGAACGCTAGAGAGTTTTCTACGACGCGCATCACTCGGTGATCTAGATCGGATATTCTTCGCAAACAGTGAGTTCACTTACCCCACTCTTAAACTGTTTTCAAACGTTTTTCACTTGGGGGAGATAACATACTCCGATAAACATATTTTCTGAGATAAACGCATATGAAAGATTTTGTTATAAATTATATATCACTTGTAAAGGCTAAGCGGCATACGTAACATTTGAAGTCCCACACATCGGACCGGTTAATATTTGGAATAGCGAGTCACTTTTGGGTAGTACTACTGGGTTTGACAAACCCCACCCGACGCTAAGCTCAACTGGAGGTTGAGTGGGTGTAAATTTTGGCTAACACCTACCATGGTCTGGAGGACCTGGTGACGGGCACTTGATAAACAGTCAGCTTCGGTCGCGAACCACTTAGCGATACTTGTTGTATAGATTAGCTACCTATCGATATATAATTTGACATAACACTATCTGGTAATGCTAAACACTTAAACGCTGTAACGTGGTTACACACTTAAACGCTGTAACGTGGTTACACACTCAAACGCTGTAACGTGGTTACACACTCAAACGTCGTAACGGGGTTACGCAACATTTAAACGTCGTAACGAGGTTACGCAAAACGCTAAACGATTTATCTTATTTTACTTGTGAACTCACCAACCTTGTGTTGACTCTTTTAGTATGTTATTCTCAGGTAGCCGAGGCGGGCGCGCGGTTTAGGAGCATGCATTAATGAAAACACTTTTATTCTGCAAACTTAATTTTAACAGTTACATTTGGTTTTAAGTCGTCCTGCGTGACGCAACTTTTGAATTAAGGTTTTACGCTTCCGCACTTACTTTCATTTAAACGTTTTTCTTTGGTTTGGTTATAACTAATGATTCCGATCCTGCCAGTTCACACCCTCTGACGGTAAAACTCCGTTAGTGGATTTTGAGGGTGTGACAGTATATTAATAATACGTGTGTTTTGAAGCAATCATGTTGTTATGTTCTTGTGTTTACTTGTGTTTTTTATTCATCAAGTGTTGGTATTCTGCACCAATACTTGTTTATTGATATCATAATTGTCGTGATCCAGATTCGGGACTTACAAGATCTGGTGATGGCATTGAGTTTTGGAAGGGATTTTATCAAAATTTAAGATCTTTGGGAAGTTTAAGATCTGTGGAAACCTTAGATGTTTTCTGCTTGGGCAAGTTTGGAATTCACATAACATATATATAAGCGTAATAAATTTTAGTCAGAAGTTTGATTGCAGTCATTAAAGTCAAAATAGTTGGTTGTTGAGTGACTGCATACTACCTGTCAAAATGGTATCCACACGCTTTGGAAACGCTCGCAAGCTAATTAATTTTGGAAATTAGTTACATTTATGCCTACTACTTGTTAAAAATCTTGGAAATATATTTATGTAATGATAGCCTACGTTAAAGTTAATTAAAATAAATATCTAGTACGCTTTAAAAACGCTTACTAGTAATATTGGTTGTTTTAATACTATTACTATATTTATTACGCTTTAAATACGCTTACTAGAAATATTGGTTGTTTTAATACTATTACTATATCTATTACGCTTTAAATACGCTTACTAGAAATATTGGTCGTTTTTAATACTATTACTATATCTATTACGCTTTAAATACGCTTACTAGAAATATTGGTTGTTTTAATAGTATTACTATATCTATTAGAGCTTTTTCACGAGCCGATCTCGAGTAGCTCGCGAGCAACTCGGATGGTTTGCAACCCTTGTCTATTTCATTTGGTTAAGTTCATACGTACATACATTAACTAAATACACACATTCAAACATCAACACAGTTAATAGAATAACCAAAATAAAATACATGTAGTATTATCAACACGGTTAATAGAATAACCAAAATAAATTAATTATATTTATAGTGAATAATTTACTTACATTACATTAATATATAAAAAGTAACTACAAATTATTACTTGCTGGAGTCCTACCATCAGATTCCGTATCTGAATCTATATCCATCGGTCCTCTTCCGGAGTAAGAGAGGGCATGATCCTCTCCCACATGTCGTTCGAGGTGTGGGTGGAGTCCTTTAGCCTTTGCAGGCGAAGGTGCACCTCAGTACGGAATGTCCCATAAGCGGACACAGCCTTGAAGTCTTCGATTCCGTTCAACTCAATGCGCGCCACCTCGATGCCCCTGGCTTCCATCACAATGCTGAAATAATCAGCAGTAGTGTACCCAGGAAACCTAACCATTCGGTTAAGTTGTTGGTACCGGAAGGTTAGAGGGTTGACATAGTCAACATACCTCACACTTTGATTCTTCCGGACAGCGCCGGAATCAAAGTGGAAAACAATTGTGAAGAAGGTAGGGTCGTAGTAAATGGGTGCAGCCTGACGTTGTTCTCGTACAATCCAGTTCGCCGGCGCCATAATATTTTTGGATGTGATTTTCTGGTGAAGAAGATGGTGAAGGCGATGGGTCGATTGTGATTGTGAATATTGGAGGCGATGTGGTGGAAATCAGAAACCATGAGTGGTATTTAAACACCATCATCGAAAACCGGTACATCTCACTGACAATTTGAAATTGGCGGCATAAGGAAACTGGAAAGACAATGATTACTTAGCCACTCGTCAATTCACCGTGTGGCCATTAATTACGTTTGGACACACTTAAAAATATTTTAGTGTGACCATTTATAGCTTATAGCCGCACATAATAAGTTTATCCGTGACAATAAAAAACTTAGGAAAAATAAAACTAAACTACTCTTTGGTCACACAACCTTGTATAAGTGGCCATTAATTACGTTTGGACACACTTAAAAATATTTTAGTGTGACCATTTATAGCTTATAGCCGCACATAATAAGTTTATCCGTGACAATAAAAAACTTAGGAAAAATAAAACTAAACTACTCTTTGGTCACACAACCTTGTATAAGTGGCCATTAATTACATTTGGACACGCTTAAAAATATTTAAGTGTGACCATTTGTCACTTATAGCCACACATAATAGTGTATCCGTGACAATAAAAAACTTAGGAAAAATAAAACTAAACTACTCTTTGGTCACACAACCTTGTATAAGTGGCCATTAATTACATTTGGACACGCTTAAAAATATTTAAGTGTGACCATTTGTCACTTATAGCCACACATAATAAGTGTATTCGTGACAATAAAAAACTTAGGAAAAATAAAACTAAACTACTCTTTGGTCACACAACCTTGTATAAGTGGCCATTAATTACATTTGGACACGCTTAAAAATATTTAAGTGTGACCATTTATCACTTATAGCCACACATAATAAGTGTATCCGTGACAATAAAAAACTTAGGAAAAATATAACTAAACTACTCTTTGGTCACACAACCTCGTATAAGTTGCCATATATTTTAAGCATTTTAGCCACATTACTAATAAATACAATGGTTGTTCGTCATATTTCGCCACATTATTAAAAATGTGGCTAACAAATGCGACATTAGGTCACACAACGTAATATAAGTGGTTATATCTTTTACCGTTTAGACACATCTGTTATCAAAACAGTAGTCGTTCGTCACATTTGGCCATACTATTAAAACATGTGGCTAGTTAAATGTCACAGTTTTCCCTTAGAGTGTGGCTAATACATGTGTTTTTGGTCACATGTATCAAAGATCAAACAAACTATGACTGTAGGTCACATTTCGCCACACATTTTTATAAAGTGGCTAGATTATATCACAGTGTTTTTTCAAAGTGTGGCGAAACATACCTGAGTAGGTATAGAATGGTCACATAAAGAAAAACATGTGTGGCCAAAACTAGTCTGGAAGGTTTTCAAACGTGGTCAATGACCTTTTAGCCACACATTTAAGCCGTAGTGTGGCAAATCGCCCAGACCACATGTGTGGCTAAAAGGAGATTTTCACGTAGTGTATATTTATTTTCCTTTTTCTTTTAAGCCCTAATAATATAATCCCTTTTATATCATCTTAACACGCAATTGACGACATAGCATCCATTGACGTACACAATACATGAACTTCTCTCGCAACCGTTTCCGCCGTCTCACGGTCGTACCCGAACTGGCTCAATCTCAAGTCCTCCGTCACTAATGGCGCCTCTTTTTTGTTCGCCGTCGTAGCTCCGCCATTGTCCGAGCCAATGAAGCGAAACTGTTCTGATAGAACCTCTCTTAGAGCTTCTAGAGCGTGTGCACTCAGCGTCAGAATGTCGTCATCGAAACCAGCTCCGGCTCCGTCGTTATGATCTCTGACGTCTTCAGCTCCCATTTGCTAAGGTTTGCGAGTCGGTTAACTGAGTCAACACAGTAGTCTACAAGTATCCTAAGGCGGTTTAACAATATAGCCTACTGATTGCAGTTGAGGTTTAACAGTGACGTTGATTACAACTGAGGTTTAACCCTAATAATCGATGATCGGATTGCTCAATTGCAGATGTTATGTTGATTATTAGGGCTTGTAAGGGTTGTTTGTTGAAGGGTTGATGTTCGATTGCAGGTCCAAATGTTATGCTGATTATTATGATTTGATTATTAGGGTTAAGATGATATAAAGGGGGTTTTATTATTAGGGCTTAAAAGAAAAACAGAAAATAAATATAATACCTAAAGTTACCACTATGCCCTTGACTTAATGGACAAATTAAACGGGGTTACGAAAAAGTACTAAAATGGCCAGTTTTTGAAACATGGAGTAGCCAGTTGCGAAAAATTCAAAAAAAGTACTAAAGTTGCGTAGTTGACAAAACCACAAGTACTAAATTGACACTTAACTCTTTTAAATATAAAGTATTTAAACAAGAGTTCGGTTTGGGTTCAGCTCTTGACTCATAATGAAACCGAAAATGGTGGCCACATATCCAATACCATAGAACTCATTAAAATAAACTTAAAAATAATAATACTCAAATCTTTCATACAATATGTTAATAATAAAGTATTTAAACAAGAGTTCGGTTTTGGTTCGGCTCTTGACTCGGGATGAAACCGAAATTGGTGGCCACATACCCAATACCATTTAACTATTAGAAATGATTTGGAAACTAAAAGTAAGCAAGAACTAAACAATATTGATAAGCATAAACTAAAGCATAAGTTAAGTATATATCAAGGACTATAATAGTCCTCCATGTAGCATTGCCTTGTAGCACAACACTTCAACCGACCGTGTCACAACCCCCGACCCCTATACCCTGGGAGGGAAGCCGTGAACATTGATTGGTGGTATCGGTGTTTATTAAATTATTTTGCAGCGGAATATTTCATCAGAACCGTAGTTAGGAAAAATGATCAGAGTTATAAAAACACCATGATTATAATTATGATAAACCGGGAATTTAATCCCTTTTGATACAAACATAAGTTTTATAAGGTTAAACCCTAATTTACAAAACACGTTTCTTTATCTTGGTGACAAGCCACTTATTTAAGCTGGAAGCCCGCAGGCATCATTCCTTTGTCTCTAACAAGTCACCTGAAACATGTTTAAAATATTTGATCAGCAAGAAATACTTGTTAGTACATTCATTTGTAAATGACACACTTTACAGTTACAACATTAAGATGTTTTTACACCTGCCTGCTTACAATTCACCGAAAGGTACTTGTCACTCGACCATATCTATAACGGTGGTCATATTACTTATTGGCTAACACTTGTCCAATAAGTAACGTGTAATAGCCCAGTAGGCAAGCCTTGTATACAAAACCCCACAATACCAGTAGTAACCATCCCGTTAGTCTACAGAGACTTAATCACTGTAATGTATTTTAAATACTTTAAAAATATATTTTGAAAACATTTAGACCATCTGTCATGAGTTTTATAGGTTTTGAAATTATCATGACAATGTAGGAAAAACAGTTGTCTCACGCAAATGTGAGTGGTACAAAAACTCGAATGTCTCACCTTGCAAGTTTACAATTAAAGAAAATGCCTCTTGGTATTAAGCACCTAGGATAAACACAATGTAGTATATCTAGATTAGTATAAAACCAATAATCATAACGATAATCACGAGAGTAGAAACTTTACACAATGGCACAATGTCTCACCTTAATAGGCAGAGCTTTTGGATTCGTGTATATTAGTTTCTTTTGATCGAATAGGATATCGCTACGACACTCGGGTATTATACTATACTCTTAATATATATATATATGTGTGTGTGTGTGTGTGTGTGTGTGTGTGTGTGTGTGTGTGAATTCAGAGAGAAAGAAACTTTCGGTGCGAGATTGAATGTCCCGTTCTCAACCTATTTATAGTTGATTTTGGACCTCGTCTCGATACGCGATGGCCATAAACAAAAGGCGTCGCGTATCGCGAAAAATCTTGTAGCTTAGCCGAGTCACCCCTAGGCATGCTACATGGCACGCCACGTGTCATGCAACGTGTCTTGTCTGCGTAGCTTCCACGTCGCTATACGCGATGGTGTTACTTTGATAGTCCATCGCGTATCGCTACGCCGCAAAGTTTCTGGATAACTTACACGTCATCGCGCTACGCGATGAGGCTTAATCTAAACCCGTCACGTATCGCGATGGAAGGATTATTAAAAATCTTAATTTTCCACAAAAATACTAAGGCGGCCCTTAAGCGGCGATGCGAGCGTGCGAAGTGCAAAGTGTGTCATCAAAGCGCCACATTGCGCCCATCGCACTTTGCCCGAGCCCATGCACGTGCCCGTGCGCGTTCGGGTGCTTTGCACCCTCCGCTAGGACCACTGGGTGTGATTTGTCTTATAAGAACATTAACATATGAATTTTCTTTCTTATAAAGAACTCACTAGTTTTATAATCTAGCGAAGTGGGACAAGAACTTACACTCCTATTTATACCATGGTGGAAGGCTCTCCTTATCCTTCCTCCACCAATGTGGGATGGATTTTTCTGCTTTCATTTTCTTACTTTTTCCTTAAGTTTATTTTGTGGTTTGTTATAGACCGTGACAGGAGAAGTGAAAGCTGAAGAAAACAAGGAGTGTATATTATATATACGTTGCAACCTCAAGCTTTAAGTAACAAGAATTAGTTACAAATAAAGATTAGTATTAGCTTGACCTTGAGAAATCAAACTATTAAAAACTTGAAGAAATAATACTTGGATTTGAGAGAGAGTTTGGAGAAGATGAACAACCAAAGTGGTGTATGGAACCTTGCTTTTATAATGGTAAGAGTATGGTTCATTCATATGGGGAAATTGCATGTGATTGGTTAAAATGGTCAAACAAGCTTTTGATAATTGATAATAATAGTCCCTAAAGTTTGTTTTAAGTCATTTTTCATCATAAAGAGGTGTTTTAACGTACCGAAAATGATGTTTTCTTGACCCGACATTTGTGAAACATAAACGAACATAAAATCCAACCTTTTATTAATAACGACGAATCCGAAAGATCAAAACGGGTCGGGTTTTTGATACAAATACAAATGTAAGTTAAACCAAAAAATGACAAATGTTACACAAACTAATATGTATGTATTAAATTAAAACTAAACTAAACTAAAAAATAAAATAAATCATCATAAAAATAGCAAAACGATTAAAACAAAAACTTGAATAAACCCCCGTAACACGGGAGAATCAAACTAGTTAGTTTCATAACCAGATACTCGATCGTTTATTTAAATGATTAATCACGATAAATAAATTTGATATGACCATATTCATCATAAATTGAGTAATTAATTAAAAATTTTATTTGAAAAAAATATTAACCATAGAATGAAATAGGAGTGAATGGGTGGTAAGGCAGAAGAAGCTGACAGACCAATTTAATGTCAACCTTTAAGACCTCTAGTTTCCCGGCAAATTTCTTTCATCATCACGTACATCACCATCATCCTTCATTATTCAACAAAACCTACAACTTTCAACCCATACCTTTCTGTTCATCATTCTCAATCACACCACCAAGTCCAACCATGGTACGTAGTACATCTTAAACATACATATATCCATTCTTCTTAATCACTTAATCTAATGCATGTTATTTAACGGCTTCATTTTTTATTATTGTGATTCTTGTTTGCGCAAATGATGATCGAGGATAGGCGAACGCAGCGTCTGGAGTTGCTGTGTATGATGAATGCAAGTTGAAGTTCTCGGAGCTAAAGTCCAAGAGGAACTACCGTTTCATCGTTTTCAAGATCGAACAACAGCAAGTGATTGTTGAAAAGGTCGGAAGCCCTGACGAGAGTTACGAGGATTTCACAAACGCTCTTCCTCCTAACGAATGTCGTTATGCTGTCTATGACTTTGACTTCACAACTGATGAGAATTGCCAGAAGAGCAAGATTTTCTTCATTGCATGGTAACATATATATAATATTGGGAGAAAAATAATAATATATTTTTTTTATCAATTGATCCATATTTTTTCAATTGATCCATATTTTTTTTATCAATTGATCCATATTTTTTTATCAAACTAACATGTTCATGTGTTTTTTTTAATGAATATATATGCGCAGGTAGTATTTCTATACATAAACGAAAAAGCAAACTAATTTATTCATACTTTGTATTACAAAGTGAGAAAACCATATACATTATATGTCTACCGTTTTTTATTTTTACATTGAAAAGAGAGCATAATTTATTTTTTTAACGTGACTTTATAATAATCTGCGTTCTAAATAGATCCCTTCTAATAATGCACACACATGTGTAATCTTTTGTTTTTTCTTTTACTAATAACTCTACCGTTATATATTAAATGTTTTAAATTAGGGCACCCGATACATCAAAGGTGAGAGAGAAGATGGTGTACGCAAGCTCTAAGGACAGATTCAAGAGAGAGTTGGATGGAGTCCAAGTCGAGTTGCAAGCCACCGACCCAAGTGAAATGAGCCTCGACATCGTAAAGGGACGCGCTCTTTAATCACAAGAAACACTTCATTTGATGAGTCCCTGGTCACTATCATTTTCTTGCTACATACGCATTATTATATCGTTTTATTTGCCTTCTTATTTTTCGCCCGATAAAATTACTTCAATCATCGTAGTTACAATGTAACATTACCATGCCTCATATTGTAATCTTGAACAAATTTGATGTTATCTATCTAAAATGATTCTTTATTTACATCGTTATGTAACTAGAAGGGATTTCGTTATGAGATATATTAGGTGAATCCCGCATTACTCGTCCACAACAAAGATATCGAGTAATATCTTGCCTCAAATACTTCCAACTCGAATTGGATGCATTGCATTGCATTGCATTGAGAGGAAAAGTCTACAACTAAGGTGACATCATGGAACGTTTCCACTAAAATAACAAAAACAAATTCATGACGGGGTAAAACAAATGCTACACCGTCGTTATGACATTTTTGTATGGTAATACATTTCGATACAAAACAACTAATGACTGTACCTAGAATTACATGCATTCGTAGACCGTTAAACCCAAGAACTGTGCCCATATACTCTCCCCTAAGACTAAACCGAAGAAAATATAATCATACAACACAGACTGAAAAAATAGAATATATCTAAAGAGTTGGATTAGGGATTTTGGTTTTCAAAATACCCTTTCTCCCATTTTTCGACTTGTAGCACTGAGTTCGCCTTCCTCCTAAGTAAAGATTTTAGGGCTACAGGTTCATAAGGTGGTGGCATGGTGCAGGGGTTGACCGGTGCAGGGCCTTTGACCATGGACTCCATCATGAACTCTTTCTCAAACCCTTGTGAAGAACAAGCCATTGACTCCGAACATAGCTCCACTGCCTTTTCGGGTATTGTAGGCTTGTATGTTAAAAGTTTAGAGTATTCAGTTAGAAGATGAAACATGTAGTCATATACTTTGTCCATTTTCAAATCTTCTTGAATGAAGTTACTTGCAGCCTTCCCTATCGCTTGCGCCTGCCACAAAATGGTGTCACAAACTTAACAACGATAACAACGATAACAAAAACAAAAATATCACCTTCTGCTTGTGAGAGTTGCTCCAATCAACTGCAAACTTAATGGATCTGCACTTATCATCTTCTTTAATAGGCCAGTAATGGTGAACAGGCATTAACCCTCGTGTAAAGAAGTCATAATAACGCGGTTTCACCATGAAAGTGACGGAGTCGCAAGCAAGAATGTATTTATTACTCACTGACCATGCAGATCCCTCAATATAAATCTTATATCTGATATGAAGAAAAAAGAAAAGAAATAAAATTCATGTTTACATGATGAATATGACATTATGAACAATTAGATATAGTTATCTAGCCTGTGGACACACTGGCTAGCTAAATCTGATTGCTTGAAACCTTGCTGTGATTCTTTAAACCAGTCCTGTAAAAGTTAATAAATTAATTTATGAACGCCAACGTTTTTATTTTTAACCAGTCAAACTAGTATAATAAAAAAATTTAAAAGCTTAAAAGAGACAGGTCAAATGGGCAAAAGTGTTTTTAATAAGTAGTGTAAACAAAATATTTTAGGCCCAGATATAATAGTCAATTAATCATTAACTAAAACATGAATTCAGGCCCAGATTCAATATTTTGAGCCAACTTTTTTTCAGCCCAATTATTTTCGGCACCCAATTTTAATGGCAAAACCGAAAAAAACAGAAACGGAATAGTTTTGGAAGACTCAGAACCGAAATTTTGTTTTTTTTGGTTCGGTTTGACCCCAAAACCGACTAGGGGTGTGTATGGACCATTTTGGGTTAAAACCAAATGAACAATCGAAAGGTTGAGTTTTATAGTTTCTTTAGAACTGTTCAGTTTTGGTTTTTTCGGTTTGGATTCGGTTCAGTCTTTTTGGTTTACCATTTTGGCTTGAACTTAAAATTTGTCTCAAATAATGATTTTGGGCCTACACCTTTTTGTTAATTGATAATTAATAGATTGTCATACATTTAGTCTAAAAAATATTTTAATGACACTATTTATTCAATTCTTATAAATTGCTTACCATTCAAAATTTGAAAATAAAAATACATTTGGTTCAGTTTGGATTTTCGGTTTTTATTATACACAAAATCCACAAAAACTTAGGACCAAGCCGTCTATTTTCTAGCAACACAGATTTTGTAATCCTGTTTGACTCTGACACACAACTTATATGGATATTAAAACTTTGGACAAAAGTATTTAAAGTCAACCAAATCTAACCCATCACGTTTTGACCCGCCCATTTCCCACTATATAAGTCGCCAATACCTGGGCATACACACGCGCATTCCAATCCTGTGTTTCAGAAACATTACATTTAAGAAGATCCATTCGCGTTTCAGCAACAACCGGATTCCCCTTCCAGTAAGCATACGGTTCCCGGTCTATCCATTTACTCCTCCTATTCCCTTCCTCTAACTCCATCAGCAAAGACCCCCAAGGCTTGATATTAATCTCTGGCCTACATTATTTTCAAGACCGTTCAAACCCGCATCAAAATCAGACAGTTCATAATATTAAGAGTTAATTTGACAATGGCCCTTGTGATTTGAACATATTGCGTGTTTGGCCCTTGGAAATAATAAACTGCAAACTTAGTCCAAACAAATATAAGCGGGTCACACACACAATTAGCCCCAAAGTTAATGCCCGCCAGTCTTTGGAGTTAAGTAACCTCATGCGCATTCCATATGAAGGCATATTTGTCATTTTATATTGACGGATGATTTTTGAAATATTGATGATGCGATGATGGATGTAGAACGGCGTGTGGAAGTAAGTCGAATGAACAACAGTCTGTAGGGAGAAAGTAGTATTTAATTAAGGTTTGCAATTAGTAATGACTGAATTACCCTCACAAGAATGGTCATGGGGTCACTCTTCGTTAAAACTGACGGGCATTAATGTTGGGGACTAAGCATGAAACCCGCTCACAAACGTTTGGACTAACTTTGCAAGTTGACGATGCGGTCAAACCACAGGGACCACTTAACTTAACTTACCATCCCCAAAACGACCAATCCGGGAAGACTATATCCAGAGTCGAATCATCACTGCAGTAACGAAACAAAGGCGGTGGAGCAACCGCATTGGGCCCACTATAGTACTTCTTCAAGATAACGGGCCAGTCAACACAGTCAAACATAAGGTCCACATCCGGTACTTTTCCAGGATACCTTCTCAACAACTGCAAGATCCCCCACAGAGTGAAAACATCTCGAGACTGAAACGACTTCTCATACGTCTCAACGTACGCGCGCCCGTTTAATATCACTAAACGAAAATTAGCTGTCCGTTTTGCACTTAACACCATTTCTTCGGTAATCCCTGTTTCCTTCCATGGTTTCAGATCTTCATGAATCCAACGAAAGTATTCGGGGCATTCGCGTGGTGGGTCCGATGTGTGTTCATCATCTTGCGGTTCAAATGTTTTCGGGTAGTAGTTATTTGGGCATGTTTTAGTGAGATTGCCAGATAAGCAATTTAATGGAATCTCGATTTTCTTGGGGGGGTTATGTGTAATAACTTGAGTGATTGTAGGTTCAGTTTGTACTGTTTCATTGGTTTGATCATTAGCTGGCTTATTGGTGGGTTGAATGTGCACCGTTTTGGTGGTTTCTAAAGTACTCCCAGATGGGTTTTCGATTATTGTCTGCAAAACCAAAATCAAACACAAAATAAGATTAGAATTATTCGGATTCTTTTATGTTTCAATCAATCAGGTTATCTGATGATTAATCGCTAATCTGTAAGCTACCGGTTCCTAATCGGTCAAAGCTGGTCCAAATCTCGGTCAAAACTGGTGAAAAAGTACTTGAAAAATGACATATAATATTCCAAGGCCGAGTAATCTCTAGTCTAACGGGTTCTACAATGCTCTGTGGCAATTTGAGATGAATCTAGAATTCAAGCATCCACATTTATTTATAAAATTGTAATTTTAGAAAAGACAAAGGCAAGTTTGGTATGTTTGAATCCATCTGATCTGATAAACACATTTATGAGTACCATAGATCTAAAATAAAATACTATACGATGATCCCTGTCGGCATGAACCCTAGTATTCCAACAACAACTACTACTACGGAGTACTACATCATTTATGATGATGAAGAAGCATTAACAAATTAAACCTTGATTTGATAAAATTCGTACCTTTTAATTACATAGCCTAACTAACAATTATTGACACAAATATTTTGAATGTAGAAGCGACAAATTAGCAGGTAGCAGAAATTGAGGTGGGTCCCGCCTGAGCTGAGGAGTACACGTATCAAGAATAAACAGAGAGAAATAAAGTGTGCGTTGTGCGAACGTCACGGCGGATGCAACGTACATGGTTTTTTATTAATATTATTATTCTCCCAAGGGAAGGAAATGAAATGAAATGAATGAGACGACGCCGTTTCATACTTTGGCGTTTTCATATTCATGATTTATTTATTTGAAAGCAAATTAATAGAAAATAAAAGCGAATGAATTTGATAAGGAAGGTTAGTTACCGGAAGGGTGAGTCGAGTGGATAGGAAGGCGGCTGCGAGCATGAAGATGATGAAGAAGAAGAAGAAGAGGAGTCGAACAGAGGATCTGGAAGTGGCCGTTACGACGCCCGAGAGCCAGATCCTGTCGGAGAAACGGGTGTAGAGACGTTTAGATCTGGATCTCCAGGCTGAATTTGAATTGTTATTATCATACCAATCCTCCTCCAGCTGCTGCATCTTAACACTTCAAATGTGCACACACTTCTTCTTCTTCTTAACAAGTAAATCTGAATTAGTAAAGAGATTGACGTACGGAAGGATATTATTATTGGTTAAAGTGTTTGTGGAGAAAAGTCTGGGGTTCCGGTGGACTGGACGGCGGTGGGGGACACCCGGGTTTTTCAGACTTTTCTTTTTCTAACGTCTTAAAGAGGGAAAAAATAGAAAAGAAATACAAAACATAAAGCTGGATTTAAATAAGGAAACACTGTTCCTTCCTTGACCGAACACACCTATTTTATATACTAGAAAGATACATGAAACAAAAGTCTTCTAATTTGGTTCTCACATTGTATTTGTTTTAATTTACTTTGATTCAATATACCTGAAAGTGTGATAGGAATCATTTAGTAGTTTTTTAATGATTTATTAAGCGGTTATTTATAATATGTTTGGTTATATCTAACACATAAAATCTTTTAATAATTAAGTTTTTGAGACATGCTAAATGATTCAAAGATTATCTTTCTTTTAATTAGTCATCTCTCTTATTTGATTTAGCATTGGATTGCCAAACTTAACTTAATAAGTGTAGTCTAATTATGAACTTTTCTCGTTCCATACAACAATAAACGTGCATATTAAGATTAATAAAACGAAAATTGCATTTTATAAATCCCCCTTTTTTGTCGTTTGCCAATAATAATCTCAACTAGAATTATCATTGCTGATGGTTCCACCTTTAAAAAAAATCTCACTGAACCTCCATTAAAGAAAACTTAACGGTGTTTCAATTCAGATGTTTGAGCTTCCGGTTAACAAAAATCAAGTTGTCGAAGAAAAAAAAATAAACGTAGCCAATCAAAATCGTATCGCCCTTTCGATCAAAAACTTTTATAACATCAAAATTAAATCGGATAAAATTAAACATTGCTAAGTTTTTTGTAATGGATGTCCAAGGAGAAAAAAGAAATTTAAAAGGTGGGACCGTCAACAGGAATCCAGTTGAGATTATTATTGGCTAAACGCACAAAGGTGAGACTATTAAAATTCAACTTTACTTAATTAAATAGAGGGTGACAACAACACCAAGAATATTGGGTGTCCTGATCCAACATGGGAAAGAGATGTGGCATCACGTCCAGAATTCCAAACAAGATCCGAGCCTTTCACCTGGGTTTTGTGAGGGGAGTATGAGAGAGGAGCAAAGGAGGAGTGAAAAAATGAACGAGGGAGGAGATAGAGTCGTCTGACATCGTAGATGCCATGATTTTTGTTCCCAATGATGATTGATGATTGGAAGGCTTAACAAAAAGTTTGGTGGGGGGGGGGGGGGGTCGTGATTTTCAAGCAAAGCTTACACTTTGACCAGTCGTAGTGGACGCCTTAGCCCATTCAAAGCGCCTCTATAACCCCTCGCACGCCGCCCCCCTTCGGCGCTATCGTCTGATTTGTTGGTATGGCGTTTCCCACATAACGCTGCTATGCTGAAATCTGATTGGCTGTGGGTTTTGATCGTTGTCAAACGGTAACATGAGACGACACAATCCGCTGGGCTCGGAAGTAGGCCAGTGGCCAAAAGGTTGAAAACCTCGTCATTGGTTGATCCAGAAAACGACACAATCCGATATTCGAAATTTCAACTTAAACATAGTAGAAGTTGGTGATCACGAGAATGAGTATGAGTAGTTGCCTCGACCTGGCAGTAGAAGAAGTCGGGGAAGAGGTAAAGGATTCGTCGTCGGCGGATGCGAGCGCTGAAATAAGAGAAGAATTCAACGAAATGAGCCGTCGACTCGCCGACATACACGACCTTGGGAGCCAATGTTATCAGTTGTTGCAACAAAATTCTCAAGCCAATAACGAGTTCACCGAGATATTGAAAGACCTACAAATAGACAAAGATTTCGCTTTTTTTGAAAAAAAAACTTCACCCTACTTACCAGCAATGTCCAAAGGCTAGCCGAAATCAAAAGGGATAAAATTATAAAAAAATAAAAAATATGGGCTCGATAAAGAAGATTAAATATTTTATTTTAGGTATTTGTTTTTTTAGGTACTTCCTTTATTTTTGATGTATTTTTTAGGTATTTGTTTTATTTTTAGTGTAATTTTCTTTTTTTGTTTTTATTTAATGACATGTGTTTATTTTTATTTTTATTAAAAATAATAATAATTGGGTATGATTGGGAGGAACTTCATCGACTATACATGTTTTTTTTGTATACCCTTTATGGTGATGTGATGCCACATGTCGTACAACGCCCCCCATAAAGACTTATTCCACTACACATGATCTTAAAAACCTTATGAAAGGCAGCAACACCACCATCCCATATACACTTGATACTCTAATCATAAGATAAAACAAGATGTAATTTACCAAATATATATTGGAAACTAGAACTATAAAAGAGTTTAAAAGTGACTAGAGTTGATAATTGACTCATTATTATATTATATTAATATGTTTCTTTTGTTATAGTATGCAAGATTGCTTATTTCATCACTCAATCATGTTCCTATATTTGAAGGTATACCCGTACATAGATAATATACGTGTTTTCAGATAACTATATGATGTCTTTGCCAAAGCCGTCTTAGACCTTATACATGGCTCAGAGTCAGTCATCATCTAAGACTAATTTTGGTATGGGTTTAGTAATGAACAATCAATTTTAATTATATATATCTCCTCTCTCTAATAAAGGAATCAGTAATTAGACACGTGTCCTCTTCTCAATCAATTTTTTCCCGCCCATATCTTTATTCAGGGTTTAATCTAATAATTTACACGGGTGTTTCATATTACAAAATCATTATCTCCGACCCCCTTTCCACAATTACCCAGTGTTCTTCATCTCTAATCCCTAATTGACCCCCCCCCCCCCTTCTGATTCTTTATAGCCGGTTTAAAATCGATGTTGTAATATGGTGAATCGATGGATGGTGGTCAATTGATGGCTTAAGGTATTCAGTTTGGGGATAAATCTAGCCACCATGTTCAATAAATGAACGACGATTTATGGTTTCTCTTATTCAAATTCGTTGATTTCTCCAGCTCTATATTCGACGGTTTAAGGTATTCGATTTCATACGAACATCAGACTATCATCTCTCATCATTTTCATAAGTTATTCAATTTGCAATTACAGTTAGTCTATATCGATTTCATTTTCTATATGATAAATGTTGGTGTTTTTGGTTGTTCATTTCAGTTTAGGGTATTACTCGAAGAGAGTAGTTAAATTTGATTGTTAAGGAATTTAATTCATCTTATATGCCTTTGTATTTTAGAGATTAAACTTGTTGAGTTGGATCACATGTGTTTGTAATGGAATTTATAACATTAGCTTCGAACATGTCTACATTAAAGTTTGAGGCACACCAAGTGTTCGATAAAATGCCACTATGAAAAAACTATGAGATTTAAATAAAAAATGTGACATTAACATGTGTAGAGATATATATGTATGGTAAATATTAGGTCCTTTATTTATTAAGATGCAAATGATCATAATCATGATTTTCTTATGTATGAGATCGCTAATTCTTTACTTCGTGTATCATGACTGATCAATGAAAACTGGAACATTGTTAATTCTATACTTTTTGTATTATTACTGTTCACTTTGATATCTCTTCGTGTATCACACCAAGTGTTCTATACTTTTTTGTATTATTACTGTTCACTTTGTAATTCTTTCTCATTATCTTAATAATACTGCAACTTTTGAGATTAATTTTTGCTGTTGCAAAACTTTTTGAGAATGTTTCTGTTAGTCGGCTAGCGAGTTTGGTGAAGTAGTTGCTCATTCAGCTAACAAGGAACTTTTACATTACGCAAAGAAACCTGATAGTTTTGTAAAAATTAGTCACTTTAGAAAGAATTGGTCAGTTTCATTGAAGTAGTCTCTCTGTTGCGTTTTCTTATAGCTCTTTTCAAGGATTAATGTAGGTAAGTAATTTAATGAACTGTTGTGTTTACATATTAACAGCAGAAATACTTAATGTCATTCGAGATATGTGCTATCGTGAAGACAAAGGTGTTATATATATATAGGATGAGGATCTACATTAATATTTTTGAATTTGTGTGTGTGTGTATATATATCTAATAATAATAGCAGTTACAACTTTCAAAATTCTTGCAGCTAACCTGCAAACTTTATCCAGCTTTGAGGTCCTTTGATTGGTGACAGAGTAAGATCTTTGTATATTTTTTTATGTAACAGTAGTATATTACATGCATTTTTCAACTCTATACCATTATAATCTCTATTAACATGACACATGCTATGGACTTTGTTAGATTGGATAACGATATGTTGACAACTCTTGCTGGAAAGAAGCAATTATACACCTATAAAACAATGGATTTCTGGAAGCAGATTAAACTCCAGGGTATGTCTTCTGCATTTTTTTGTAATCGTGTTTTATTGATGTATATATTCTTTCATGACACTTAAATAACTTAGGATGTCTTTGAAATGGTCTGCTTTTGTATAGTTTTCAATATCAATACAAATCTCAATGGGACAGTGACAATTTTGGTTTATAGAAAAGGAATCCTATCATTACTTTTAATAATAGCAAATTATAAGAAAACTTAGAGCGCATGTGAGCAATGATTATTGTAGCTTTTGTGGATGTTTATTAATCTATGTATACATATTTTTATACTTATGCGAGTGTCGTCATTAATGAAAATAGGATAGAAGCATGCGTCTTACACACAGTGAATGATGAAAAGAATATAGTTCGTAAAACTATAATATATTTCTTAAGTTCTCATAATTGAAATTACCTATTACATAAAATTATTGTAATTGTATTATCTTTATATACAAAGAGATCAACTACAATACCTAACATATAAATAACTATCAACTGCCATATCTATAATGTTGCAAGTTAAAACTTATTTTTTTCTTGCTATTCTTAAAAGTGTAATGGCTATTAATTCAAAAAACTAAGCAAAGAAAGATATGGCCAATTTGCAGCTTCAGGTTCACGCTTATTTAGTTGACTTTTAGTCATACTATTTTCATATGCTCATGTTTATTATGGTAATGTTGGCTTACTTTGCTATTCATTATGTATCCATCCATTTGCTTATTTTAAATAACTTGATCACCGTTTTTTTTCATTTAAAAGTATTTAGTGTACATGTATCATGTTGTTGTAATTAATTTTTCACTGCTTAGTTTAATGTAATAAAATATGTATAAACTGATGTCTATTATCTCCAGTGTTTTAAAAACCGGTTTAAACCGGCCGGTTGAACCGGTTAAACCGGATTTCGCACAGCAGACCGGCATTTTGAGTCCGGTATTTTTGGCCGGTTTTCTAGAACATCATACCGGCGGTTTTTTTCTAAAATACCGGTTTTTTTCCGGTAAACCGGTTTTATGCCCGAGAAATTTTTGATATTTGCGCCATATATTCTTCAAAGTTATTTTTAACCTAACAATTAATATTTAAATGTGTAAAATTTATGACTATTTTTTTAAAATTGAGTGCATTTGTATTATTTTTTAATAAGGATTTTTTGTTATGAAATCATTTACTTTTAAGTTATTTTTGAAGTTGAAGTTGCATTTATAGGAAACTTTAAGGTAAACTATTCAACCGGTTGAACCTCCTGGTATAACCCGGTTCAACCGGTTGTACCGTTTTTTAGCTCAATACGGTACGAGTAAAAAACCGGTTTTTAAAACATTGATTATCTCTCTTTCAGCATTGTCTTTGGAGATGTAAGGACACATTTAATGACCCAAAAGGTTTCTATTAGAGAAGGCATTCATGTGATAATTGTTGGTACGATGTTTACTATTTTCTTTTAACGAGTCTGCTAATCAAAGTTTTACAGATATTACAGTATTTGTGTATAATCTGTGATATAAGTTACTATTCACATACTCTAAAATGTTATATTACATGTTATATTTTTAACCAGATTCTCCATTACTAATTTAGATATGTTTTTTAAATTTGTTGTTGTAGTTGACTTTTAGTCATATTATTTTCTTATGCTCATATTTATTATGGTAATAAATCACATTTCAAAATCAGTATGGTTTTTTTGGGATCAAATTGACTTTTTGCCTCATAATGACTTCATGTATGTTTGATTTCTGAGTCAAAATTACCAAAGTTCGCATTTCAAAATCAATATGGTTACTTCACAGTTAATGTAAATTTTTAGTTACAAATAGTTGAATTTAACAATACGCATTCTTCTTGAGAATTTTGAGGTGTTAGCTTTTGATATAACCACTACCCTATATAATCTTGATATGAAAGTTTACATACACTTTGAAAAGGATGAATTTTTTACTAAAAACATTTTTTCTTGTGGTCTCTATTTAGGTTTTTGAACATTTTAAAATTTAGGTATTACATCCACGTCATTTTCCTTATTATATATAACTTGTAATCTAATTTATAATAAGTATTTACAAATTTTGATATATATCGTTTTCATTATTTACCTCGTGTAATACGTACGTGGGACTATAGAAAATATAAATGTCGTATACAATGAAATCTTTAGAGATTTAAGAATTATTTATATGTTTGTGAATTATAATTGTAACTTTACTTTTTTATTTATTTCACTTATCTTTCAGTTATTTATAAAGTTAATATTGTTCAACCCGTGTATCACACGGGTACCTAACCTAGTATATATATATAATATTAAAATGCATATAGGATGGGCATATTAGTAATTTGACCAATAATCTCTTAAAATTAAGAGGTACAGCCTATCTAAGCATGATGTACCAGTGTCTTAAGCACCTGAAACCTCAAAGTTGAAAACGCGGTCTTTCATCCAGAATTCAAATTTCAAAACCTAAAATCTCACACATAATACAGGGCAGAGAGAGTAGCATAGAGAAATGAGCACCACAAAAAACCCTAAATGCACCCAAGCCTTCAAACCATGAGATTTACACCTGAAATCGTAGAATGGGAGTAACAATGGATCAAATAGTTCATGTATTGCACTCTGTTTGGGTTAAATTGGAAAAAGGGGGAGGAACCGTCAGCCTAGAGTTCTGTTCGGGATTTCGAGAGGTATGTTTTTGGTTTGATTACATTTGGTAATGGTCTAAGCTGTTAAAATTTCATGTAGGTCTTTGAATGTAACAGGTCTAAGTTGGAATCCTCTGGCTTCATTCACCGTCTTCAACTTCCCATTCCCATCTAAGGTATATTTTTAGCATTATGATTTGGGTTCTGAACTTCTGTTGTTTTGCGTTCATTTAGAAAATAAGATTGTTGCTTCTTAAATTATTAATGTTCATATTTTTTACCCATCATAGTTCTTATGTGTCATAAGAGTTTTGCTGAACTATTATGCAGAACAATGAATTACACAAGATAAAGAGTACTTATCACAAGTGGAATTTTCATTGTATCCTTTTTAATTAGATCTTTATGAATTATATATAATATTGTCATGAGTTTGACTGCTTACGCCTATACAAGGTACAGCGGGTATTTTTTTTATACTAAGGTTTGATTTAAAGCTGAAAAACAACACCATTTTCCAGCATAATATATGAATCTGATTTAAAACAACCGAACCGAAACCAAAACCGATTAAACTGAAACTGAATCGAACAAAAAAAACCTAGAACACCGAAACCAAACTCGAATGAATAAACTCAAACTGAACCGAAACTAAAGATAAAGAATAAACTGAAACAAACCGAAACTAAAAAATCCGAATAACTGAAACGAACCTAAAAGACCAGAAACCAAAATGAAACGAAACCAACAACCAAAATATTAGACCGAAACATAACCAAAAACCAAAAAAAAACGAAACGAAAAAAGAAAACCAAAAAATTTGAAACCGAATCGTTACCAATAACCAAATAAAGTAAATCCAAAGTGAAACCAAAACCTGAAAAAATTTAACCGAAAAAACTTAATCCGAACTGAAACCAAAAACCATAAGGCTAAAATTGAAAAAATTAAATCTGAACCCAAACTAAAAACTGTTAGAATACAATTGGTATTTTTTTTATTTGGTATAGAAAGGTTTGATTTAAAGCTGAAAAACAACACAATTTTGCAGCTTAATATACGAATTTGGTTAGATGCAACTAAACTGAAACCAAAGGCAATCAAACTTCAACAAAAAAGAAACTACAACCGAACCAAAACAAAACCTAAAACAACCGAAACCAAACCAGATGCAAAAATTGAACCAACTCGCTTGCTTTCTTTAGGCTGATCATCCCATGATTGTTACGGGCATATTTATTTAAGAGTTGATTATGATTATTTCTATTTGGTACTAATTTATTATTAGGGCGAGTCATGTCTTCGGGCTTATGATTCTGTAATGACATTATTAACTTTATGTCATTGCTTTCGTTTCGGTCCATTAGGTCGTTACCTGCATGACCTGACCTGCCCATGTTAAACAAATCAACTCATTTTTTAAGCATATGAACATCAATCATAGCATACTTGCAGATATTGTGTCTTAAGTATTGTATCATCTTTGGTAGTAATGGTTAAAGCTTTATACATTTGTTTAATTTTTGCTATGTCGCTTATTACATGTATCAACAAAAATTTTAAATACACCGCGTTTCCTTTATGTATGCAGCCGACATAGAAAAGGGGGATTAGTTGCTACTAATGTATTTTTCTAAACCATTAGAAGATTCTACATGACCCATTGTATCACTTGTAAGTGGGATGTCTTCTTCAAGATATCGAAGTCCAACTATATACATATTGACATGTAGGTAAACCCGATGATCTAATTTGCAGTTTGATTCAATTATTATTGTATTTGATCAAATCCTCTGTTAATGCTGTTTATTTGCTTTAGTCATTTGTAAATCACTTTGTTTACTATTTTTATACATTGTAAATATCAATTCCGATGTAAATAAAGTTGAGTGTATGGATGAAGACTTACATTGTTGTATATTTGATTTGATATTTATGCTTTATTTTTCAAATGGGCAGATTAAAGTGTTAACTTTATGAAAAAGTGGAGGATGCAGTTCTTCATATTGCATGTGGTAAGGCATATTATAGGTTTCTTATGGCTAATTAAGTTTATATGCAAGTTTGTTAAATCTTTAATCACTAGACTAACCTTTAATCTTGACTTTTGTTTATTAGGGTGGTGATTTGATCAAACTGGACAAGGCAAAATTTGGATGGGCTTGATATAGCAGAGGGCTGGTAAATTGCTTCAATATATGCATATTTTAAAGTTATGAAAGCTTTAAGAATAACGTAATAATATATCTTTGTGTTCTTTAACTCTTTTGAGTTTTGACATTTCAACATAGTAAACATTTTGTGATATTCAACAAATTAAGTTTCACACTTGCACATAGGAATAATTTTGGTTAATCTAATATTTTCAATTTTTTTTAAGTAAACAAAACAACCTACTTTTGGAGTATTTTTATTTTTATGAAAAATTATTGGCTTGTAAATGAAACAAACGGACATGAATTGGGCATGTTGATGTGTGTTTGTTTAACTTAAAACGAACAAACTATTGAACACAAACAATAAACAAACGGGATTACTTTTATTTCTAGCCAAATATGAGTTCTGTTTGGTGAAGATGTAATAAATAGTTAAAAACCAAATCTGAGTAGCCCATGCTCTGTCTAAAGCATCATGCTCACAACTGTCTTTTGATTTTGCAGCTTGTTGTATTGAATCAGAAGATGTCACAATTACCTCCTTCACTAAATTGACTACGAGAGTACATGCTATCTATATTATACGATAGGTATTATTATTTGGTTAAAATATTTAATTTACTACAACCTATATTCATTCCAAAATGACTGTATTATTATTATTTAACATAGTCATAGGGATGAACATGGTACTGTACCGGTACCGAAAATACCGATCCTGAAAATCGGAAATTATTGGTACCGGTACCGGTAACGAAATATTCTGTTCGGTACCGGGATATTATCGGTACCGAGGGTAAGAAATCGGGAAATACCGGTACCGAACCGTACCGTACCGCTCCTAAAACTTAAAACTTTGGTATCGGTACCGGTACCGATTTTGCTCATCCCTACATAATCATGTAAAAGTATTATGGCCGAGACACACTTATGCAATAAAAGTTTAGAATTGCACATAATATTTTGGCATTTGCTCTTATATATTGTTACATATATTAAGTGAATAGTTGCTTGCAAAGATACATTTATCCATATCTTAATCTAAACAAGTTTTTTTCTTATTTAGTTTGTCTTTTTTAATGCTTTGCTTGGGGAGCTCATGATGTTGATGGTAGAAGAAACAAGGTGGTAGTTGATGAAGATGGCTTTATTATTGCTCTGAATCAAGATTTAGTACGATCAAGAAACGCCCAAAGTAAGGTTTTTATAAGTTTCATAGATATGCTTTTTATCTCTTTTTGTGTATATAATATTTACTAATGTAATATCATTGCAGCAAGCTGCTGTCATAATTTTCATTGATACACGTTCCGCCTTGCACTAAATAAGAGCGATGACTATAACAAGTGACTGTTTGAAGTTTACATGGAATGAGTATGCACACAAGCTATTTTGTTCACTTGTTTTTATTTGCCAGCTCAACACCGCATTAATGCACTAATGGTATTCTAACTTATGTATATAAATTTATTTATTTGATAATAATTTTATTGTGATTCTGTTTTGACACTCCTAGAATTTATTTATTATTTGTTTCACCATGCTGACGTGGCCCTGTTTTCACCGTGTTGATGCTAGCCTGTTTTGCAGCCTAATTGTATCGGATAGTTTCTAAACAAATATTATTCTGTTTGCTACAGGTGGGGTAGACGTGCACAAAAAAACCGGTTCCGGAACCTAACTGGTGGAACCGAACCGGAACCGGTTCCAGTTCCTACCCGGTTGGCCCAGTACCCGGTTTGGGTATTTTTGTACCCGAAAATCGTACCCAGTTCTCCTATTTGTATGTCCCCATCGGTTCCTACCCGGTTCCTAATTGTAACCGGTTCGGTTCCTACCCGAAAAAATCGGTTCCGAAGGGTTTTTTTTGAAAAGTCAAACACAGGTCAAACTAGCCGTTGGAACCGGTTCCAACGGTAATATAGCCGGTGTAACCGGTTTTGGAGACACAAAATAGCCGTTGTAACCCGTTCCAACGGTAATATAGCCGTTGGAACCGGATTTTGAGACAAATAATAGCCGTTGGAACCGGTTCCAAAGGTAATATAGCCGTTGGAACCGGTTCTTGTAGCCCAAAAACTATATATAAGTTGTTTTCCATTACTTGTTTCACCACCAAACTCAAAAACAAACTAAAATACTACTCTTTTAGCAAACCCGTTCCGTTACCCGACCATCCAACTAAATATTATTATAGCACCCATCAAAAAAACTAACAAGAAGGCTAAGAAGAGTGTTTTTGTTGCCCCCGTTTCTGCTACGGAGGACCCAAGGGTTGTTACGGTAGTCAACCATAACTGCAACGAAGACATATGGAAGAATTGGGATTTGATTGTGGATGATGAAGGTTATCAAAAGGCTCGTTGCAAACTATGTGGTTCACTATTAAAGCACAATTCCAACTCTACTTTGAGAAAGCACATCGAGAAGCCATATTGCAAGGCGTTGAAAGGGATTGGCGCGACCGATCAAATTGACTTGGGTAAAGATGGTACACTATTTCGTTACAACACGACTCAAGTTCAAGATAGAATGGCAAAGTTCGTTATTCAACGAGGGTTGCCCGAATCATACATATGTGTCACCGCTCATTGGGTTGATCCGGTGACATGGCAATTGATGAAACGCACCATCGCTTTTGAAAACTTCCCGTTCCCACATACCGTCAAAAAATTGTTTGAATTACTTGATGAAGTTATAACGACTTACAACTTGAGAAATAAAATATTTTCGATTTCGTTTGACAACGCTTCAAACAATACTAAGGAGGCCGAAAAATTTATCATTAAATATTCACCGCCTTGTTTCGGGGATTTTTTTCATGTTCGATGTGTTGCACATATCATCAACTTGGTTGTTCAAAAAGGTCTTGACAATGAAAACATTTGTGACGATTTAAAATTCTTTAGACTTATGTTACAAAATGTCTTCAAAAGTGGTAAAAGAAGACATCTTGAATATAAGAACTATTGCAAGTCGGTTGAAAGAAAGTATTTGGGCCGAATTAGGATGTTCCAACCCGTTGGAACTCAACTTGTCATATGCTAAAGTGTGCTTTTGCCCAACGCCAAACTTTACAAGCTTTTCATAACAATCTTGTTGAAGAACGCGAGGCCGATATGTTTCCGGAAAGTGTTTGGGTCCAGTCGGTTATTTGTTGGAGTATCTTGACGTGTTCAAAAAGTCAACAACAAAATTATCGGGAGTCTATTACCCTACTAGTTGTTGGGTTTTGCAAGAATTGTACTATATGTCTTGTGTTTTTAAAAGCTTTGCGGAGAAGAACAAACTCTTCAAGAATATTGTTGCGGTGATGAAGGAAAAGTTCATAAAATATTTTGAAAACATACCGCCGGTTACTTGTGCCGCCGCATTAAACCCCTATTGGAATGTTAATGGGGTTGAGACAACGATTGAAGAAATATTCGACAACTTAGGTATGCACGAGATCGACCCGAAGTTGTCAACGGAAGCGAAGGAAAAGTTCAACAAAAACCTTCAAGACCTTTATGACCATTATTTTCAAATGTATGGTCCAAGCACGAGATCGTCTTTTGTGAAAAAAACAACTAGTAGGCCGTGCAATGAGCCACTTATAAACTTGATGAATGGGATTCGTGAATCGCCATCTAAGAAGCAAAGAGGAAACACATCAACTAGCGAACTTGGTCGATATAGTGGAGCAAACTATGTTGAGGGCGCAACGGTCGACGAAATTCGCAATATTGATTTGTTGGCTTGGTGAAAAGGTAAACAAAATGAATTTCCCATTCTATCCGCCATGGCTCGTGATTTGCTTACGTACAAGTCTCAACGGTTGCTTTCGAATCGGTTTTTTCTCATAGTGGGAGGGTGTTATCTATGCGAAGAACAAAATTAACTCCCGAGTTTCTAGAGGTTTGCATTTGCCTAAAGGACCATTTGGATGCGGTGGATCGTGTACTACACAAGGCGAACTTTGAAGACGAAATACCAGTAGAGCGTCATATTCATGATGAGGAGGCGGAGGACGGAGTTTCTTCCGATAACGAAGACGAGGGTGAAGACGAGAATGAAGACGAAGAAGAGTTGTAATTTGTGTTTTTTATTTGTTTTAGTAAAATTATTTGTAACTTTTTCAACTAATATTTAGTTTTGATTTGTTTAATTATAATTACTTTTGTTACCCGTGATTAATTTTTTGTTACTTTTTTAATAACGACGAACATTATTTATTTAAACAATAACTATTACAAAAATTATTAAAATATAAACGATACTAAACATAACAACTAAAACTTAAAAAACAAAGTCCGTCGTTTTAATTCGGGAATACTTATTTTTGGGTTGTAGAGCCGGGCGATTCTCCCACTTCCACTTTTTTAGCATCCAAACTTCTTTTCTCTCGACAATACTTATTCGTATGTTTTCGTAATGTCGAATTGGACCCTGCTTTAAGAAACTTCGAGAAATATTTGCAACGTGCCATCTCATGTGAGTCGGTCATTAGACACAAATCGTAATGAACCCAAACATCGGAACATCTTGTTGTTTCGATAACCATAACAACGTCGTCATTAGTTGTCATTTGTTGTCGGTTTAAGCTTAATTGTGTTTTGGAGTGTGTTTTATAGTTTTGGAAGTGGTTTAACAAGTACACACTCATACATTGATATTTATAGAATGAAAATTAGCTAAATATAGTAATAAAACCGGTTCCAACGGTTAAAAACGGCTATATAGCCGTTGGAACCGGTTTCTAACGGCTATAATGTTTGAATTTAAAAAAAAACCGGTGGAACCGGTTTTTACGTAATAACCGGTCCCGGTTCCAACCCTACCCGGTTCCTAAAGGTTTGCATTTCTGGGCATCGGTTCGGGTCGGGAACCGAACCGGTTCCTGACTGGAACCGGTGTCATTTTCTACCCGGTGTGAAAAAAACCGGTTCGGGTTTTCAAGGTGAACCTGATTTGTGCACGTCTAAGGTGGGGCAACACTTGTATATGGCATGGTGCTTATTGAAGTTAATGGGAAAGGAGCGGTTATATGAGACAATGGCAAAAATGACATTTTGTTTAGAAAATATGGAATTTTAGTAAACAATCAAGAACTAAATCTTGACGTCCAACTTTGACATTTTTATTCTCCTTTTCAATAGTTACCCGAGTCGTATGAGGCGGAATCAAGTCATAATTAAAAATTAGGAAATCTTGGTGTTGCAGTCGGGTAGAATATTTTGTACATTTCTTGAGGTTTATAGTTGCTTTGTAGCACATTAATAGTGAGCAGATTGTAAATGTACACGCGAAAACCTCGTCGCGTGTGATTTTAAACATAAACGAAACTTGTCGCCTCCGTCGCATCGCGCAGGTACCTACCAGTATATATATATATATCTAACTATCTAAATAATTGCCTATCATAAAATCCTACATGTCGCTCTCACGTCGCTCCCCACCATTTCTAAAGCCACCAGAGTGCTTAGACAGTAAATGGAGAACTCTCGTTGATTTAGCCTGGTTTAATCCGCTTCCTCTCACACGGGTCATAACATCTCAAATATCAAACATTTCAACATCTAACGATGTTATATACTAAAATAACAACTCCACCATCACAATTGCCATCATCTTCCTCTGACGATTCAATCCCCTTGCTCACCACCACTTATCGCTCTCATCTTGCGCTCTTGTTCGTCGTTGATGATTTAAAACCCTAATCCCCAATAACAATCTCTAATCGCAAACTGATTATAATCACGTTGTCCGTAACTAGGTAATTGGAGATTGAATCGGCGTTCCGGAATCAAAGTTAATTTATGTTAGATCGTACTTATCGTAGTTTTATTTTACTTTTCTTCTCAATTAGGTGCTAGCTGGTCAATTAGGGATTAATTTAGAGGATTTTAACAACTTTCATCTCGAAATTGAAGCAACTCTTCAATACTCTTTTTCGCTTTAGGTTAGTGCAAGGCATTGATTTAATCTTAATTTACAGTATTATTTACAAATAAGTTGATTTGGGTGATGTTTCAATTGGTTTGGATTAGACTTCTGAGTGCGGGTTTAATATATCTGGGAGTTTTGTTTTAGTATGATTTACAAATAATGGTTTTAACCTTTTGTTTTAATGATATTACAAACTACTAATTGCAGAACCTGTTGCTGATATTAAAATAAATCATGTTTGAATCGTTGATTCAGTAAACGCATGCACTGTAATTGTATCGAGGTATTAATACCGATTTTTGATTTTGATAGGTTTTGTTGTGAATCGCATGATTTTTGAGTCTAGGGAATGTTTATTAACATGTTAAATAGAAGGTTGGCATATGAAGATATTGCAATGAGATTTGTACTATAATTTGTGTGTTTCAGCTGGGTGTGAATCTACCATTCCTAAGGCATTGGCCAAATAACTAAAACTGTTTTTATTTATCATTTTTATTAACTGCTTTGTTAGAATGTTAAAATATATTTATGTTTAAAATTGCATATTTTACTAGATGAAACTATATGTTTTAGTTGTACCTAAATTCATCATAATATCAAAGCCCAATCGTTCCAGTTTGTTCAAGATCGATACAGATTGATTTGTTTTAAGTAGGGTGGACTTAAGTGGAAGCCGCTGACATAGTGAATTTATCTTTACCATTATCATTCTTTTTACCTATAAACTGATAATTTGTATTTTGATGGATATAAAGTCACATGAACATCAACCCTTATCCTAAAATATTCATATATTTTGTCATTAGAATACATTTAACATTGATGATGTAAATATGATACAGAGTGGTTATATTATGACCTGAAACCTGATAGTCAGATACTATGATAGAGTTACACCAACAATATATATATATTTTAATGTTGCTATAGTAATTTGTGTTGGGCGTGAACAATACTTTTACCAATCAGATCGTTTGTTTTGTTATAATACGCGGGTAATTATAGAACTGAAAAGTGAGATTAGTTCCCTTTTTCTTTTATGGTTGTTTGTTATCGAATATTCTGAACCGTTAATTATTTATGCGTGTCTAATATATTGTTATAGGTTTTGACTAATTATTCTATTTATTTTTAAGGAGAGTGAGGATGATTGTAAGAAGAGTGAACTTGAATTGCAGAAATTGTGGGCTTAGCATGTTTTTTTTTTTTTTTTGTGGCTTTTTCGGGGTTTTGTTTGATAATTTAGGGATACTTTTATTAAAACAGTTGATTTCTCATTGAACTCAAAACGGTTACAATAAAGTGGCTGGCACACTGATTATATGTTCGTACGCCAATATATATGTACGTGTTCATTTATGTTCGTTCATATAAAATCAATATGAACTGTTCATGGACATAAATGAACGTACACATACATAATTGAACAAAGGTTTATAAGACCGGATCATACTTGCCAAGCAGGACCTTACGATTCAGTGTATAGATTGATTTACACTTAACAGTGTAATTTTTTGTTTTGATATATCTTGATTTTATGGTTTGTATTCCAGTAAGGGGAAATCAAAGCAACATGTCGAGTAATGTTTGGTGCAGAGCTGGAACTGTAAATGGTATGTGATCATGGATTTGCAATGTATCTCTTGCCATATGTTACTGTAATATCATAATAATAACTTTTGCACTTTCTTTGTTTTCATATATATTACATGGTACCTTGGTTAAGCGTGATCATGATAATAACATTTGATGATAGTAAGAATGATAATGAAGAGACAAATGAGGTATAATATTTAGTTAATATTTGCGAAAGCTTGAAGCATATTTATGCATTAATTAAGATTTTTTACTGGCAACATTTTTATGCATTTGTGGATTAATAAAGAAGCTTCTTAGGTTTAACATAACGCTTTTTTTTAATTTTTAAAATTTTCCTTTTATTACATGAAGCAAGATTACGACGGATCATTACCTTTAATTTTAATATTTAAACACGTTATACATGATAAACTATATATTCCCAATAATAAAAAATAAATAAAAGTAACATGCGTAACATGCGAGGATGAAACTAGTGTGTGTGTATATATATAGACACACACACACGAACCTCTAAAAGCTCCCTAGTCGCTCCTCACCCCTCTCAAGCCACCATATTTCTTTATTTATAAACGGAGATCTCTCATGCATTTGACCCGAGTTCATGGGTACGAGTCTCCTCAAACACATATATCCCTTAAACGGCCTATAACATTTAATTAAATTAAAAATTAATCTCACAAAAGATATTATATGCAGATCTTATAAAATAGGGTTTGGATATACTAAAATTAATATTAGATTTCTTTAACAATAGATATTATATATTTATAATTAAGAAATATATTATAATAAAAAGTAAATAGATTATGGGTCTCACCAAACCCGGATAACTTTTAAACGGATTATAACATCATTTGTGAAACTCTTTCATCATCGAACCTAATTTATTTTCTCAACTTGGATTTAGTTACATTAGCGATTATTTTTTCTTTTAAGTTTAACTTATATGAAAAGTTTCACAAAATAATATCCAAATTATAACAAATGAACACATGCGAACAAATATAAAAATTAAGCTGATAATTCATTCAATGTTTAATTCAAAAATGAACATAACCCAACATAAATGAATCAAAATAGGTTCAAGTATATTATTATCTTTTTACAATATATAAACTAAAATTCAAAAAATTACATTCACAATATTATAAACGAAAACATTAGAAACGAAAAGTGTAAAACAAACCTCGTATTACAAGAGATAAAAACTAGTATATATATAAGGGTAATTTATTAATACTTGTATTGGGCACTCGAAATCTTGAAGAGGCCTTACTGCTCTTGAATGTATTCATATTGGTTATCTTGTATTATATCACATGGCTAATTATGTTATAGTTGTGCACAATGCATTTAGATATCATATTAGTCACGATGTTACGGGGTGGGCCTAGTGTAGAACCAGGGGTAGCCTCCGTCACCCCTCAACTTATTGTAGATAATACAAAAGTTATTTTTTCTTGGTCGGTTTTTGAATTTCGTTACCCGTGAAAAATATAACATTATCCCTATTTTTTTAAAGTTCAACAAAATTAAAAGTTCATACATTGTAAAGTCCATCCATAGTTAGTTTAAAGCCCAAACAAATTAAAACACATTACCTCTTGTTTGGTTTAGGCCGGACATCTACATACAACAAACAGCCACTGCGCCTGCTTCTATGTTGCACAACCAGCCACCCCTGATCTCCCTGCTGCCCTCCTCCGGGCGCTGTTTCCTCTTCCAAGATTCAACTTCTACTTGCTCAATTTTAGGTGTTATTCAAATTCTATTTAAATTGTAATTGCTTATCGGATGTTTGGATACTGTAAATTCGAAATTAGAATTGATTAGAGATTTAGGGTTTATATGTAAATTGAATTTGATTAGGGATTTAAGATTTATGTGTAAATTAGATTTGATTAGGTATTTAAGGTTTAAGTGTAAATTGGATTTGATTAGGGATTTAAGATTTATGTATAAATTGGAATTGATTTGGAGTTTATATTTTAAATTTTGTTTTTTCTAAAATTACGGAACTTGAAAGATGAAAAAACAAAGTCTTGTTAGCAGTTTTTTTAAACGAAAAAGAAAAGAAGAGAAAAGTTTGATAAACTAAAAGATGAGGATGTAATGGCTCGATTTCAAGCTTTCAAAAACCAAAGAGGAGAAATTTGTACCTCATGTGTTAACATTAATTTATTATTTGTGTTTCTATTTTTGTTCTGTTTACATTTTATGAAATACGGTTACATTTACAAGCGTGATCAGTGAGACACACTGACCAAAACATAGGTGAATACGTCTAAAGTCTCGTACTATAGATCATTAATCTAGTTATATATATAAGTTTAGTGTCCGAGAAGAGTTTGAGTTTGGCTTGATCATTGATGTGTGCTGCGCGTGCTAGTAAGATTTATAAGAGAATGGAGTTTTAGTTTTTGCACAAGATCGTGTTTTAAATTTATAAAAGTGATTTATACTAAGACTAAACACACACAAAATAGGCAAGTGAACCCATCGTATATATAGAATAGTATTGGTAAGAACCAAGTATCGATCCGTGGACACAAATGTTTCTAATAATTAATCATCGTTTTACTTTAATCGGAGGTTTTAATCATATTAGGGTTGATTTTTTTACTTTTTATAAAATATGAATATTTATATATAGTATATAGGTGACAATAAGAGAGTTTCTAAGCGAGTAATTCAATTATACGAAGGTTTACCATCTATCAAGGACCCACTCCATTATTCCTTGATGATTATTAAATGAACATGTGATAGACTTGCCCTAATAATATATGATAGAATAGTCCCTCATTTCTAAGTGAACATATTCTATGACATAAAAGAAAGTAACATGAACATTTTAAAGTCAATCCTTTCCTAATGTCATGCTACCACGAGAATGTCAATTAAAGTAGACAAGTAGGTTGGTGTAGTAGAACGATTAGGAATGACTTCGATTTCTCAAATACCATCCCTAACAACTTCGAGTGGTTGTAGTTAACTCACACAACCTCCCCTTGGTTGATTTAATTAGGTTAAAGTACACATTCCATTAACATATGATTTCTTTAACTAGTATGATAACCTAAGTAATCGTGTTAACAATGTTATTTCAGAATTATCAAAACTAGAGAAATAGATCATAGATTATATCTCATCATTTCTATGTACAGCATAAGGATCCATGTTTTATCTTGAATAAAGTATCAAAGTATTCTTTTTACCATTACTAGTTTCCAAGAACATGAATTACCATGAATTATTATAAAATCATCAACCCTGATGTATTGAATTAAAGTGATAAAACATTTCTTCATCAATGGATAATTGCAATATAACCATGTACTATACCAAACTAAACCACATGTTTCATGTAATCATCAAGTAAAACAAAGCTTCTCCATAGATTATAGATGGTAAATGGAGTTTAGCTCATAATGAGCATTGTTATGAACATAAAGAGAGATAATGATAACAAACACATGATACACTAGAACAATCTAACTAAATGTGGATGAAGCTCCCTTCTTAATGATGGATTATGATGGTGTTGATGATGATGGATGATGATGGTAACCTCCGAGCCTTCAAACTCCTCACTATATCTTCAATATGAGTGTAATGTGAGTGTTTTTATAAGTGAAAACCGTATATAACTCTTCTTTAAGCACACTTCACAATTGACACAAGAGCCTCTATTTATAGGCTGGCTGGAGGAAAGAGCACGGCCCCGTGACTACGTGTCCCAGTTGCATGTTGTCAAATCGTACATGATGACTCACCACGGGGGTGTGCTTTCAGAGGCACGCCCCCGTGATTTTATTGACATGTGCTTCAATTCTTTTTGTATTTATCTGGAGGTGACCACGGCCCTGTGGCCAAAGAGGCACGACTCCGTGCTTTTATCAACATGTGCTTAAATTCTTGTAGATTTTTGTCTTTTCTTATTTCAAGAAGCATGAGGGCATGTTTATTGTTTTAATTGTGTCTTCTTCCATTTTTCTTCGTCTTTTCGCTTGTTTCTTCGTTTGAGGCTTGGGTTTACCTAAAATTACATTTTATTAAGATAAGTAGCCTTCTGTGTTATGTTATTTGATAGAAGTTGCAGTTTTTAGAGATTATTTGATGCTTAAAAGATGTATAAATTTATATATATCAAACACCCCCACACTTGAACCTTGCTTGTCCTCAAGCAAGCTACTTATAAATATTCTCTAAAAATAACAAGTTAGGACCAAGATTTTATCTTCCCCAAAAGAATTCTGAGAAAATGGGAACAAAATAACCAACCTTAAATCATAAGACTATATGTAGTGATATAAAAAGGGTGATTTGTTTTCATGAGCTTCAGTTTATGCAAAACGTCACGTTCTCACAATGTTCACTCACACTCGGTTTTATATCTGATCATACCTGTGGTGTATGTATGTGAACACTCTTACTCAAAATGTGACCTGTGAAAAATACGACTGTAACAATTTCAAATCTCCACTTTTGTAAAGGGTTGCACAAATTAGAAGGTGATATGGGTTGGTTTTGTAGGGATTTAGTGTTTTGTGATGGTTCAAAGGTTTAGGTTAATGAGGATAGGAATGGTAAATACAACTTCGGTTGGTTTTTGGGAATCTTGAGATGTCTTCGGTGTCTTCGATGTGTGTGTATATATATACACACATATTTTTAAAACAAACCTAGTGACTCTTTTAAGGTCAGATCGTCAAGACCCGTTTTGTCGAGGATGTGGATAAGTTCTTCCTCAATCCTGTTCTGAACATAACTCCCAACTCTAATGGATCATTCGGATTTGAGCCTAATAGCCCCCACCCTCATTAGTTCGGTATATTCATGCTGAGACTGAGTTTGACTTTTTCTACATCTTCCTTCGCGAGACCAGTTTCTGCAACCTAAGCATCGTTCATATCTTTTTGCTCTTCATTTCATTGCGATTTTGGAAACTCCACAAAATGGTAGCCTTTGTTCGTCTTGGCGCCACTTTTTCCTCACCTCATTGCTGAAGAGAAAGACTCTCTCCCTAAGTTCTGGAGGCAACCTAGATTTTGCGAAATGTATGCAGCAAAAGAAATTGAAATCGAAAATGTATTTCCAGTTCTTTAGGGTCTGCCAGTAAAAGACCAGTGTTGTATTTTACCGGTTTGTGAGGGGTAAAGTGGTAAGGTTTTGGTTTAGGGTTTTGTGATTTGGAGAACGGTTTAAGAGGTTTGTAGTGATATTACCTTCTTCCTTATACAACACTTCGTGCGGTCTTGAATTGAATAATTGCGACAAGTTCTAAATCACACGAAACATGACTCACTCAAATATTCCGAAAAAATATTTATATGGCATGAGGTTTATCTCACAGTAACGGAGGGATTGGGTATAAACGCCATATTTTGCATAAATTATTCTCAGTATTACAAAACTTCTTTTTATTTTTTTCACCTTTTGGTTATAGTAGATTTTTAGTTGGTTATTTGCAAAAAAAATTTCTGGATTATTCTCTTGGTTTTGTTATAAAAAATAGTCTTTATTTGCTACAAAATTTGTTATTTAGAGAATTTTATAATTAGTTGAGCAGCAATTGGTCAAGTAATTCCCATTCCCACACTTGAATCTCACATTGTCCTTATGTGAAAAGATTCATAAAAACATTAAAATTCTAATTAAGTATGGTGGGTTAAAATGAAGAGGTACTTCCCTATGGTTAAACGAAATTTCGACAGAGCGTCCCCTGTTTTTCGTCTTTTTCTTGTTTTGTACCTGTATAATGTAGAACTGCAAACAACCACAAACAACCAAGCATAATTTTGCTGAAAATTGGGTATGGAATCATCCATACCCTGCCCAAACGGGATAAATAAGTACCTAATATAGTGTCTTGGCACCACCGGCCATAAAAAGTATCCAACCAAGCCAACAAACAAACAAACAAGTAAACGACGGAATGTGAATTGTTTAAACAAACATAATGATAAAGTCATGAAAATATAACCAGCCCATGCATGCCCATACCCGACCTACCGTTTCCGCTGATCATCAGTTACCCGTATCTGGGTCGAACGGTCCCCACTGCCTGTCCATGCGATATCCTAGACGTTCAATCTCTCGCCTCGTTTCTGCATATTCAGCTGCCCGCTGTGCATCGGAGGCAGCAATCTGTCCTGTGATCCTATCAAACGAGGCGGTAGTGGTCGTTGAGAACTGGTCAATGAGGCCGTATAGGCCCTCGAATGAATATCGGCTATCACGTGACTAGTTGGGACCGGCCCCCGTTAAAGATCGCCACCCTGATGATAGTAGGTGCGGCGGCGGTACTGTCTGGGCGGTGATCCTCCTCTCCTCTCGGGCACGTCCTGGATCATCATCTATGCCGGGTCCTCAGGATCCCAAACCTGGTTCAGTGCGTCATGAAATCTCCAAACGTCTGGGTCTCTGCCGAACTGCTGGGCCATATGCATAATGTATGCAAAAAACCAAGGTTAAGAGCAACTGGGTCTGGGCTACGGGTTCCTTCCCTGTCTGCATTATAAGCTCCATAGAGATTATAGATCCATGGGCCGCCAAATATTGGGGTGTTTTGGCTTTTTGCATTTGCATTTGTGGTTAATAGTTTGCTGAAAACAAATAAGTGATGTTGCATGGTGTGTCGGTCTTCATGCAATACAAGGCCCATAAATCCTTCAAGTTCACAACCGGTTCACTTTGACCACGAGTAGTGACAGTGTGGCTGAGCAAGCGGTGATGTATCTCATAAGAACGTAGAGCCGTGCTTTTCGAGCTGCTTGCAATGTAGGTTTCATCCCCGTAGCTTAGTAGTTCCCATGCTTGTAACCGTGCGTTTCCGGCCTCCGCGTCATCATCACCGTCTTCATCCACGAATGTTGTTGCGGCTGCGTACCAGACTTCACTTTCTATTTCCGCAATCGTGTAAATCCCCAGATCCACCCCCAGTTGGGTAACTGATGTTGCATACCATTCACCCTAGCATCTAAACTCGACTGCTTCTTCATCCCAAACCTCCAAATTCTTTCCCTAATAGAGAAAGAGGCTAGGAACTCCTTTGTTAATTTTGTGATAGCCTCCCCTCTTTGATTAAAAACCCGTCTCTATGGTCCTTTCACAATGGATTTGAACCTATCCCACTGTTTGACTTGCCTTAACGTATCCCTACAAGCATAGAAGTTTGGTTCTGGCAGGCGCTGGTTAAGATAAGTCATTCTAGTTTAAGCTCTTCGGTCCCTTGCATCACGTCCTGAAAAGACTAGGAATGCATGTACGTCATCCCCATACTCGGCCATCTGCAATTTATATTCAAATTGGTTAAAATCTAACAAGAATTATTGAAATGCTGGAACAGAAGCAAAACCACGGTGCCGTGCTTTCAGAAGCATGGCCCCGTGCTGCTGCTGTTCGTCAGTTTATGCCAATTTTGACTTTTGTTGACAACAGGTGACCACGACTCGTGTTAATTAAAGCACGGTCTGTGTTTTTAATCCTAATTTCACATTCATCAAGATTTGAACTTGTGTTTCTACCCGGTTATATGTCAATTGGGTTTTAATTTGTTAAATACTTTACCCAAGATCCGAACCCAAATGATTTCTCCCAAACAATCATAGCATAAAAACTATATAACATATCATTATCTTAGATCTATCCGAATAACCCATCTAATTTTCGGGTTAAAACCGAATCGATCAATTGGTGAGATTTTGGGGGTTAATTTAGACCTAGAAAGATGAAATCGAACAATTGATTGTTAAATTAACATACCTTTGGTTGGAAATCGAAGAATTGATGGAAAGATTTGTGAAATTGGTGAAAGGTCGGCGGTTTTCGATGTTAGAACGAAGTGGTGTTAGGGTTAATAGTTTGAAAAATGTTATTTTATTAGAAAAAACTCGTAACTGTACTGGACACAAAAGCACAGTACCGTGCTTTTTGAAGCACGACCCCGTGCTGCATGAGGCAGACAGATTCTTTTGTTTTGTTGTTTATTTGTCGGGCAGGTTCGTTTTTTAACTGTTTTGCTTTGAGGGTTAAAGTTAAGATAGAAATTAAAAGTCCTAATTTTCATTAAAACATTAAACATAGTTAAACATAGTGGAAAGAAAAGTACAACAACAATCCCGAATCACGAAACATAACACAAGCAAAAGTAACTTCTTAACAAGATAGAGTCGGAACTTCAACGACCACCATTCCCTAACAGGTCTTGAATGTATGGTGGAGCTCGTTTAGCTTCCAAGAGTTCGGAAAGCTTTTTATCGAGCTTTGCAATCTCCCGGTTAAGATAGTTGAGCTTGAAGACCACATCCTTGTTGTGGCTACCCACAACATGGAAGTTCTCGAACCGCAATAGTTCGACTTTGTTGATCAGCTCGATTAAGCGTGCCTCAGTTTGGATGTTACTTTCGACTTGGTCCCTCATGATTCATTGTAACCTCATGATTTCTTCCTCAAGGTTTGAGGAAGAATCATGTTGCTTGCCTTTCCTCACTGGCCTCCATTCAACTTTCTTGCTTTCCATTTCAGTAATTTTGTGTTTGGTGTGAATGGAATAGTGAGTTTTGCATGCATTATATAGAAACTGGAAAGTAGAACACGGCCCCGTGCTTCTAGAAGCACGACCCCATGCTGCTAGGGGAATAAATGTTTCTGATTCAGAGAATTGTACAGAGTCAGCGCGTATCATGCTGAAGATTCTAAGGTGACCACGGCCCCGTGCTTTTATAAGCACGACCATGTGCTTTTTGTCACTGAAAGTTTCTTTGATTTTTCAGCCAAACGTGAGAGCCGGAATTTTTATAATGATGTTTAGTATGTTATTTCAAGAGTTTGATCATCCTAAAAATTACTTTTCATTAAATTAAAAGTCTAAAACAAATACGGGATAAGCCCGGTTCTCCTAGAAACGTAAAATTACTCGGGTTAAGCCCGAAGATCCTAGCACAATGTGCCTAGTGCACTTGTTTGCACATAAAAACAGAAAATTAAGGTTCCTAGATCTCTCCGAAGGGTTCTCCTCCACCGATTGGTCTTGGTGGTGGAAAGTACGTGAACCCGAGAACCTGGAACTGGAGTTGTTCGTTAATTTCCCGAAGTTCCATTTTCATGTTCTCCACCGATTCGGTGAGTTGAACGAGATACATTTCTGCGAGGAGATTCATCTCGGTGAGTTCTTTGATGAGTTCTTGAAGTTCCAAAAGAAGCTCGGTTTTGGATACGTAGCGGGTTTCGTTTCTCGGTTGTCGAGGAACGGGAATTGCTTCACTCATCTCAGTAGGCATGATAGTGTTTTTGGTTTGGGTTGCTGCAAGAAATGCATTGGCACAAGGTGCCTTTTATAACCAGAAGTCGAACACGACCCCGTGCTTTAGAAAGAACGCCCCTGTGTTTTTGGTCTGACAATTCTGTTACAAACCAGTCTGACTGAGATTTTTGCAGCGAAGATTTCGGCCCGCATTTTGTGGCACGGGTCCGTGATTTTGAAAGCACGCCCTCGTGTTTTTAATATATATATATACACATATATTTTTTTTCTATGTTTCACTATTTACGAAGCCTAGTTTAAGAAGGTCTTGGCCAGACCTTGTTCCTGGTATGTTTATTTAGTTGGTCGGAGGATTATTACCTCCGAGACATCTTCAAATGGCCCATTGATATATGGTTTTAATCGATGCCCATTGACCTTGAACTTGTGGCCATTTGTGACAATCGTCAATTTCAGGTTAACTCCGTTAACTCAACTCCGTCAATTCAAACTTAAGATCACTGAATCTATAACGCACACCTCATTACATTTAAACTAGGGTTTAAATGACGCTTAACACTTACTACATGTGTAGTCTTTCGGGAATTGCACCGAAACGCAAACGAGTTGACGCAAACGATTGATGAATAAACGAAAAACGTCAAAACAGTAATTATGTGATAATTATGTGTTAGACTTATGTGTTATGTGATAACATGGTTATAAACGTTAACTCAATGTACTAGAACTAGTTAGTTAGGCTAGAAAAGCAACAATCGAAAGCTGAGGGACTTGAGTGTAACATAGTATCTTTATAAATACTAATAATAATAAACCCTAACTATTATTTTCTCTCCCACACAAACCCCGATCGGAACCCCCCCTTGGTGACCTTGGCTGCCGTCGACTTATACACACATATATACAATCAATTTCAAGCCTTTGATTGAAGATTAAGGTGCTAGGAATGTATAATCGACTACCCTATGCATCCTTTATACTTGATTTGATGTTTAATGGGTTAATTGAAAACCCTAGATGGCCGATTATGTGTGTGTATGAAGTTAATATGATTGTTGTTGATTTGATGATGATTTGATAACTAGAATTGATATTGTTACATGTTAATTGTTGTGTCTTTGATTTGAGTTCAAACAAAAACCCTAATCATGTATGTAATGTGTAATTGATGTGCATGGATAGTGATTATGGAGTCTAGAGTGTTATATGAATGCATGATGGTCCATAGATAGTTAATATGTTGAGTTTGGATGCAAACAGTTTCTGGACAGATTGTGTTATTGATGTTTAAGTGACTGTAACGAAATGTAAATGTGAAAATTGGTTGAGATTATTGATACTACAGTAAACTAGGTTGAGTCTAGTTTCTAAAGAATATAAATTTGCAATTTTTGGACGTGGAAAAGTTAACTTTTATGATTTTACAAAAACGTTGTGCAAAGCTGAGTTGTTAGACCTGCTGTTAGGTTGTTTTGTAAATGTTATATCTCATGAACTACGAGACCAATTGGGTTGGTTCCACTTCTGGAAGTTGACCTATTGATTTAGGAACATAACCCAAGTGGTCTTGCATTTATTGGATTTTTCGTTTAACGGGAATTTCAAATAAGATTCTGTTGCACATGAATTTGACTGTTATGAGTTTGCTGTAATGATTTGATGATTGTGAGAAACCTATGTGGAATAAAAATATAATAAAATATGTTCTGGAAACCTAAGACATATATGCTTTTGTGATGATTTTTGGTAAATTAATTGTGATGCTGTGATCGGTGAGATAGTACAATCTTTCAAGTAGAATTTCTGTCTCGGTGAAACTAGCTGCTGAGTTTTGTGAGAATGCATGAAACATGATACTTGCGATATAATTGTTATGTTTTAACCAAATTGCCCTTGCGGGGAATAATTGCTAACTGATTGTCATGATTTGACCAAATTGCCCTCGTGGGGAATAATGGCTAGTTAATTGTTATGTGTTGACCAAATTGCCCTTACAGGGAGTAATTCCTAGTGATGTACTTTATGAATACATGACACGTAAATAATTGCTTACACATGTAACGTATCACAAATACACTTGTTAAAGTCACACACGATTCACAAACGAAACACGAAACATGTTATGTGCATAGGTATTATGTGCCGGGTCTAGAGACTCGATAATATTCCGACACTTAGAAAAATCTCTTTGTTGTTTTAGAACGCTAGAGAGAGTTTTTCTGTGACGCGCATCTTGGTGATTTAATTTGGGAATTTCTTCGCAAACAGTGAGTTTCACTTTCCCCTTTTAAACTTTTTAAACGCTTTTCACTTGGGGGAGATAACATACTCCGAAAACGCATTTAAGATTTTGTTAATATAGATTATATATCACTTGTAAAGACTAAGTGGCAAACGCGTTAACTAAAGTCTTTCATTCACATCGAACCGTTTAATATTGGATAATAGCGAGTCATTGTTGAGTAGTACTACCGGGTTTGACAAACCCCACCCAACGCTAAACTCGACTGGAGGTCGAGTGGGTGTAATCTTGGCTAAACACATACCATGGTCTGGATGACCTGGTGGCAAGGCAAATGATAAACAGTCAGCTTCGGTGTCGAACACTTAGTAATACTTGTTTTATAGGCTAGCTACCTATAGATATATAATTGACATAACACTATCTGGTAACGCAAAACGCTGTAACGCAAAACGCTTAACGCAAAACGCTGAACGCAAACGCTAAACGCTTTATTTTTATATAACTTGTGAACTCACCAACCTTGTGTTGACACTTTTAGTATGTTATTCTCAGGTAGCCGAGGCGGGCGCGCGGTTTAGGAACATGCATTGCTTGAAACACTTTTAATTATGCATACTTATTTTAAACTGTTATCACTGGGTTTTAAGTCGTCCTGCGTGACGCAACATTGGTTTCTATGGTTTTACGCTTCCGCATTTGATTACTCGTAAACGTTTTCATGGTTTTGAAACTTTGTTTTATGGTTTGATTATAACTAATGATTCCGATCCTGTTAGTTCACACCCTCTGACGGTAAAACTCCGTTAGTGGATTTTGAGGGTGTGACACCATTAAAATTTGAAATCTCGACTGTCCCATAGTCAAAAACCGATTCAACTACTTAAGGGCCTGCCCAACGAGATTTCAGCTTTCCTGGCAAAAGTCGTAAACGTGTGTTATATAACAGTACACGATCTCCAACTTGAAATTTCTTGTTTCCTTTTAAATGGGCGTCGTGTAGAGGTTTAGTCTTTTCTTTGTAAAACAGGAGTTTTCATAGGTTAAAGTTCTTAGCTCTTCGAGTTTGTGAATTTGATCTTCCCGATTTTTGCCGACGGACATTAGATCAAAGTTTACTGGTCTTAGAGCCCAGTAGGCTTTATGTTTAAGTTCTACGGGTAGATGACATGCTTTCCCATAAACAAGTTTGAAGGCTGTTGTTCCTATAGGGGTCTTGTAGGCTGTCCTAAGGGCCCACAAAGTGTCATCTAAATTTTCCGCCCAATTTTTGCGATTCGTACGTATGGTCCTTTCTATAATCCTTTTTATTTCTCGATTCGAGACTTCCACTTGCCCACTGGTCTAGGGGTGATATGGTGTTGCCAAACGGTGGTGAACTCCGTATCGTTCTAAGACCTTGATGTGCGAAAATATATATATATATATAAATAAAACACGAATCGCAACTAAGCTTTAAAAACCAAACAATCTATCCTAGTTCACACAAACGGCAAGTGTACCGATCGCGTATAGCAAAGATGAGGAAAGTCCGGATATCGAACTCGAAGACACGTGAGAACGAATCAAATAATAGACCCTAATCCAAGTCCTACCCTAATAATATTTGTAATTGATTTTAATATTTTTTTATTTTATTTTAATTAATTTAAAACTAACTTACTTAACTTAACGAAACTAACAAGAAAACTTAGCGGGACTTAACGACGTTTTAACAAATATGGAGAAACGACTACCTAGGCAAGAATCCTAATGACAGTTCAACGGCTAACGGAATTAACTAATCACACGACACCGGGATCTTATAATAATTAACTAAGACTTATTAAAGTTCGCTAGATTACCTCTCGGTCTCACCAACTAACCCTCACAAATCTAAGAAGATTGAATAAATGTACCAGTAAAAATATTACTAAGTTACCCTAATGACGCATCTCCTCTCGGACTCAACGGCACAAAACCCGCTTAAAATTGGTACTAGCAATTATAGGGATAAAGGGGTAACAATATCTAACCCAATCTAAGACACATATTTGCACGCAAAACTAAACCAGATAAGACCAAAACTCGCTCTCGTGCAATTCTAACCTAACCGAATAAAGACGCGAGACAAACCGACTCCCTATTACCTTTCGGTCGCAAGGAAGGTGAAACTATTGAATTTTAATAATTAAACGCAATCAAGATTCCTATGGTAGCGCTAACCATAAACAGATCAAAAACACCAAGTCTAAGACCTAAACGTAGAACCCTAACCGAATGACACACAATCAATCAAAGTCATACGCGGAATCACAAGCAATAATTATCTAAAAACAATATTTTAACACATAAAAGATTAAATTATATAAAGCTTTCAATAATAATATGTCGTGTAATTAATTAAAACCAAATAAACCGCTAAACAATGTAAATAATCATCTCAACCTAGGTAGTACAAATAGTTTAGCTACTCATAATAATACTAATAGAATCAAAATAAATAGTAGCAAAACTCATCTCTAACAATTCTTAAATGAAGAAAACAATGTTTAAAAACTAAAACCGGATAAATAACTAACCAAATAGTCCACCAACTTTGACCAGCCAACAAAACTTGTTTCCACCGATCGGACCAAAGACACACCCCTTGGGTTTTTTTTATATCTTTCCTTCTTTTAATTGAAACCTAGGCCACGTGATCTTTTCACAAGAACCCAAAATTACTTCTCTTTAAAAGAGACAGTCCACACACCAAACCAATCAACCCAAATTTCCCTTTTTTGTTCTTTGTTATCTTGTGATGATGCTACTGCCGTAAAAAATAATATTCGAGCTCCTCTAGGGGTTTTTTTTAATGTTATAGTAAATAATAACATGTAAGGTTTTCCACTAGTGGGCTTGGGTCGGGCTTCAACTTGGTTCTTCAAGATTTGATCAAAAAGGCCCATTAGTCTTCAACCCGAACCTTTTTTTCTTTAAAACTCGTAACCTACACAAAATAATAAACTTCGTAAAACCAAGTTAAAACGAGTTAAAATCATTGATTTATTATACGATTAAGCACTTAAAACGTGATAAAAAGGTGCGGAAAATAGGTGTGTTTTACAACACATCAAACCTTGTCCATTAAAGTGTTACAGAAGTGAGTTCCTCTGTCGCTGATTAAGGCTTTTGGAGTACCGAATCATGAGAATAATCTTTCCAGAAATCTTACAACTACCCTAGCACCGTTAGTGGGAAGAGCTTGTGCTTCAACCCATTTGGATGCGTAGTCGACTGCTACAAGGATGTACTTGTTTCCGAATGAGTTAGGAAAAAGGCCAATGAAATCTATTCCCCATACATCAAAGACTTTACAAATTTGAATGCCTTTTTGAGTCATCTCATCTTTGGCTGAGATGTTTCCGGCTCTTTGACAAGCATCGCATGCTTGGATCAAAGCATGTGTGTCTTTATATATGGTGGGCCAGAATAATCTTGCATCAAACACTTTCCTGACCGTAGTGGCGGTACTGTGGTGTTCGCCAGTTGGTCCTTCATGGCAGTGTTTGAGAATGTCTAAGGCTTCTTTTCCTGAAACACACCTACGAACAACCTGATCGGCTCATATTCTAAACAAGTATGGATCTTCCCAGAAATAGAACTTAAGGTCTGAAAAGAATTTCTTCCCCTGTTAATGAGTAAGCCCTTTTCTTAAGATTCTACAAGCTAAATAGTTTGCGAAATCGTCAAACCAAGGACTCTCATCTTCCTCTTGCATGACTGCTTGGATATGCATGAGAACTTCATGTGGAAAATTATCATCGATAATTTCCTCATGCTATTCTTCTGAAGCTGGGCATTCTAAGCGAGAGAGATGGTCCGCGGCTACATTTTCTGCTCCTTTCTTATCCTTGACTTCTATATCGAATTCTTTGAGTAGTAGAATCCATCTGATGAGTCTTGGTTTAGCATCTTGTTTGTTGAATAGGTATCAAATGGATGCATGATCGGTGTTAACTATGGTTTTGGAAAGAACGAGGTAGGATCTAAATTTTTCAAAGGCGAAAACTACTACTAGTAACTCTTTTTCTGTTGTAGTGTAATTTTCCGGTGCATCATTAAGAGTTTTACTAGCGTAGTATATTGGGTGAAAATGCTTTTCTTTGCATTGTCCGAGTACGGATCCAACTGCAAAAGTCATTTGCATCACACATGATCTTGAATGGAAGGGTCCAATGTAGTCATGATTGGTTCGTTGACAAGCTTGTCTTTTAATGTATTGAATGATTCAACACATTCTTCAGAGAAGACGAATAGTGCGTCTTTTTCCAGAAGTTTGGTCATAGGTCTAGCAATTTTTGAGAAGTCTTTTATGAAACGATGGTAGAATCCTGCGTGACCTAGAAAACTTCTAATGGCTTTGACTGAAGTTGTGGTGGAAGTTTAGAGCCGGTTTCTATTTTTGCCCTATCAACTTCTAGTCCTTCTTGGGATATCTAATGATCGAGAACAATTCCCTCTTTGACCATAAAGTGACATTTTTCTCAGTTAAGTACTAAATTTACTTCTTCACACCTAGTCAACATCTTGTCTAAGTTTTTTAAACAATGATCGAAGGAGTCCCCAAAGACTGAGAAGTCATCCATGAAGACTTCCATAGAGTGTTCGATCATATCATGAAAAATGGCCACCATGCAACGTTGGAAGGTGGCTGGAGCAATACCTAGCCCAAATGGGATTCTTCGGTAGGTGAAGGTTCCATACGGGCATGTAAAAGTGTTTTTCTCCTGATCTTCAGGAGCTATGGAAATTTGAAAGTATCCAGAGAATCCATCAAGAAACAGTAGCACATTTTTCCTGATAGATGTTCAAGCATTTGATCGATAAAAGGGAGTGGAAAATGACCTTTCCTTGTGGCGTCATTAAGCTTCCGGTAGTCAATGCAAACTCGCCAGCCTGTGATGGTCCTCATTTGTATCAGCTCGTCCTTCTCGTTCATTACAACTGTCATTCCTCCTTTCTAGGGTACTACTTGAACTGGACTAACCCACGGTGAATCTGAGATAGGGTAGATTATTTCGGCATCAAGGAGTTTGATTACTTCCTTCTTCACCACATCTTGCACGTTAGGATTAAGACGTCTTTGATGTTGGACCATGGGCTTGTATTCTTGCACGTTATATCTTTCCTTCTTTTAATTGAAACCTTGGCCACGTGATCTTTTCACAAGAACCCAAAATTACTTGTCTTTTTAAAAGAGACAGCCCACACACCAAACCAATCAACCCAAATTTCCCTCTTTTGTTCTTTGTTATCTTGTGATGATGCTACTGCCGTAAAAAATAATATTCGAGCTCCTCTAAAGTTTTTTAATGTTATAGAAAATAATAACATGTAAGGTTTTCCACTAGTGGGCTTGGGTCGGGCTTCAACTTGGTTCTTCAAGATTTGATCAAAAAGACCCGTTAAGTCTTCAAAAACCCGAACCTTTTTTCTTTAAAACTCGTAACCTACACAAAATAATAAACTTTGTAAAACCAAGTTAAAACGAGTTAAAATCATTGGTTTATTATACGATTAAGCACATAAAATGTGATAAAAAGGTGCGGAAAATAGGTGTGTTTTACAACACATCAAACATCCCCACACTTAAGACTTTTTCGTCCTTGAAAAAAAAATCTACACAGGATCATAAAAAAGTGAAAAACAACAAACTCCCAGATTATATTATTAAAGCACAAAGAAACGGCTCGACATATTTATCGCGATTGCCGGTATTGTTGTCCACTTAAACCCAGCCATTAACCTATCAAGCCCCCAATTTCATTAAACATTTTAAGTTCAAAAATTAAGGCTACACCAACCCCATCTCAGACAAAGAGAGCTAGAAAAACTAGAGTTGAAGCAAACAGGTTCGACAAATCACCATAAGCCAAGGACTCGTTGATAGTACTAATTAGATGCACTCGGTGAAATTTGGATGGATGAATGGTCATGTGGAGGTCGTACGAGCTATTCCTAAATATTATTGGACTTTGTCCTATAAATTCCTAATTTTTATTTATTGACTAAGAACCTTCGAGCCCCAATAGTGTATCCTCAGAGTCACCATGCCCAAGGTAACACGTAAACTCTAAATCACGTCTAGTATGTGCATCATTGGCCTCTTTTTCTAACTTTAAACAATGCTCATTTTGCATTTTACAATACATAACTTTCTTCATAAGCATTTTGCTTATCTTGAACAACTTTGGATAATACAATACATAACAAACTTTCAAGACATACTTTTTTTTTTCTCTTTTTTTTTCTTTTTCTTTTTTTTCAATCTTTTATATCACCCTAAAATATATAACTATTTCTAAGCTCGTAAAAAGATGGACATGTGGTGTGTGCTGGTTTGAGTGCATTTAATTCTTACCACCTCAAAGTTTTCAGATTATGGTAATCCTCCATAAGCATCGAAATTCGGTTTCACCGTTTTTCAAATTATTATATATATATAAAAATTGCTAAAGAGGACTATCAAAGCTAGTTGGGCCTACCGGCACATCCCAAATCAGATATGCAAACCATCCCTTTTTTTATTATTATATTATATTTTTTAAAAGTTCCGAGAGTTCGTTAGCACATTGGTAGTAATATCATTTCCTGCTTAACGTAGAACAAAAAACAATTTTCAAGGGACATTTTTCTCTTTACAACTCTTTATTTTTTATTCTTATTTTTTTATTTTTATATTTTTTAATTATATATATATATTTTTAAAATTTTATTTTTATTTTTTTATAACTTATTATTAATTTTTTTTTCCTACAACTAAGTAAAATAAATTCTCATCCCCACACTTAGGACGAAATCGTCCTCGATGAGAACAAGGAAAAGAAATAAAATAAAATAAAAATAAAAACTTAAAGTAATCAAAATTAAAACAGAGAACGGGCTACTCCCCTGGTTTATATGCAGAATCTTCATCAGCTGTGTATCAATCGAGCGATCGTATAGCATTTCATTCGCGGCCGCAACCCCGGGAGAACCAGTTCCAAAACGCCATCAAAGCTACCATGCGCATAATGATACCTGCAATAACTCAAACTCGCTCGCATGTAGCGGCGTATAAAACAAAAAACAAAACATAAAAAATAAACATATTTTTGTGTTTTTGTATTTTTTAATTTTTTTGATTTTTATAATTTTTTAATTTTTTTGTATTTTTTTATTATTTTTTAACTAACAAAAATAAATAAAACAGATAATTAAAAAAATCATGATACACACTCTACAACTCGGGCGGTCTCCCGAGTGATGCATCCAACGCGTCTACGGCTCGGTGAACAGGTCAAGGTAGAACACCTCGACTGTCTGATCAGCTACTGGCTCGCCTATGTAGTGCTTCAACCTCTGACCGTTCACCTTAAATTTCCCGCTTTCGTCTTCAATCTCAATTGTGCCATACGGGAATACCTCAGTAATGGTGAACGGGCCTGACCATCGAGAATTCAGCTTTCCCGGAAATAATCGTATTCGGGAATTATATAGCAAAACCCGATCCCCACACTTGAACTGTTTATCACCTCTCAACTTCCTATCATGCAGCTCTTTGGTCTTCAGCTTATAATTATATGAGTGTGCATATGCATGATCCCGCAGCTCCTCTAACTCATGTATCTGATGGAAACGGTGAACTCCAGCAGTCGAAAGATCAAGACTAACTGTTTGAAGCGCCCAAGAAGCACGGTGCTCCAACTCAACAGGCAGATGACAATCTTTCCCATATATCATCCGAAACGATGTGGAACCGGTCGAAGTTTTGTACGCTGTACGAAAAGCCCATAAAGCATCATCTAATTTGTCGGACCAATCCTTTCGGTTTAGCCCAACCGTCTTCTCAAGAATGCGTTTAATGCCCCGGTTACTCACCTCCACTTGTCCACTAGTCTGTGGGTGGTAGGCAGTCGCAAGCCGATGGGTGACCCCATAGCGTTGCAACGCCTTCTCCATCTGCGCGTTGCAGAAGTGAGTACCCCGATCGCTGATCAAGGCTTTCGGTACACCAAAACGAGAGAAAAGATTTTTTTGAAATCTCACTACAACTCGGGCGTCGTTAGTGGGCAAGGCTCTGACCTCGACCCACTTGGACACGTAATCAACTGCCACGAGTATGTACTTTTTCCCTCTAGAAGACGGGAACGGGCCCATAAAATCAATACCCCAAATGTCAAAAACCTCGCAAACCTGAATAGCATTTTGGGGCATGTCATTTCGGGATGAAATGTTACCGACACGCTGACATCGGTCACAGCTTTTTACGAACGCATGAGCATCTTTGAAAATAGAAGGCCAATAGAATCCTGAATCGAAGACCTTCTTAGCAGTAAGAACAGCACCATGGTGACCTCCTGTCGGTCCCTCATGACAGTGGCTCAAAATCCTCCACCCTTCTTCAACATCCACACATCTCCTCACAAGCTGATCATCACCTATACAAAAAAGAAATGGGTCATCCTAAATGTAGAACTTTACGTCAGCAAAGAATTTCTACTTTTGCTGGTGAGACATCCTCTTAGGGAGGGAACCGTCGACAAGGAAGTTCGCGATATCAGAAAACCATGGGTAGCCATCATCCTGGGCTCTGACAAACATAAGATTCTCTATCGGGAAATGGCCATTGATGTTGACCCCATCATCTCCAATCTCGGCTCTCTCAAGACATGACAAGTGATCGGCCGCTACATTCTCGGCCCCTTTTTTTTTATCACAAATTCAATATCAAACTCCTGAAGCAGCAGGATCCATCGGATGAGACGAGGTTTAGCGTCCTGCTTGCTGAAAAGATAACAAATGGCAACATGATCCGTGTAGACGATTGTTTTGGACAGAACAAGATATGACCTAAACTTATCGAATGCAAAAACTACAGCTAACAACTCTTTCTCGGTGGTAGTGTAATTCTCCTGAGCATTGTTTAGGGTCCGGCTCGCATAGTAGATCGGGTGGAAGTGCTTCTCCCTCCGCTCTCCAAGCACTGCTCCTAGGGGCATAGTCGCTCGCATCGAACATCAATTCGAATGGCAAAGACCAGTCGGGAGCAATCATGATCGGGGCGTTAACGAGTTTGTCTTTTAGAAGATCAAACGCCTCGATACACTGTTCAGAAAGGACAAATGGAGCGTCTTTCTCTAGTAGCTTGGTCATCGGTCTCGCTATTTTCGAAAAATCTTTGATGAACCGGTGATAGAAACCTGCATGACCTAAGAAGCTACGGATGGATCTTACAGACATGGGCGGGGGAAGATTAGAAATGGTTTCAATTTTAGCTCGATCAACCTCGATCCCCACACTGGAGATCCTATGTCCTAGAACGATGCCCTCGCGTACCATGAAGTGACGCTTCTCCCAGTTGAGGACTAGGTTGGTGTCGACACAACGAGCCATCATCCTATCAAGGTTGGAGAGACAATGATCGAAATAATTCCCGAAGACAGAAAAATCGTCCATGAAAACCTCCATGGAATCCTCGATCATGTCGTGAAAGATTGCCACCATACATCGCTGGAAAGTATCTGGAGCGTTACAAAGTCCAAATGGCATGCGTTTATAGGAAAACGTGTCATAGGGGCAGGTGAATGTGGTTTTCTCTTGATCATCGGGAGAGATCGGCATTTGGAAATACCCGGAGAAACCATCTAGAAAGCAGTAGTACTGCTGGCCCGCCAAACGCTCAAGCATTTGATCAATGAAGGGTAGAGGAAAGTGATCTTTCCTAGTGGCATCGTTCAGTCTGCGGTAATCGATGAAGACTCTCCAACCGGTCACGGTCCTGGTCGGAATAAGCTCGTTCCGTTCATTGGTGACGACAGTCATGCCACCCTTCTTTGGAACCACTTGGACCGGACTCACCCAGGCGCTATCAGAGATGGGAAAAATGGTTCCCGCATCAAGTAGTTTAATGATTTCTTTCTTAACGACCTCTAGCATTTTCAGATTAAGCCTCTGTTGAGGCTGAACGACGGATTTGAAATTATCCTCCATGAGGATCTTATGAGTGCAGAATGAGGGATTAATCCCTTTGATGTCGATAATCTTCCATGCTATATCCTCCTTATGCGCTTTCAGCACCTTCAACAACTTCAATTTCTCAACCTCCGTCAAGGCAAACGCGATGATGACGGGTAACTTCCTCTCCTCGTCCAGAAATGTATACTCCAAATGATCGGGTAGATCCTTAAGTTCTAAGGAAGGAGGAGGGCTCTCAACAGAGGGTCGGTCCCTCGGATCGTCTCGCACGATCTCAACAGCTGACTCTGAATCTATGGATGGTGACACGGTGTCATCCATCAATGGTTGAGTGGTTATGGCAACCATCTCGACCTCTGAAATCTACCTATCGAGAATCTGTAGGTCCAAGGTAGGTCCTCCACAGATGTCAGTGAAAAACTCCCGCACATGTGATACGATGGTGTCAACGAAATACAGGGAGTCGTCCGCCGACTTGGGGTGTTTGAGTGACTGTCTTACGTCAAAGGTGACGTTATCATCCCTAAATTTCAGAATCAGTTTTCCCTCACGGACGTCGATCAACGACTATGCGGTGGCAAGGAATGGTCGGCCTAAAATGAGCAGGACACTATCATCCTCATTCATATCCAGAATGACAAAGTCCACCGAGAAGATGAACTTGTCGATATGAACAAGCATGTTCTCGACCACCCCTCGCGGGTATTTCGCGGAACGATCAGCAAGTTGGATACTCATTCGGGTTGGCCTCGGTTCGCTAAGACCCAACTTACTGAACACAGAATACGACATGAGATTGATGCTGGCCCCAAGGTCGGCCAAAGCATGTCGAACCGTATCTTCAATTGATGGTTTTGATTTTTCATTAATTTCAGTTATCTCATATACTACTTCTGATGTTTCTTGATATTTGTCATTAGTATTGATATTTTCGTTTTCTAAGATGAGTTTGGTGTCTATATCAGTTAAGATTTGTGTATCTAGTGGTATGTTGATGGAAGATTTCCGTACATAGCAACTCACGATAGAATCGATGATGTCGACACAGTATAACGTGTAATCGTGATGTTGCGGATGTTGCATAGATTTTCCTATGTCAAAAGTGATAGCCTCGTCATTGATCCTGAGAGTGAGTTTGTCGGTGCAAACATCAATGATAGCCTTTGCAGTGGCTCAAAAGGGTTTTCCTAAAATCAGAGGTACACTTTTGTTTTCTTCCATATCTATAATTACAAAATCTACTGGGAAAACAAATTTGTCAATTTTGACAAGCATGTTTTCAACAATGCCCCAAGGGTATTTAACGGATCGGCCAGCTAACTAAATTCTCATGCGGGTGGGTTTTGGTTCTCCTATCCCTAGTTTTTCAAAAACCGCATATGACATTAGGTTAATACTAGCTCCTAGGTCGGCCAGGGAATTGCCAATAGACAAATTTCCTATGAGACAAGGGATAGTAAAGCTCCCTGGATCGGTCATTTTTGTTGGCAACTTGTTTTGGAGGACTGCTGAACATTCTTCACTCAGGGTGACATGTGATAGCTCCTCTAGCTTCCTGTTGTTTGGCAACACTTCTTTGAGAAACTTGGCATATTTTGGCATTTGAGCGATGGCTTTGATAAAACGGATGTTGATGTGGAGTTGTTTGAAGAGTTCTAAAAACTTCCCGTACTGGAACTTCGAATCTTTCGTGCTTCAGTCGTCCAGGGTATGGAATAGGTGGAATATAAGTTCGGACTGGCTCCTTGGGTTGTACTGTGCCCGTTGGGATCAGTCTTTCCTGCGTTTTATCAGGGGATTCCTTTTCCGTAACTGAATCTGAAGTTGGCGAGGCAACATTGGTTGTACCGCTTATGAGTGTAACCGTGTTAGCTGTCGCATTCAGGTTGGTGATTGTGTTGCTTGAAAGAGTACCGAGTGGTCTTTCAGTTAATTGTCGGGCAATCTGTCCGATATGAGTTTCTAGATTCTGTAGTGATACTTGTTGACTTTTTAGGTTAGCTTCATGTTTTAACAGTACTCCGCTGAGATCAACAGCTCTTTATTCGGCCTTCTTTTCTGCTCAATTTGTCTTGGTCATGATTTGGATTAGCATCTCTTCAATTTTTGAGTAGCTTAGATTTTGATGGCTACTGGAACTTTGATCTTGAAATCGTGGTTTAGGCTGGAAGGGTTGATTAATCGGTCTTTTTTTCGAATCCGGGTAGTGGTTGAGTGTTACCTCCATCCTTCCAACTGAAGTTCGAGTGGTTTCGCCATCCTGGACTATAGTTGTTGCTGAAAGAGTTGTTCTGACAGGCGATGAAATCGACTTCTTCCATGGCCATAATGACTTGTTTGCAGTCACCTGTCTTGTGAGTTCCTCCACAGGTGTCATAGGTGATCTTGGTTTTTGATAGTTCGACTAGAAGTTGTTCGAATTTCTTAGAGAGGGCTTTAAGCTGTGCGGTGACAAGAGTGTTGGAATCAACGCGGTGTATTCCTTTATGGGTTGGTGTAGATATTGGTGGGTTATAGGAGAAACTCTTCTTTGCTACATTTTCTAGGACTTCAAATGCTTCGTTAGGTGATTTGGATCCAAGGTCTCCACCAACGATTTGGTCGATGGCCTGTTTGTTTTGACTGGATTGTGCGTCAAAGAAAGTTTGTACTTGTAACCATACACTCAATCCATGATAAGGGCATCTTCTTAGAAGACTTTTGTATCTTTCCCATGCTGCGTGTAACGACTCTTCATCATCGGTCTGGAATCCGGTAATGCTGGCTCGGTATTTGGCAGTTTTATCAGGCGGAAAATATTTGAGGAGAAACTGTTCAACCATATGGTACCAGGTAGTGATGGAGCCAGAGGTAAGAGATTCTATCCATTCTAAGGCTTGACCCTTTAGAGAAAAAGGAAAGGGTTTGAGTTTGATTTTATCTTCTGAAAAATTTTGGATTTTAAAGATTCCGCAGATTATCAGGAATCGAGATATATGAGAAAGAGGGTCTTCGTCGAGGAAACCATGAAATCGAACTAAATTTTCCACCATATGAATGGTGCTTGATTTGATTTCGAAATGTTCGGTGATATCGAGTGGAGTCACTCCATTGCCGTAGCCTTCGAGAGTTGGCTTGGCATATTGGCTCATGTTCGGCTCATTGTTTTGGGCCGCCATCATTTCTTCGGTTTGATTTTCTCTTGATGTGGTGGCATTTACTGACTCGTCTTTGATTGTTTCGGCAGTTTCTGCAGTCCGTTTACGCGTTCGTCGACGAAATAGTCGTTCTGGTTCAGAAATTGGAGAAACAAGCTCGGGTCCGAATGTAGAGGACATATATGGGGTTAAATCAAAATTTAAACTATTTAAATTAAAGATTAGTTAAACTATTAGTTAGGATAAGCTATTCTAAACTAAACTAAGGTCTAATTTAATTAAGCTAAGGCAAAGATTAGGTAAATAAAGGTTAAAATTAATTAAGCTAAGGCAAAGGTTAGGTAAATAAAGGTTAAAATAAGGCTAGCCGTAAAATTATATAGTTTAGTAGTTAGTAAAAAGTAAATAAAATAAGAATAAAAAAATGATACAATTATAAACAATGATTAAATTATAACTTGGATCGTTCTTAGAAACGTACTGTGTCCCCGGCAACGGCGAAATTTTTTTTGATGTGTGCTGTGCGTGCTAGTAAGATTTATAAGAGAATGGAGTTTTAGCTTTTGCACAAGATCGTGTTTTAAATTTATAAAAGTGATTTATACTATGACTAAACACACACAAAATAGGCAAGTGTACCTATCGTATATGTAGAATAGTATTGGTAAGAACCAAGTATCGATCCGAGGACACAAATGTTTCTAATAATGAATCGTCGTTTTACTTTAATTTAATCATATCGGGTTTGATTTTATTACTTTTTATAAAATATAAATATTTATATATAGTATATAAGTGACAAGAAGATAGTTTCTAAGCGAGTAATTCAATTATACAAAAGTTTACCATCTAATATCAAGGATCCACTCCATTATTCCTTGAAGATTATTAAATGAATATGTGGTAGACTTGCCCTAATAATATATGATAGAATAGTCCCTCAATACTAAGTGAACATATTTTATGACATAAAAGAAAGTAACATGCGTATTTTAAAATCTATCATTTCCTAATTTCATGCTACCACGAGAATGCCAATTTAAGTAGACAAGCAGTTTAGTATAGTAGAACGATTAGGAATGACTTCAATTTCTCAAATACCATCCCTAACAACTTCGAGTGGTTGTAGTTAACTCAAACAACCTCTCCTTGTTTGATTTAATTAGGTTATAAGTACACATTCCATTAACATATGATTTCTTTAACTAGTATGATAACCTAAGCAATCGTGTTAACAATGTTATTTCAGAATTATCAAAACTAGAGAAATAGATCATAGCTTATATCTCATCATTTCTAAGTACAACATAAGGATCCATGTTTTATCTTGAATAAAGTATCAAAGTATTCTTTTTACCATTTCTAGTTTCCAAGAACATGAATTACCATGAATGATTATAAAATCATCAAGCTTCATGTATTGAATTAAAGTGATAAAACATTTCTTCATTAATGAATAAATGCAATATAACCATGTACTATACCAAACTAAACCACATGTTTCATGTAATCATCAAGTAAAACAAAGCTTCTCCATAGATTACAGATGGTAAATGGAGTTTAGCTCATAATGAGCATTGTTATGAACATAAAAAGAGATGATGATAACAAACACATGATTAAACTAGAACAGTCTAACCAAATGTGGATGAACCTCCCTTCTTAACCTCCAAGCCTTCAAACTCCTCACTAGATCTTCAATATGAGTGTAATGTGGGTGTTTTTATAAGTGAAAACCGTAAAGAACTCTTCTTCAAGCACACTTCACAAATGACACAAGAGCCTCTATTTATAGGCTGTCTGAAGGAAAGAGCACGGCCCCGTGTCTAAGTGTCCCAGTTGCATGTTGTCAAATCGTACATGATGACTCACCACGGGGGTGTGCTTTCAGAGGCACGCCCCCATGATTTTATTGACATGTGCTTCAATTCTTTTTGTATTTATCTGGAGGTGACCACGGCCCCGTGCTTTTATCAACATGTGCTTAAATTCTTGTAGATTTTGTCTTTTCTTATTTCTAGAAGCATGGGGCGTGTTTCTTGTTTTTATTGTTTATCTTCCATTTTTCTTCGTCTTTTCGCTTGTTTCTTCATTTGAGGCTTGGGTTTACCTGAAATTACATTTTATTAAGATAAGTAGCATTCAGTGCTATGTTATTTGGTAGAAGTGACAGTTTTTAGAGATTATTTAATGCTTAAAAGATGTATAACATCAATCTTCTAAATATTTTTGAATTTAAAAGATTCCGCAGATTTGTAGAAATCGAGAAATGGGAGAGGGATGGCCTTCATCGAGAAGCCCAAGAAATTGAATTAAATTTTCCACCATAAGAATGGTGTTGGATTTGATTTCGAATTTTTCATTGTTTTCGGGTGGTGCCACACCATTTCCATATCCTTCAAGTGTTGGCCTGACATATTGTCTCATGTTTGGTTCATTATTCGATTTTTCCATCATGTATTATGTTTGATCATTTTCCGATGTCGTGTCGTCTACTGACTCGTTCTTTTTGTTTCAGCTACTTCTCTTGCCCGGTCGCGTATTCTTCGATGAAAAAGTCGTTCAGGTCGGAAATTGGCGAAACAAGCTCAGGTGCGCAGAGGACATTCATCACAAAGATAAATAGATAAACGAAATCTAACTATATATAACTAAATTAAGAAAACGGTTAAAATAAAACTTAGATGGTTCTTAGAAAATTTTACCGTGTCCCCAGCAACGGTGCCAAAAACTTGATGTATACGTGAGGGTGTATATAAGACTGTTGATTGGTTTTCACACAAAATCGTGTTTTAAAATGATAAAGCTGATTTCTACTAAGACTAAACCACACACAAATAGGCAAATGTACCTATCGTATATGTAGAATAGTATTGGTAAAAACCAAATACAGATCCATGGACACGGAATATTTCTAATAATAAATCTTTGTTTTTAAAATAACCGAAAGATATAATAATTAAAGGTTATTTTTAAACTAATTCTTTGTTTAATTTAAAGTAACTTAAGGTAGGTGAGTAGAGAATATTTTAGACGAGAAAATAAATATATGAAGGTTACCATCTATATCAAGAATCCACTTAAATCTTCATTTATTATTAATATTATGATTATGTGATTAACTTTCTTTAAGAATATAAGATAGAATAACTCCTCATTCCTCAGCGAATTACTCTATGACATAAAAGAAAGTAGAATGCATACTTTCATGTCTACCATGAAAATGTCAATTTAATTAAGCATGTATTTTTAGTGAAGTATAAAGATTAGGATTAACTTTGATTTCTCAAACACCAATCCTAACAACTTTTAGAGAATTATAGACTTATAATTTAGTCACACACCCCCTAGGTTGATTTAAGTAGACTATTATTACACATTCCTTTAACATATGATTTTTTTAACTAACATGACAACCTTATCATTTGTACTTAACCATCTTGCTTTAGAATGATCAAAACTAGATAAATTGATCATAGCATGTATCTCATCTTTTGAAAGTCCAATACTAGGAAACATGTTTTGGATAAAATATCAAGACTTTCTTTTTATCATTCCTAGGTTCCAAGAACATGAATGATTATAAAGATTTGTTTTAAAGATGTTAATCATCAATCTTGAATTAATGGAGTGACAAAACAAGTATCATCAAATGATAATTTTAAATAATCATTACTTCACAAAAACTAAATCACATATTCAATATAATCATCAAATGTAGTTAAGTTTCATCATAGATTTAGATGGTAATTGGAAGTTTAGCTCATGATGAGCCTGACAATGAACATCAAAGAAAATGAAGATGGCAAATATATGATTAAACTAGAACAATCTAACCAATTTATTGATGAATATTCTTTCAATGATGGTGATGGATGTTTGCAAGCCTTCCACTTTTCAATGGATCTTCAACTTGAGCGTAAAGTGAGTGTTTTTGAGTGATAAACCCGTCCAAATCCTCTCCAAGCACACCCAATGCAAGGAGACATGCAATCTATTTATAGACTGTCTGGGCAACCGGGCACGGCCCCGTGGCAAACTGTCCATGTATAATAAATGTTTGTCGTACCGTACATATTGACTCATCACGGGGGGGGGGGGGGGGGGGGGGGATGGTACGACCCCATGTTTGATTACTAGAATCTTGTAATTTTGGTTTATTTGGGGAAGGTGACCACGGGGGCATGGTAAGTGAGGCACGACCCCATGTTTGATCTCTGATTTTGTCTTTTTTCTTGAAAAGGCGATCACAGGGCATGGGACATGCGGCACAGCCCCATGTTTGATTCCTACGATTTTGTCTTACCTTGAAAAGGTGACCACGGGGGTGTGGTACATGAAGCATGGGGGGCGTCTTAGGCTAATTGATACAAAATGTCTTTAAGTTTCTTCGTTTTTCTTTGTGTATCCACTCGTTTCTTCGTTTGAGACTGGAATAAACCTAAAAATAAAAAATAACATAATAAATAACTATTTAAACTAGATAATATAATAAAAGATGATATTTTGGAGATTGTTTGACGCATAAAAGATGTATATTTTTATATACATCAACAAGTTTTGGCAGAAAGCTTAGAAATTGACAAATATAACCCATAGACTTTGATTAAAGTATAAAATACTTATTTTAAGGTTTACGATCAAGTTAAGAAATTAAAAGAAGATCTGGAAATTTAAACATGTCGAGTTTTCGGCTTTAAAAAATTAACGAATATTACAAAAAAAATGCGATTTAAGCATAATTGGATTGAGCATCTGTTGATGATTTCAATTAGACTTATGTTCAATTGAAACAGAAGTATGCTTTACGTTGGTGTTTTCAATTTAAGTATAGGTTCAATTCATGTGTGGATCAATTAATTTTTAGATGTGGCTTTAAAGCGTTATAATGGTTCATTCAAAGCGTAATATGTGGCTTAATTAATTTGATAATCAAAGTGTAATTGAGAAGAATCCATTACTTAATTTAAAGCGTAATAAAATTTGTTTATACGGTATAAGGTGCTCCATGTGACCCAAGTTTGGTTCATGCTCACATCATTTAATTTCAGCTGGTACCACGTGGTGGTGGGAAACTAGGTGAGTAGGTGGTGTTCACTAGTCGGATTCTTGAACTAAACAAGTTTCACCTTGCCTCACTATGGTACCTTCGGACGAGTGTTCACGAGCGTTGGCCTTAGGTGAGGGTTTTCCCCTGGTCGAAAGACGAGTGTATCATAATTTAGTGAATTTAGTCAATAGCCTACTTAAAAAATTCGTTAGCCGTTAAAAAAATAAAAGTTGTTTGTATCCAGTTAATTTATAATGTGATTTTAATAAACTAAATCATATTTCTTTTATTGATTCAAAGTATGATTTTACTTGATTTAATTTTATTTAATTTAATTTCAAAGCATTTTACGCGTTGGCGTCGAGAAAATAGATTAACGGGATGAATTAGTTTATTGTAATCATAGGTTATGTGATATGCGAATAGTATAATTGGTAATTGATTTGTCAGTCGATAGGTGTACACATGAAGTATATTAGGCTAATTAAAATTGTGTCACCACGTAAGTTTCAAATTGAAGTCAGTAATTAATAGTGTCTCATGCGTAATGTGTGATAATAACTAGTTATTGTACAATGGCTCACCCATTGTTAAGTAATATGTATACTATAACATAAGAAACATTTGAAATTAAAAAATTTTCTGTAATGGACATAATATAAAGAATCAAAAAAAAATAATAATAATAATAAACAACTCACAAGTAGCAAGAAACCTAAAAAGGTAAATAAGGAAAAAAATACAAAACGCCAACATGAAAACACAGCCTTACAATAAAAATAAAAAAAGTTAACTCATATTGCATGTATATGAGTTAACTCATCTCGGACACTAAAGTTAGATCATTAATCTAGTTATATATAAAAGTTTATTCTCGTACTATAGATCAAAGGTAACAAGCAAGAATAAATCAGTGAGACACACTGACCAAAACATAGGTGAATACGTCTAAACTCTTTACAAGCGTGAATATGCTCAAACTTTTACAACTTGATACATCGAGTCATTAACAGTTTACATGGGATTATGTATCCCTAAAACTGTATAAACAAAGGTAATCGCTGGCCCTCAGGCTATCATATACTTCTGTCTGGATCCTTTCATTTGTGGGTAGATGGTGGGCATACCGCACCATGCCTGGTTATGCCTCTGCCACGTTGGGCCATACCTAAGTAATGTCCGAGATGGGTTAATCTTGTTTATATTGGTAGTTGCAAAGTACTCGAACGCTGCAGTGTTTGCTGAGTAGTTTCGAGTTGAGCTGGAGTTTGAAATAGTAATTCAGACTTTCAAAACTTAGTTATTTCCTAAGCCACGATGGGCCAGGTCATAAGATACCCGAGGGGATAATTAAGTATATAAAATACTTTGTGTCAACGTGTTCACCAGCATATAGCTGAAATATTTTTCCCAACATTTTTGGAAAGCATGTATAGTACAGGTAGCAAGTAAAAAACTGGTAACTTCTTCAACAGTTTTGTTTGCTGAATCATAAGGTTTCTTCTCTGCTTCCCTTTTTGAAGCTTCAAGGACATTTCCCCCCCCCCCCCCCCCCCCCCTTTGGCATCAACAACATCTTGAGCTTTCTCTAGAAACCATGGTGCAGGAGGAGCAATTTATGTAAGTGATGCCAGTTGGTTTCTTTGAGCCACCATTTGTTTTCTTAATTCATTGGTAAGAGTGTTGAGTGAGTTTCTAAGCATGGTGGCATCAATGTTGACTTTGGTTTGGAATATTTGGAATTGAGAAGTAATAAAGGATTTGAGCTCAGGAATCTCTGAGTTAAAGGTGGTGATACCCTCTTGAGAGCTAGAGCTTTTAGTGGCTGGTGGCTGTTGAGTGACTATTTTTGGGTGCTGGATTAGAATTCACTTCAGATGAAGGCCAACAACTGGGTATTATCATGGATTTTTTGGACTTGAGGTTGAGTCATGTTTGAAATAAGCTTTTTGAGCTCCATGACTTCAGAGTTCAACTTGTGAACTTGGTCCGTCAAATATAGAATGATTTTAGCATCAACTAAATGAATAGTCTCATCTGCTGTCCTGTCATCAGTTGTTTACCTACATCGGCAGTTTTATCTAAGTCAAAATCAGAATTTGCATCATGAAATTGATCAGATTCCCTTGTTTCTTGGTATTGGGGACTTCCAACTTTTTCAGATATAGAAATATCATAAGTTGTTGCCAGGATTGGAGTCTTAGTTCCTAAACCATTTTCAACTGTAAAACAGTTGTTTTAACAGTTGTAGTGGTTGCTCCAAATCCCAAATCCGAATCACCCATAGTGAAAGGGATTGTATCCTCCTCTCGCTCTTAGATAGTAGTACCTAACACAACATCAACAGTTTTGTTTGAAGTTTCCCTTTCAGTGATGTGTGTTAATTTGGTAAATACTTGAGCAACTTCTTTAGTGGTTATGATATGGTGTTCCAATAAGGGTGAAAGAGAAGTAGTCCCGGGAGAGGGGATTGGAGTTGGAGTGCAGATTTGCCCTTCAACTTTTTGATGTGGATCCACTGTTCTTACAACAATTTCTTTTTGTCTGGAAGATTAAGGAGTTGTATTGGGTGAAGGTGTGACAAGTTGTGATAAAGTAACAACTGTCAATTTCCTTTGTGTCTTTTTTGTTACCACTGGTGATTCAGGCACCTGATCTTCCTGAACTACCTTTTTGGGTTTCTTTGAGGATTTGGATTTTGTAGATATTTTGGAAGGTTTCTTTTTGGTTGTAGGTATGTGTTTCAAGATATTAGGATGAGTATCCTGATCACCTTGAGCAGTACGCTCAGTCTCTGTAACTATGTTGCCGAAGCATCAGCCAGTTGTTTAGGTTCCTCCTCATCAACCAAGGTTGAAGATTTGGAATCTTTCATTCTCGCAAATATATCACTTTTGAGACTTTGAATTTGGACTGGTGATCTGTTGGATCAAGTCAGAGTTTGGTAAAGTTTTCATAAGGTAAACAAATAAAAATCTTGGAACCATTAAAAATGGTTTACCTTTAGGTGCAGACATTTCTTTTACATCTGAAACCAAATCATTAAAAATTGATTTTAAAAAGCAGTAATTTTCACCAGTTAGAATAGGCCAGATATTGAACATTTAATGGCAATTCATTCTAACTTGTGGTTTTTCATGACATACACTGGAGCAATGTATAAAAAAGGAACTTCATTGGAGAGGGGGAAATGAGTTTTAGTAAAGTGTTGCCTTTTGAGTTGAACCCGAATATCCTCTCTCAATGATTTCAGGCTTCAGTGTAGATGCAGCTAGTTAGTAGGAAAAGCATCATCATTCAACTCCAAATGTTGTGAAAGGAGAGAAAATGATATAAATACTTCTATAGTTCCCACCTTAGATTTGATATACAAATGTGTTCTATTGTCCTCTGCGTATTGAATAGAAGCATGTTTCCAGAAGTTATTTAGGGTTTGAGGATACATGTCAGGATTAATTGTGAGAAGGTTAAAGTAAGTACTTCCGGTGAGTACCCCGATCAGGTCATCATATTTTGGTAGGTTGAACTTCTAGTGAGATATGGTAACAGGTTATGTGGGTATTTGAATTGCAAGCTATAGGATGTTGTGCCATATTTGTAGTATGTATGAAAGAAGATGAAGATGAAGATGAACGACAAGTGAAATGAAAATTTTATTTGAGAAGACGGAGAGTAATGTAGGAAAAAGATTTATTTAAGGTTAAGCAAGATGATTATGGAAGGTAATCTTTTGATTGGTGTAAGACTAGGCGGTTTAAGCAAGTGGGTAATTAAAAGTTACCGTTAAAATCACTGGTTTATTGAAACAACGGCTATATTCTCAAAACAACTATTGATGAAATGAAACAACTGTTGCTTGTCATTGATCAATAGTTTAAAAAAAACCGATCAGTCTTTTTAAAAATACTGATTTTATCAATAGATTGGATAAACAATAGTATTGAAACAATTATTTTCATTATTATTCTCAACGGCAGTTTAGAAAAACAGTACTTTGAAATCATTGATCAATTGTTAATCAGTAGTTTTAATAACAAGAGTTTTCCTTTGTTTATATATTAAAGTATATACAAACAGTAGTTTGAAAACATTTTTATTGTCAAAAATGAGTTGTAAAACAACTATTTTGACTTTGTAAAATGATTATTACAAAATTTAACATTTCCAATATGGAAATAAGTTTTTGAAAAGATGCTGAATTAAGTGCTTTTGTAAACACGTCAGCCAATTGATTTTCAGATGAGACATGTTCAATTGAAATCAAACCTTTTTCATAGCACTCCCTTATGAAGTGATGTCTGATTTCAATATGTTTTTTCTTTGAATGCTGAATTGTATTTTTGATGATGTTCAAAACTGCTTCACTATCCAATTTCAATGGAGTTTTTAAAGCCTTGATTCAATAATCTAGTAATTGACAACAATTGCATTAGAAACAGTAGTTTGCTTCTTGCTCTGCCAAGATACCAATGCATCTTCAAAAACAGATATCCTCCAGATGTTGATTTTCTTGTCATTTGACAACTTGCATAATCACTATCTGCAAAACCAACAAATTGGGTCTTTGTGCTGGATGGATACTAGATCCCTAAGGTAGATGCACCTTTGGGGTATCTAAATATCCTTTTAACATCACTTAAGTGAGATTCCCTTGGCGATACTTGATATCTTGCACAAACACATGTAGCATACATGATATCAGCAATGTTTTCAGACCCGGCCCGGACGTCGACCCGGACGCCTTACTGGGTCAAAGGTCGGACCGACCCGGGAGGGTGGACCGGGGTTTGACATCGATGGCGTCATAAATAATATATAAAATTTACATTAATGAATTAAAGCAACTTTAAATATATTTACATGAACAAATTATGTATAACTTTTTTTAGAATATTGTAAGAAAAAATATCTTTACATACAGATAAAAATTAAATATCTCAAAAAGGTTAAATACTTAAGTTAAATCAATAATATCTTTTGATTATTGTTTGTTACCGTGCTAGTCTAACAAACTTACTTTATATTCTATTCACATAAAAAAATAATATAAATAAAAGTTAGCAAACTTAAGTTTGACACTGGGTTTGAGGTGTGGATAGGTTTACTATTAAATTGGCCCAGTTTATAATAACACATTAGGTTGTATTCATTATTATCATCTTCTCCTTGCCGTTTTTAGTTTTCACATAGCGCTGTTGCAGTCCGTAACTTTGCCAGAGCCGTTGTTGATCGAAAAATATCGCTCATTCTAGCTTAATTATTTTAAACTTATCTCATCTCATCTCAATTTCTCTATATCATGTGGTTTTTAGATGGATTTTGATTATTTTTTTATTTAGAAAAAAAACAAGCATTTTACCGATTCACCCGCCGGGTCACCGGGTCCGGGCCGACCGCCACCCGCAAAACTCGGCCGGGTTTTTTGTAAACGTTCCAAATACCCTGACCCGGCTCGGTAAAGGGACCGGGTCCCGATCGGACCGGTCTGACCGGCCGGGCCGGGTTTCAAAACACTTGATATCAGGCCTAGATGCAGTTAGATAGATAAGTAATCCAATCATGCATCTATACAAGGTCTGATCAACATATTCACCTGTTTCATCAGGTGTTAATGGATCAGTTTTGCTCATGGGTGTGGAAATTGCTTTGCAATCAGTCACTTTAAACTTTTCTAGGATATTTTTAACATATTTTGATTGGTGTAGAAAAATTCATGTTTTAGTTTTTTGATTTGCAAGCCCAAAAAGTATAGTAACTCACCCATGTTACTCATTTCAAATTCAGATTTCATGAGTTTTGTTAACTCATCACCTAATTTTGTTTCTCATTTCTTTTATTTTGAGAAACAAAGTTTTGTCAATTTGTCCTCTTTGAAAATGATTTGAAATCAAAAAAGAGGAAAGTCTTTCATACCAGGATCTTGGAGCTTAATTGAGTCCATATAATGCTTTCTTGAGCTTGTAGACATAGTCTGGATTAAAAGCTCCTTCAACATCCAATTGAAAAACTTTGATATTATGAGTGGATGCATAAGCAAGAAATAATCTGATTGCTTCAAGTATTGTAACAGGTGCAAAGGTTTCTTCATAGTCAACTCCTTCTTGAAGATATCCTCGAACTACTAACCTTATCTTGTTTTCTATAACAATCCTTCTTTCAACAGTCTTGTTTTTGAATACCCATTCTGTACCAATAGGAGTGACATTTTTGCGACACGGGCACAATTCCCAAACACGCATTTTGGTGAATTGCATGAATGGCTTCAACCCAACTATTGTCTCTTAAAGAAAGTTGATACTTGGTTAGTTCTAGTTGAGATTAAGAACCAACAAAGAAACATAAATTTGCTTGTTGACTTCTTGTAAGGACACCATGTTGTAAGTCACCAATTATCTGTACTTGAGGATGGGCTGGGTGAAACATATAAGGTATAATGGCCCTTATAGTGTTTGTTGAAGAAGTTGGTGAAACTGATGATGTGAAATCAAATGTTAACGGTGGGGGTATTGGTTGTAAACATTTTTTTTTGATAAACAACTAATGGACTTCCAATATTGGAATGAGAACGTCCATTTTGAGAAGCAGTTGTTAAATAATCAGTAGTTTGACAACCTTGACATCCTTGATCAGCAGATTGTACTTGATCAGTAGTTTTGATGAAACTGCTGTTGTTTTCCGTGTTTGACTCTTCAAAGAGGTATAGCCTATCAGAATGAATACCATCATTAGTAGTTTCATCATTCTTAGATTCAAATTTAAGATGTCAAGATTAAACAAATAAGCAGGATCATAAGGAATTTAAGATCAGATATTTCATTAAATTTAACATTTAATGTTTCTTCTATAGTCTTTGTTCTAGAGTTAAAAACTCTATAAGCTTTAGAAGTTGAGGAATAGCCTAGAAAATAACCATAATTAACCTTGGCTGCAAATTTTGAAATTGATTCTTTTAAGTTCAAAATAGAGCATGGGCACAATCAAAGGCTTTGAAAAATAAGATTTATGGTTTAATTTTATAAAGCATTTCATAGGCTGTTTTCTCATGTCTTTGATTGATTAAAGTCCTATTTTGAACATATCCGGCAACGTTGACTGATTCAGCCCAAAAATAAAATGGTAGCCCTGAATAAGTAAGCACGGATCTAGCAACTTTAGTTAATGTTATGTTCTTCCTTTTCACTACTCCATTTTATTGTGGTTGCCTTGGAATGCTGAATTGCCTGACAAGGCCTTTGGAGACACAAAAAGTATCTAGCACTTCATTTTTGAATTCAATTCCATTGTCACTTCTTAGGATTTTGACTGGTAGATCAAATTTTTTCTCCACTTGAACGATGAAGTTCTTGATCTTTTCTGTTGTCTTATCCTTTGAGTGCTAGAAGAATGTCCAAGTGAATCTTAAGTACATCAACAATCACAAGAGAATACCTTTTCTTTCCAACACCCAGTATTCTAACTGGTCCAAAAAGGTCCATGTGCAAGACATTAAAACAAGCAGTGGTTTTAGATTCTTATATGGATTTATATGAGACATCATGTTGTTTTCCTTTTAAACAAACAACACTGTTTATATCACAGACAAATTCTTTGATATATAGGCCTTTAACCAGCTGTTTCTTGGTTAGATTGTTAATTAATTGTAAATTAACATGACCTAATCTCATGTGCCATAGGTCTACTAAGAAAACATGTTGCAATAGGAATATCGTTATCCTTATGCATGTCCACAGCATAGACATTGTCACTCCTGTTTGCAGCTAACAAGGTGTTCTCTTTAATCAGCTTTTCTATTTGCATTGCACAAATTGAGTTGACAATTTCGCATGTTTACTTAGTAAAGAGAGCACCATATCCTTTATCACACATTTGTGACACATTAACAAATTAAATTTCAGTTTATCAATTAAATTGACATTATCAAAAGTCAACTTACTTTCTTCCACCTTAACTAAGCCAAGTGCACTTCCTTTATCATCATTTCCAAAGGACACAGATCCTCCTCCATGTGCTTTAAATTCAGAACGGAGAGACATGGTCTATGTCATGTGCATAGAGCCTCCAATGTCCACATACCATAGACTTTTCATGCATGTGAAAGCTCTCTGCACATATAAAGGAAATTAGTTAGAAGGTTTAACTCAAGCCATGTTGGTCTTGGGTTGCTCATTTGAAGAAGACAAATCAATATCTGTTGAAGATTCTTTACAAGATTTATCAACTGTTTATGATTTTCCATTAGCATCTTTATCTCGGAACTTTGTGAAACTGCTGATGGATTACTTGGAACAGTAGTTGTTAGGGCACGGAAATTTGATATTGTGGATATGCTATGTTGGCATATGTTTTGGATAAATTATCCTTAGCGTGTATTCCAGATACTGTCAGGATCAATGATCCTCAGTACTTATTATTGATTACTAATGATTGTTCTCGTTATGAAAATATTAACGCATATACATCGGCTAATGACCAAGGCTAACATATAATTTCACAATTAAAGTCATCAAACAACGTGGTCAATGCATAAAATGGTTACACTGAAGGAGTGGCTTGATTAGAGGCTAAAAAAGGGATATTTGTTATTGATATTTTCTATATAAATAGGCTATGATAGTCGACTAGGAGACACAATATACCCTTTCCTGTAACACTCACACTTAGTCTTCTCTTGTAATCACTACCATAGTTCTCACTTTGTACATGATAACTTTGTTTGCTAATAATAGCGGTGATAGGCAATTGTCATCACCCGGGGTTTTATGCCAGTAATCCTGCACTGATCAAGGGTTTTTCCTCGTAACAAGTCCTCGTGTTCATCCTTATTTTAATTTACATAATCACCATTGTTGTTCAAGTACTCAACCTCACAAAACCTATTTGGTTACATTATCCATAAAACCGTTTTTAACCAAAATAATTTGGTGCCTGATGTGCGTGTGCGTGCGGTTGTGGTAAAATAGTAAAGGATGGAGAATAACCCATCATTTCTAAGTGAACATATTGTATGACATAAAAGAAAGTAGCATGCATATTTTCAAGTCCACCATTGCTTAATCTCATACTACCACGAGAATATCAATTTAAGTAGGCAAGTAGTTTTGTAAAGAAGAAAGATAAAGATTGACTTCGATTTCTCAAATACCCATTCTAACAACTTCGGGTGGTTATAGTTTAGTCACACAACCTCCCCTTGGTTGATTTAGTTAAGTTATAATTACACATTACATATGATTTCTTAAACTAGAATGATAACCTAAGTATTCGTGTTAACAATGTTATTTCAGAATTATCAAACTAGAAAAATAGATCATTGCTTATATCTCATTATTTCTGAGTACAATATAAGGATCTATGTTTTATCTTAAATAAGTTATCAAGGTATTCTTTTTACCATTTCTAGTCTCCTAGAACATGAGTGAATCATGAATGATTGTTAATCAACAACCTTGATTTGTTGAGTTAAAGTGATAAAACATTTTTCATCAAAGGATAATTGCAAAATAACCATGTACTTTACTAACCTAAATCACATATTTAGTATAATCATCAAGTGGAACAAAGTTTCTTCATAGAAATTTGATGGTAAATGGAGTTTTAGCTCCTAATAAGCATGGTTATGAACATCAAAAGAGATGAAGATAACAAACACATGATCAAACTAGAACAATCTAACCAAATGTGGATAAATTTTCCTTCTTCAATGATGATGGATGATGAGGATGACGGATGATGATGGTGATAACCTCCATACATTCAAACTCTCCACAAGATCTTCAATGTGAGTGTAAAGTGGGTGTTTTTATAAAAGAAACTCGTATAGAAATCTATTCAAGCACACTTGTTGAATGCAACATGCTCCACTATTTATAGGAAGTCTGGGTGATCAGGCACAGTCCCATGTAAAGGGAGGCACGACCTCGTCTCCATCTGTCCTCTCACATTTAATGCTCTGTCATATCGTACATGATGACTCACCACGGGGGCGTGCTTCATGGGTCACAACCCCGTTATTTTGGTGTCTTGTTGATGTATATAAAAATATACATCTTTTTAGCATCAAATAATCTCTAAAAACTGCAACTTCTATCATATAATATAGTTAAAATAACTACTTATCATGTTAAAATGTATTTTCAGGTGAATCCAAGCCTCAAACGAAGAAATGAATGAAAATCTGAAGAAAAACCAAAGAAAACCCAAGAAAACAGCAAAACATGGGGTCGTACTTCTAGAAGCACGGGGCCATGCTTACATATCAGAAAAGACAAAAATCTACAAGAAAAGACAAAATAGCGGACAACTAGACACGGGGCCGTGCCCCAGGAAGCAAGGGGCCGTGGCCACCTTTCAGAAACGACAAAAAGAATTAGCACATGTCACTAAAAAGCACGGGGTCGTGGTCGTACATAAGAAACGACAAAACAAATATGACACGTGTTATAATAAAACACGGGGCGTGCCTACGTAAGCACGGGGTCATGCTTCTCACTCCAGATTGCCTATAAATAGTGGCTCATGTTGCACTCATTTGGTGTGCCTTTAAGAGAGTTCTATCTGGTTTTCACTTATAAAAACACCCACTAACAGTCATATTGAAGATCTAGTGAAGAGTTTGAACGCTTGGAGACCATCATCATCAACCATCATCATCATCATTAAGAAGGAAGATTCATCCACATTTGGTTATATTTTTCTAGTTTAATCTTATGTTTGTTATCATCATCCATTCTAATGTTCATAACTATGCTCATTATGAGCTAAACTCCATTTACCATCTAAATCTATGAAGAAGCTTTGTTTTACTTGATTATTATATAAAACATGTGGTTTAGTCTAGTAAAGTACATGGTTATCTTGCAATTATCTTTTGATGAGAAATGTTTCACCATATTAAATCAACAATTCAAAGTTGGTGATTGTCAATTCTATTGGCAATCATTCATGATCGATTCATGTTCTTGAAAGATAGAAACACTTTGATAAATTATCGAAACATGGATCCGTATATTGTATTTAGAAATGATGAGATATAAGTTATGATCTATTTCTCTAAGTCTTGGTAATCCAAAAATGGCTTTGCTTAGGATATCATGCTAGTTAAAGAAATCATATGTTAATGGAATGTGTAAGTATAATCTACTTAAATCAACCAATGGGAGGTTGTGTGACTAAACTACAACCACCCGAAGTTTTTTTGAATTGGTATTTGAGAAATCGGAGTCAATCCTAATCTTTATACTTTACGAAACTACTTGCCAACTTAAATTGACATTCTCGAGGTAGCATGACATTAGGAAAGGGTCGACTTTAAAATGCGCATGCTACTCCCTTTTTGTCATAGATGCTCGCTTAAAATTGAGGAGCTATCTATCATATATTATTACGGCAAGTTTTACCACATGTTTACGTATTAATTATCAATGATAAAATGGAGTGGATTCTTGATCTTAGATGGTAACCTTCATATAATTGAATTACTTATTTAGAATCTCTCGTCTTGGTCACCTATATATTATATTTAAGTATTTATATTGTATAAAAGTTCAAAAATTAACCTCAAAATGATTAAAACCTCTTATTAAAGTAAAACGACGATTCATTATTAGAAACATTTGTGTCCACGGATTGATACTTGGTTCTTAACATACTATTCTACATATACGATAGGTACACTTTCCTATTTTGTGTGTGCTTAGTCGTTGAAGAAATCATTTTTATAAATTTAAAACACGATTTTGTGCAAAAGCTAAATATCCAATCTCTTTCATATTTAACCGCAACGCACACTGCACATTACTTGTTATATTTTCTTTTGTCTTTTCTGAAAGGTGACCACGGCCCCGTGTTCAGTTGTCTAGTATTTTGTTTTTTCTTGTAGATTTTTGTCTTTACTTGCACATGAAAGCATGGGGGCGTGTTTCATGAGGAATGGGGGCATGTTTCACTGTTTTCTTGGGTTTTCTTTGATTTTTCTTTGGCTTTTAGTTTGATTCTTCATTTGAGGCTTGAGTTTACCTGAAAATACATTTTAACATGATAAGTAGCTATGTGAACTACATTATTTGATAGAAGTTGTAGTTTTTAGAGATTATTTGATGCTAAAAAGATGTATAAATTTATATACATCAAACATCCCCACACTTGAACCTTGCTTGTCCTCGAGAAGCTACTTATAAATATTCTCTAAACATAGCAAGTTTGGACCATAGCTTAAACATCCCCAACAGAGCTCCAAGAAAATGGGAACAAAATAACCAATCTTAATCATAAGAATATATGTAGTGTTATATAAAATGACGATTTTGTTTTTATGAGCTTCTGTTTGTGCAAAACGTCACGTTCTCACAATGTTCACTCACACTCGGTTTTATATCTGATCATACATGTGATGTATGTATGTGAACATTCTTAGCCAAAATGTAACATGTGATAAATAAGCTTGTAACAAGTTCAAATCTCCACCTTTTTGAAATAGATCAGAAGGTAATATGGGTTGGTTTTGTGTGAGTAGGGATTTTGGTATTTTGTGATGGTTCAAGGGTTTAGGTTAATGATGGTGAGGAATGGTAAATACAACTTCTGCTGATTGTCGGGAGTCTTAAGATGTCTTCAATGGTTAGTTCTTTTCTCCCGATTGTTGATATTTTATTTTTTACAAACCTAGTGACTCTTTTAAGGTCAGATCGTCAAGACCAGTTTTGTCAAGGATGTGAATTAGTTCTTCCTCAATCATGTTCTAAACATAAATCCCAACTCTAATGGATCGTTCAGCTTTGAGCCTAATAGCCCCTACCCTCATTAGTTCAGTATATATTCATATTGAGTCTGAGTTTGATTTTTTGTACATCTTCCTTCATGGGACTAGTTTCCGCATCCTAAGCATCGTTCGTACCTTTTTTCTCTTCTCTCTATTGCGCTTTTGGAAACTCCACCAAAAGGGTGGCCTTTGTTCATCTTGGCGCCACTTTTTCGTCACCTCATTGCTAAAGTGAAAGATTTTCTCCCTAAGTTCTGGAGGAAACCTAGGTTTTGCGAAATGTATGCAGCAAAGGAAATTGAAGTCAAAAGAATGCATTCCAGTTCTTTAGGGTCTGCCGGTAAAACACCAGTGTTGTATTTTACCGGTGAGAGGGATAAAGTGGTAAGGTTTTTTTGATTAAAGTTTTTGGGTTTTGTACTTTGGAGAATGGTTTGAGGGAATAACATTACCTTCTTCTTTATACAACGCTTCGTGCGGCCTTGAAAATAATACTTGAGACAAGTTCTCCAAAGTACAAAATATGACGTTTATACCCAATCCCTCCATTAATGTGAGACAAAATATGGCGTTTATCTCATAGTAACGGAGGGATTGGGTATAAACGCCATATTTTGCATAAATTTATTCTCAATATTACAAAACTTCTTTTTACTTTTTCACTTTTTTAGTTGTAGAATTTTAATTGGTTATTTGCAAAAACATTTGTTGGACTTTCTTTTGGTTTTGTCATAAAAATATTCTTTTTTTGCTACAAAAATTTTGTTATTAGAGAATTATATAATTAGTTGACCAAGAAATTGGTCAAAGAATTCCCTCCCCACACTTGAATCTCACATTGTTCTCAATGTGAAAAAGATTCATAAAAAGATTCAAATGAAGTATGGTGGGTAAATCGAAAGGAACTTCTCTATGAGCTAACGAAATTTCGACAGAGCGTTTCTATTTTTCGTCTGTTTTACTGCAGTGCACCTAAATAATAAAAAATGCACACAATGAACAAACAACCAAAGCAAATTAATACTGAAAATAAGGTGTGGAATCATCCGTACCCTCCCACACGGGCCTATATATATATATATATATATATACAAGGCCTGGTTTAATGAGGGTCTTGGCTAGACCCTACTTCCAGTATGGTTTATTGGTTCTGATGGATATTACTACCTCCGAGACGACCTCAAATAGTCCATCGATGTATGGTTTCAATCGATGCCCATAAACCTTGAACTTGTGCTCGTCAGAATTAGAAATCTCAATTGTCCCATAGGCAAAAATTGTTTCAACCTTGTATGGGCATGTCCAACGAGATTTCAACTGTACTGGGAAAAGACGTAAACGTGTGTTATATAACAGTACACAATTGCCAACTTGAAACTTCTTGTTTCCTTTTAAATGGGCTTCGTGTAAACGTTCAGTCTTTTTTTGTAAGACCAAGAGTTTTCATAGGCCAGTGCTCTTAGTTCTTCGAGCTCGTGAATTTAATCTTCCCGGTTTTACCGGCAAACATTAGATCAAATTTCACTACTCTAAGAGCCCAGTAAGCTTTGTGTTGTAGTTCTACGGGTAGATGACATACTTTCCCAAAAACAAGTTTGAAGGGTCTTGTTCCTATGGGGGTTTTGTAGGCCGTCCTAAGGGCCTACAAAGCGTCATCTAATTTTTCTGCCCAATTGTTTTTTGCGATTCATCCCAATAGTTGTTTCGAGGATTCTTTTTATTCCCCGATTCGAGAGTTCCACGTGCGCACTGGTCTGTGAATGACATGGTGTTGCAAAACGAAGGTGAACTCCATATCGTGCTAAGACTTTGTCTATTAGGGTATTGCAGAAGTGAGTACCTCTGTCGTTGATTAAGACCTTTGTAGTGCCAAATCGTGAAAATAACTTTTTTAGAAATCGTACAACAACCTGAGCATCGTTAGTGGGAAGAGCTTATGTTTCAACCCATTAGACACGTAGTCGACTGCTACTAGGATGTACTTATTTCCAAATGAGTTAAGAGATGGGCCCATGATATATATTCCCCATACATCAAAGAGCTCACAATTTTGAATGCCTTTTTGAGCCATCTCATTCCTGGCTCAGATGTTCCTGGCTCTTTGACAAGCATCGCATACTTGGATAAAAGCATGTGTGTCTTTATATATGGTGGGCCAGAAAAATCTTGCATCAAACACTTTCCTGACCGTGGTGGCGGTACTGTGGTGTCCACCAGTTGGTCCTTCATGGAAGTGTGTGAGAATATTTAATGTTTCCTTTCTTGATACACACCTACGAATGACTTGATCGGCTCCTGTCCTAAACAGGTAAAGGTCTTCTCAGAAGTAGAACTTAAGGTCGGAGAAGAATTTCTCCCGTTGTTGATGAGTAAACTCTTTTCCTAGGATTCCACAAGCTAGATAGTTTGCGAAGTAGGCAAACGAAGGACTTTCATCCTCCTCTTTCATGGATGCTGGGATATGCATGAGAACTTCGTGTGGAAAATTATCATCGATAATTTCCTTGTGATGTTCTTCTGAAGTTGGGCATTCTAAGCGTAAAACATGATTTGCGGTTACATTCTCTGCTCCTTTCTTGTCCTTGACTTCTAGGTCGAATTCTTGGAGTAGTAGAATCCATCGGATAAGTCTAGGTTTTGCATCTTGCTTGTTGAAGAGGTATCGTATGGCGGCATGGTCGTTATAAACTATGGTTTTGGGGAGAACTAGGTAGGATCTTAATTTTTCAAAGGCAAAAACTATTGCTAATAACTCTTTTTCGGTTATGGTGTAAAAATTCTCTTTTGCATCGTTAAGAGTTTTACTAGCATAGTAAATTGGGTGAAAAAAATTTTCTTTGCGTTGTCCGGGTACGGCTCCAACTGCAAAGTCACTTGCATCGCACATGATTTCTAATTGAAGGGTCCAATCGGGTGTAGTCATGATTGGTGCGTTAACAAGTTTGTCTTTCAATATGTTGAATGATTCAACATATTCTTGAGAGAAGACGAATGGTGCGTCTTTCTCCAGAAGTTTGGTCATAGGTCTAGCAATTTTGGAAAAATCTTTTACGAAGCGGCGGTAGAATCCTGCGTGACCTAGAAAATCTCTAATGGCTTTGACTAAAGTTGGTGTCGGAAGTTTGTATATGGTTTTGATTTTTTTCCTATCAACTTCAAGGCCTGCTTGGGATATCTCATAACCAAGAACAATGCCCTCTTTGACCATAAAGTGACATTTTTCCCAGTTAAGCACTAAGTTCACTTCTTCGCACCTAGCTAACATTTTGTCTAGATTTCTTAGACAATGATTTAAGGAGTCTCCAAAGACTGAGAAGTCATCCTTGAAAACTTACATAGAGTGTTTGATCATTTCATGAAATATGGCCACCATGCAACGTTGGAAGGTGGCCGGAGCGTTACATAGTCCAAATGGCATTCTTCGGTAGGCAAAGGTGCCATATAGACATGTAAAGGTGGTTTTCTCCTGATCTTCAGGATTAATAAGAATTTGAAACTATCCGGAGAATCCATCAAGAAAACAGTAGAACATTTTTCCAGATAAACGTTCAAGCATTTCGGACGCCCGATGGCACATTTTGTTATCAAATGATGCCATTCGGACTTAAGAATGCAGGGTCCACATACCAACGCCTGATGGACAAAGAGTTTCATGCCCAAATTGGGAGAAACTTGGAAGTCTACATGGATGATTTGGTCATCAAAAGCCCTGAACCAGAAGCGATGTTGAAAGACATCGAAGAAACTTTCAACACGCTCAGAAAGATAAACATGAAGCTCAACCCGAGCAAGTGTTCCTTTGGGATGGTAGAAGGGAAATTCTTGGGAGTCATTGTTACTAAAGATGGCTTCAGAGCGAACCCTGAAAAGGTCGAAGCCATTATCAAAATGGAATCACCTACTACCATCAAGCAAGCTCAGACACTGAATGGACGCCTAGTCGCACTTAACCACTTTTTGTCAAACCATGCGGATAGGTCGTTCCCATTCGTGTCAACATTGAGAAACTGTTTAAAGAAAACGCACTTCCGCTGGACACCAGAAGCGGAAGCAGCTTTTCAGGAAATTCGGTCATGCTTGATCGAACTCCCAACACTCACAGCACCAGAAGCGAGGGAGGAATTAATCATATACCTTTCTGCCACAGATAGAGCAACCGGGGCAGTCCTGCTAGTAGAGCGGAAAGGTATCCAGATGCCTATTTACTATGTTAGCCGTGTCCTAACAGACGTAGAAACCCGGTACTCCACCTTGGAAAAATTAGTCTTAGCACTTGTACAAGCTTCACGCAGACTGAGACGATATTTCCAGGGTCACCCAATCACCATTCTCACCAACTTCAAACTCGCAAACGTTCTAGGCAAACCCGAATTATCGGGATGTCTAGCCAAATGGGCAATTGAGTTGGGGGAATATGCGATAAAGTACAAGCCAAGACCAGCTATGAAAGGCCAGGTCTTGGCCGACTTTATTGCAGAAGTCCCCGCTTCGCGGGAGAAAGAGTGCCAGGAGGAGGCTCAACCCTCCCCAGCACAGGACATCAATGATGTCTGGCGACTCTACACCGATGGAGCAGCCAGCAACGAGGGTTCAGGCGCAGGGTTGAAATTAACCAACCCAGCAGGCCAAGAATACACTTACGCTATTCGACTGGACTTTCCAAGTACGAATAACGAAGCCGAGTACGAAGCATTCTTGGCAGGGCTGAGAATTGCGCGTAAAATGGGAGTGAAAAACTTGGAAGCCCACGTAGATTCCATGTTAGTAGCCAATCAGATAAACGGAACGTACACGGCCGTGAACGACACAATGGCCCTGTACCTTGCACAAGCAAAAACCCTTATGCGCGATTTTAATGATTGTAAAGTCATACACGTCAAGCGTAGCGAAAACAAATCTGCGGATGCGTTAAGCAAGCTTGCATCATTAGCCTTCACCCATTTGGGAAAGGACATCCGCATTGAACTCCTTGAAGCACCATCAGTCCCGCACAAGGAAATTTGTGTCATCCAAACCGGTACAGAAACGTGGATGACACCAATAATAAATTACCTTGCAGCGGGTATACTACCAGAGTCAAAAACAAAGGCAAGAAAATACGTTGTAAAGCATTAAACTATCAACTCAACGATGACATCCTTTACAGACGTAACTTTCTTGGCCCACTCTTAAGATGCGTGGACAACCAGGATGCTGACTACCTCCTAAGGGAAGTACGCGAAGGCATCTGTGGAGTACACGCAGGTCCACGCGCTGTTGTAGCTAAGCTAAACAACGCGGGATACTTTTGGCCGGGGATGCATACGGATGCGCTGGCATACATCAGAAAGTGTAGGTCTTGCCAGCTCTACGCACCCAACACGCATCGCCCGAAGAATGAACTTGTTCCAGTCACCTCTTCATGGCCATTTCAGAAGTGGGCCATCGATGTGACAGGCCCATTTCCTACAGCAGCAGGAAACGTTCAGTTCCTAGTGGTAGCCATCGACTACTTCACCAAGTGGATAGAAGCAAAACCCTTAGCCCAAACAACCGCAAAACATATTAAAAAATTTATTTGGGAATTTATTATTTGTCATTTTGGACTTCCACAGACTTTGGTGAGCGATAACGGCACCAACTTTGCTGACAAGAAGCTACAAAAGTGGCTAGAAGAACTCCAAATCACCCACACCTTTACCTCAGTGGCACACCCGCAAGGTAACGGTGAGGTGGAAAGAGCAAATAAAAGCATCGTCGAAGGCATAAAGAAAAGACTCCTGGAACACAGATCCGGCTGGGTAGACGAAGTTCCACACGTCCTTTGGGCAAACAGAACGCTGAAAAAGGCCATTACGGGAGAAACCCCGTTCAGCCTCACTTATGGAACTGAAGCCATGGTCCCAGTCGAAATTGGTTTGCCCTCACCAAGAGTCTTAATTCAGCCAGAAGACAATGATGCGGAAAGACGGTTAGACCTTATGCTAACCGAGGAACGCCGAAACTTAGCCGCAGCGCGTGAAGAAAACTACAAGCGACAAATGCAAAAGTACTACAACACGCGGGTAAAACTCTGCAACTTCAATGTAGGAGACTACATATTGCGTAACAACGAGGCTTCAAACCAAGAGCGCCCAGGAAAACTGGCACCGATCTGGGAAGGACCATACATTATCAAAGAAGTTTTGGGAAAAGGCGCATACCGGCTCGAAAGGCTCGATGGCACTCCTATCCCAAGAACATGAAACGGAGCTCAATTACGCAAATGTTACATGTAGATCAATTCTAAATTTGTAAAGGCCTAGAGCCACTTCTAATGGAAATGATTCTCCTTTCACATTGTGTTGATAGCCTTACCTTTATACTTATGAACTTCCCACGCTGCTATGCCGGTATTCACCGCATAAATATGGGAAGAAGTAAGTCGTTGCGTGTGGAAGGCGGCAAAACCCACATAAACACATAAAACGGTAAAAATTTCTAAGGATAACCTTCACGCAGGTCAGCTATAGGTGAAGTTTGGTCATCCCAATAAATGAAAGTGACGGTTCTACCCGCACAATCATGATAAAGGAAACTGAACATTGACCTATTGGCAACCGCGCGTCGAAAGGTTAACTTATTCAAAGCACTTAGAAAATTTCAAAGGAAAGGATGAGGAAAACTTCCACGCAGGTCAGATATAGGTAAAGTTTAGCCATCCTACTAAGTGCAAGTGACGGTCTTACCCGCACAATCACGAAAGAGGAAGCAAAACTTTAACTTATTATCTGCCACGTTGAAAAGTTAACTTATCTAAGTACTAAAGAAATTTCTAAGTTAAATCAAAATATGCGTGAAATAAACAAGGCAGGGCATTAGCAAATAATCTTTATTCCATCAAAATTCAAATATTACAAAGATTGCTGGGTACATACCCGCATACAAAAGAAGCTATGCAAAAATAAAAATCTACTCTAATGGTGGAAAGGGATCTAAAGGATCAAGCTTCAGGACCACTTCCACTTGGACCCGCACCATCAGTAGAGTGTGGCGGTTCAAGGAAAGCTTTAAGGATAGCTAGCCCATCATTAGCAGCAGCAATCTCGTTCACCTTCTCCACCACCGGATGCGGGAAGGCAGCATACTGATTCACTGCTTGGTCATACGCAGCTTCAGTATCCACATTGTAAAGAGGGAAGTTGGAAGGCGGGATGCCTTGTTCAACAAACCCTAGACCAAGCAGGAAGCCAGCCTTTTCCCCATCCTCATGAGAAGGGTTGAGGGCTGCGCTCATCGCATCGTCATATGATGTGTTCGTGAACACCCGATGCACAACCTACAAAACAGAAGTTTGTCAAAAACTCAAAAGGAAAAGCGTAAAGAAGTTAGAAGTTAGGAATATGCGCATACCTGCGACAACGCTTCTCGAAGAAGCCATTCCTTGGCAACCAGAGCCTCCTGGAGGGCAGCTTGAGCTTCATTACGGGCGCGTTCGGCTTCGTTCTTTGTGAGGTTGGCAAGCAACACATCTTTGGCTGCAGCCTCTTCGACGCCCTTTAGCTTACGCTCAGTGTGGTCAAGCACCCCCCTCTGGTCCAAGATCTCTTGGAGCTTCTTGGCATCTTCCATGGCCAAGGCATCATGAGCCTGCTGGAGCCTCTCTAATTTGGCTTTAAGTTCCTCATTTTCGATGCGTAGAGGCTCAGCAGCAGCTTCAGCCTTGGTGGCCCTCTCGGTTGCGTTCCATGCAGTTTCCTTGGCCAGCCGAAGCTGTTCGTTAACAGCTTGGGCAGCCTTGGAACGGGCCTCCAGACGAGCCTGAACGTCAACCTCAAGGGCCTTGAAGGCCTTCTCCTTTTCCGCAGCAACGGCGGCAAGCTTCGCGTTCTCCTCCCGGATAGCCCGCGCCTGAGCTACTTCAAGGCTACGCGCCGTCTTCAACTTGTCGTTTTCACGACAAAGTAGCTCGACGCGCGGCTGCATCCGGGCGAGAAGTATTCGGAGCTCGTTGGACAGCCTACCTTCCTGGTAGCTGGCCATGGCCTCCCCCAGTGCACCGCTTGGGGCGGCGTGACGCGCCCATTCGACGCAGTCCTCAGCAGTCCGGAGGGTCGTTCCCCGGCGGATCTTCCACCGAGGAGCGTACACCTCGTTGGAATCACGAACTGCAATAAAACAAAAAACAGTTAAGAGAAAGAAATGATGAAAGGGATATAGGCCAAAATAACCCTACGCACCTGTAGGGTCGACAACAGGCCGATAGCCACCAAACCCATCACCTGAACCTAAGGGATATCCATCCAAAAGGTCAAGGAGACGGGAAGGAGGCTAGGATTGGCTAGACGCCCCAACCCCAAACGTACCTGAAGGACTGGCCGTAGTCGCAGGCGTCGGAGGAGACACGGTGGAGGCTGCCGCGGTGGAAACCAACGGAGGTGAACTCACCGGAGGTGAACTCACAACTGTGGCCGCGGCTGCGGAAGAACCCGCAAGAGAAATGACCGCCGGCTCAGTAACGGATTCGGTGAAAATGGCACTGACAGCCGGCGGTGATAAGGTTACAGCTGGAACAGTTGGCTCAACGGGATGAGCAACTGAACCAGTACTGCAAGCAGGCGTAGCCGGCTGGGTCATCGCCTCGGGTAGGTTGACCAAACCTACCTTCATGGGTCCAGAACCGCTCCTCCCCGCATCGCTTTGGAATGCAGTTGCATCCACGCCTGCATGAAGACAAGACATTAAAAACATTGCCAGAAAGATATGAAGTTAAAGCTATTAAGTTTACACTTACGAGTCCTCTTGAGCTTGAAGGTGCGAACAGGCGGGGACGAACCCGATGGAGCCGGCCTCTTTACGCTGGTCACCGTCGTCGTCCGGGGCTGCTCGGAGGTGACAGCCGTCTGAACCTCCGGAACAGTGGTCTCACCACCAGGGTTCCCCGCCACCTCCTCACTTTCGGTCTCTGAGTCAGACCGATTCACCGGATCGGCAGTGGAGGCAACCTTCGCCTTGCCCTTCCCGCCGGCAGCCTTCTTCTTCCTCGCCAAGAAAGGACCATCTGCGGATTCCTCATCAGAAGATGACAAAATTAGAGGAATTTCCGTAGAGGTTTCAGCATTGACAGGGCGAGGGTTAAAAAGTTCTTTACCTGGCCGCCTGACGCTCAGGATCTCGTGGCCTAGCGGGTAGACCTCCACGAACCGATCCGCCGTTTGCTCAAGGATGGGCAACTCGTTCTCGTCAAGAGCGCGAGTACCCATCTGAGCGGGACCACCAGCCTCTCGCGGCTGCAGGAGAGACTGCAAGTCATTTCCCTCTGAAAACAAAGAGATGGTTAGAACAAAAACCCTAACCTAGCAAATAAAATAAAGCATACCGTAAGGGACAGAGTTCAAACCGTATTCGAAGACGATCGGCACTTGCGGAGTCTCAGAGCCGGCATCCTTCCATACCCGGCTCATCCCGAGCATCACCATCCCGGACTCCGCAAACCGGTAAACCGGAGTCTGGATCCGGGAAATCTTGGAGAACCATTCCGCCTCCTGGTAGTTGGAGGCGTGAAGGTTGGGGAGTGCTCTCTCGTTCTTGAATGTCATCGCAATAGGGACGACACGGGCAGAGATGTAGAAGAACTCCCGCTTCCAAGACCGAAGACTGCGCTCGGTGGCGCAAATCTTCAGACCCTTGATCCGGTTGACCAGGGTGTACCACCCTTAGATGCACCTCCAGGAGTAGAAGGTCATCAGGCGGTCGACATGGGGCTCTACACCCATAATGAGGCACACCCACTCGAAATGGCGGATCTTCGCGATCGCCATTGGGTGTACCTCCGTCAAGTGTACACCGTGTCTCTCCAGAACACGGTACACAAACTTTTTGAGCCATCTCATTCCTGGCTCAGATGTTCCTGGCTCTTTGACAAGCATCGCATACTTGGATAAAAGCATGTGTGTCTTTATATATGGTGGGCCAGAAAAATCTTGCATCAAACACTTTCCTGACCGTGGTGGCGGTACTGTGGTGTCCACCAGTTGGTCCTTCATGGAAGTGTGTGAGAATATTTAATGTTTCCTTTCTTGATACACACCTACGAATGACTTGATCGGCTCCTGTCCTAAACAGGTAAAGGTCTTCTCAGAAGTAGAACTTAAGGTCGGAGAAGAATTTCTCCCGTTGTTGATGAGTAAACTCTTTTCCTAGGATTCCACAAGCTAGATAGTTTGCGAAGTAGGCAAACGAAGGACTTTCATCCTCCTCTTTCATGGATGCTGGGATATGCATGAGAACTTCGTGTGGAAAATTATCATCGATAATTTCCTTGTGATGTTCTTCTGAAGTTGGGCATTCTAAGCGTAAAACATGATTTGCGGTTACATTCTCTGCTCCTTTCTTGTCCTTGACTTCTAGGTCGAATTCTTGGAGTAGTAGAATCCATCGGATAAGTCTAGGTTTTGCATCTTGCTTGTTGAAGAGGTATCGTATGGCGGCATGGTCGTTATAAACTATGGTTTTGGGGAGAACTAGGTAGGATCTTAATTTTTCAAAGGCAAAAACTATTGCTAATAACTCTTTTTCGGTTATGGTGTAAAAATTCTCTTTTGCATCGTTAAGAGTTTTACTAGCATAGTAAATTGGGTGAAAAAAATTTTCTTTGCGTTGTCCGGGTACGGCTCCAACTGCAAAGTCACTTGCATCGCACATGATTTCTAATTGAAGGGTCCAATCGGGTGTAGTCATGATTGGTGCGTTAACAAGTTTGTCTTTCAATATGTTGAATGATTCAACATATTCTTGAGAGAAGACGAATGGTGCGTCTTTCTCCAGAAGTTTGGTCATAGGTCTAGCAATTTTGGAAAAATCTTTTACGAAGCGGCGGTAGAATCCTGCGTGACCTAGAAAATCTCTAATGGCTTTGACTAAAGTTGGTGTCGGAAGTTTGTATATGGTTTTGATTTTTTCCCTATCAACTTCAAGGCCTGCTTGGGATATCTCATAACCAAGAACAATGCCCTCTTTGACCATAAAGTGACATTTTTCCCAGTTAAGCACTAAGTTCACTTCTTCGCACCTAGCTAACATTTTGTCTAGGGTTCTTAGACAATGATTTAAGGAGTCTCCAAAGACTGAGAAGTCATCCTTGAAAACTTACATAGAGTGTTTGATCATTTCATGAAATATGGCCACCATGCAACGTTGGAAGGTGGCCGGAGCGTTACATAGTCCAAATGGCATTCTTCGGTAGGCAAAGGTGCCATATAGACATGTAAAGGTGGTTTTCTCCTGATCTTCAGGATTAATAAGAATTTGAAACTATCCGGAGAATCCATCAAGAAAACAGTAGAACATTTTTCCAGATAAACGTTCAAGCATTTGGTCGATAAAAGGAAGTGGAAAATGATATTTTCTTGTGGCGTCATTAAGCTTCCGGTAGTCTATGCAAACTCGCCAGCCTGTGATTGTCCTCATTGGTATTAGCTCGTCCTTCACGTTCATTACTACTGTCATTCCTCCCTTCTTGGATACTTCTTGAACTAGACTAACCCAAGGTGAATATGAGATTGGGTAGAATAATCCTGCATCAATGAGTTTGATTACTTATTTCTTCACCACATCTTGCATCTTGGGATTGAGACGTCTTTAATGTTAGACCACGTGTTTGTACTCTCCCCCCATGAGGATTTTGTGCGTACAAAAGGAAGGACTGATGCCCTTGATATCTATGATCTTTCATGCGATAGCCTTCTTATGGTTTTTTGGAACCTTAAGAAGTTCGTCTTTATCTTCTTTGGAAAGGTAAGATGAAATAATAACCGGGATTTGAGAGTCTTTTTCTATAAAGGCGTATTCGATATGGTTCGGGAGTTTTTTTAACTTTAAGACTGGAGGTTCTTCGATTGATGGTTTTGACCTTTCATTACATTTGGTGATCTCACATATTACTTCTAATGCTTCTTAATTATTGTTGTTAGCATCGATATTTTCTTTTCAAAAATGGGTTTTGTGATAGTTTTGGTTAAGATTCGTGTTTCTAGTGTGTTAGTGATGGAGGAATCTCGCACATAGCAACTCACGATAGAATCGATGATGTCAACATATTATAATGTGTCATCGTGATGTTGCGAATGTTGTATAGATTTTCCTATATCAAAAGTGATTGTCTCGTCATTGACCCTGAGAGTGAGTTTGCTGGTGCAAACATCAACAATAGCCTTTGCGGTGGCTAAACAGGGTCTTCCTAAAATCAGAGGTACACTTTTGTCTTCTTCAATGTCTAAAATTACAAAATCTACTGGGAAAACAAAGTTGACAATTTTGACAAGCATGTTTTCAACAATGCCCCAAGGATATTTAACGATCGGTCAGCTAATTGAATGCCCATGCGGGTGGGCTTTGGTTCTCCTATCCCTAGTTTTGCAAAAACCGCATAAGGAATTAAATTAATACTAGCTCCTAGGTCAGCCAGGGCATTGCTAACAGACAAATTTCCTATGAGACAAGGGATAGTAAAGCTTCCTGGATCGGTCATTTTTGGCGGTAGCTTGTTTTGGAGGACATATGAGCATTCTTCACTCAAGGTGTCATGCGAGAGCTCCTCCAGCTTCCTTTTGTTGGTCAGCACTTCTATAATAAACTTTGCATATTTCGGCATCTGAGCAATGGCTTCGACGAAAGGGATGTTGATGTGGAGTTGTTTGAAGAGTTCTAAAAGTTTCCCATACTGAGCTTCCAATCTCTCCTATTTCAGCCATCCAGGGTATGGAATAGGTGGAACATAAGTTCGGAATGGTTCCTTAAGTTGTACGGTGCCTGATGGGATCAGTCTTTCCTGCGTCTTATCAGGGACTTCCTTCTCCATAACTGGTTCTGAAGTTGGTGAGGCAACAATGGTTGTGCCACTTCTCAATGTGACATCGTTGGCTGTTGCATTTGGGTTTGTTATTGTGTTGCTTGGAAGAGCGCCGGGTGATCTCTCAGACAATTGTCGGGCAATCTTTCCGATCTGAGTTTCTTGATTCTGCAATGATTCTTGTTGGCTTTTTAAGTCAGCTTCATGTTTTAACAACAATTCGCTAATATCAACGGATCTAAAGTCGGCCTCCTTTTCAGCTTCATTCGTTTTGGTCATGATTTGGATCCACATTTCTTCAAATTTTGAGTAGCTCGGATTTTGATGGAATCTAGAAAATTTTTCTTGAAATTGAGGTTTACGTTGGAAAGATTGATTCATCGGCTTCCTTTCAAATCCGGGTAAGGTTTGAGTTTTACCTCCGTCCTTCCATCTGAAATTCGGGTGGTTTCTCCATCCTGGATTTTAGTTGTTACTGAAAACGTTGTTTTAACGGGCGATGAAGTCAACTTCTTCCATGGCCATAAAGACTTGTTTGCAATCACTGATCTAATGTGTTCCTCCAAAGGTGTCACAGGTGATCTTGGATTTTGATAGTTCGACTTGAAGTTGCTCGAATTTTTTAGAGATTGATTCAAGTTGTGCGGTGACAAGAGTGTTGGAATCAACGTGGTGCATTCCTTTATGTGTTGGTGTAGATCTTGGTGGGTTATAAGCGAAACTCTTATTTGCTGCCTTCTCCATGATTTCAAATGCTTCGTTAGGTGATTTGGATCCCAGGTCTCCACCGGCGATTTGGTCGATAGCCTGTTTATTTTGACTGGATTGTGAGTCAAAGAAAGTTTATACTTGTAACCATACATTCAGTTCATGATGTGGGCATATTCTCAGGAGACTTTTGTATCTCTCCCATGCCACGTGTAATGATTCATCATCATCGGTCCGGAATCCGGTAATGCTGGCTCGATATTTGGTAGTTTTATCAAACGTAAAATATTTAAGGAGAAATTGTTTGACCATCTGGTCCCAATTGGTGATGGAACAAGAAGGAAGAGATTCCATCCATTCTAAGGCTTGTCCCTTAGAGAGAAAGGAAAGAGTTTAAGTTTGATCTGATCCTCTAAACAAGTTTGAATTTTAAAGGTCCCGCAGATTCGTAAGAATCGAGATATATGAGAAAGAGTGTCTTCATCGAGGAGACCAAGAAATTGAACTGAATTTTCCACCAAATGAATGGTTCTTGATTTGATTTCGAAATTTTTGATGATTTTGGGTGGAGCCACTCCATTGTCGTTGCCTTCGAGGGTTGGCTTGGCACATTGGCTCATGTTTGGTTCATTGTTTTGGGTTTCCATCATTTCTTCGGTTTGATTTTCTCCAGAAGTCGTGGCGTCTACTTATTCGTCTTTGATTCTTTTCAGTGGTTTCTTTTGCCCGTTTGCGCATTCTTTGGCAAAAAAGTCGTTCGGGTTCAGAAATTAGAGAAACAAGCTCAGGTCCGAATGTAGAGGACATACATGGGATTAAATCGAATTTAAACTATTTATATTAAAACTAAAGTAAAGGTTAGTAAAATTAAAACTAAAGGTTTTGCTAGCCTTAAAATAAGAAAAATATAATCTAACAGTTAGTAAAAAAATAAAAGTTAGAGATTTGTACAATTTATAAACAATGGTTAAATTAAAACTTAGATCGACTTAGAAACGTACCGTTTCCCCTGCAACGGCGCCAAAAACTTGATGTTCGTGTGTGTGCGGTTGTGGTAAAATAGTAAAGGATTGAGATTTAGCGTTCGCACAAGATCGTGTTTTAAATTTATAAAAGTGATTTCTTCTAAGACTAAGCACACAAAAAATAGGCAAGTGTACCTATCATATATGTAGAATAGTATTGGTAAGGACCAAGTATCAATCCATGGACACAAATATTTCTAATAATAAATCTTCGTTAAAATTCTATCGGAGAGTTTAGTCATATTGAGGTGATTTTTAAACTTCAATAAAATAACTTTTATATATATATGATATATATGTGAACAAGAAGAGAAATTTTAAATGAGTAATTCAATTATATGAAGGTTACCATCTAAGATAAAGAATCCACTTCATTCTTCATTGATGATTATTAAGTAAACATGTGATAAACTTGCCCTAATAATATATGATAGAATAGTCTCTCATTTCTAAGTGAACATATTCTATGACATAAAAGAAAGTAGCATGCATATTTTCAAGTTAATCTTTAGCTTAATCTCATACTACCACGAGAATGTCAATTTAAGTGCGCAAGTAGTTTGGTAAAGTAGAAAGATTAGGATTGACTTCGATTTCTCAAATACCAATTCTAACAACCTCGGGTAGTTATAGTTTAGTCACACAACCTCCCCTTGGTTGATTTAATAAGGTTATAATTACACATACCTTTAACATATGATTTCTTTAACTAGCATGATAACCTAAGAAATCGTGTTAACAATGTTATTTCAGAATTATCAAAACTAGAGAAATAGATCATAGCTTATATCTCATCATTCTAAAGTACAATATAAGGATTCATGTTTTATCTTGAATAAGTTATCAACGTATTCTTTTTACCATTTCTAGTCTCCAAGAACATGAGTGAATCATGAATGATTGATAATCATCAACCTTGATTTGTTTAGTTAAAGTGATAAAAATATTTTTCATCAAAGGATAATTGCAAAATAACTGTGTACTTTACTAAACTAAATCATATATTAAATATAATCAAGTGGAACAAAGCTTTTTCATAGAAATTAGATGGTAAATAGAGTTTTAGCTAATAATGAGCATGGTTATGAACATCAAAATAAATGAAGATAACAAACACATGATCAAACTAGAACATTCTAACCAAATGTGGATGAATCTTCCTTCTTCAATAATGATGGATGATGATGACGATGATGATGGTGATAAAATCCAAGCCTTCAAACACTCCACAATACCTTCAATATGTGTGTAAAGTTGGTGTTTTAATAAGAGAAAATCGTATAGAACTCCATTCAAGCACACTTGTTGAATGAAACATGATCCACTATTTATAGGCAGTATGGGTGATTAGACACGGCCTCGTGTAAAGGGAGGCACGCCCCTCTGTCCATCTATCCTCTCGGATTTAATTCTTTGTCGGATCGTACACGATGACTCACCACGGGGGCGTGCTTCACGGGGCACGATCCCGTGTTTTTTGGTGCCTTGTTATATTCTTTTTTGTCTTTTCTGAAAGGTGGCCACAGCCACGTGTCTTCTGGGGCACGGCCCAGTGTCCAGCTATCCATTATTTTATCTCTTCTTGCAGATTTTTGTCTTTACTTGCACAGGAAAGCATGGGGACGTGTTCCAGAGGCATGGGGGCGTGTTTCACTATTTTCTTGGGTTTTCTTTGGGTTTTGTTTGTCGATTCGTTTGTTTCTTTGTTTGAGATTTGGGTTTACCTGAAAATACATTTTAACATGATAAGTAGCTATTTGAACTATATTATATGATAAAAGTTGCAGTTTTTAGAGATTATTTGATGCTAAAAAGATGCATAAATTTATATACATCAGCGCCCACCGTGGGGCAAGTGGTTCTTTAATCCAGAAGAATTCTCATCAATTTTCAAACTTTTCAACAAATACCATAACCAATGGCCTCACAACATACATCTGCTTCAACCACTATGCCATCATTAGTTTCTCTCTCATCAATGGCCTCATTGCTGATGCCTCCTCCACCCGTAGGGTTGCAAAGACCAACTTTACTGGGAGCAAGACGCAAACTCCAGTCTTCCAAGGCTCAAAATCCTCTGCTGCTACCCCTGTCGTAACCACTAACAATGATGTTTCTGTTTTCTATTCTAAGGTTAAGGAATACATGGAGCAGTAGAACAATACTAACCAGAGGATCCTACGTGAGATTGAAGATCTCAAGAAAGCGAAAAGGCCAGCGGAGGATCAAACTCCCTTGGTGCCTAGGATGCTTGATTTCACCCCTCAAGTTCCGTGGCTCAACATGCTCAAGGATCCTCTATCCTTCAACTAGGATCCGTGGCTCAACATGCTCAAGGATCCTATATCCTTTTACTAGGATCTGTGGCTCAATATGCTCAAGGATCCTCTATCTTTAAACCAGGATCCGTGGCTCAACATGCTCAAGGATCCTCTATCCTTCAACCAGGATCCATGGCTCAACATGCTCAAGGATCCTCAATCTTTCAACAAGGATCATCCATCCTTCAGCCAGGATCCTTGGGAATGTTTCATAAAGGATCCTCCAACTATCAGCCTCAAGGATCCTTCATACAGAGTCAAGGATCCTTAGGAAATCAACATCAAATATCATCGGAGGTGCATGAGGGAGACGTTATCTCTATGCAAACCATTGCTTTCCATGGACCAACTATTATGGCTAAGGCATCCTATCCTGGATACTCTTCTGGGATACCAACCTTTAGTCAACCAAAGGTAACGGTTATGATAATATATCCTTAGACACTAACCTTGGTTTTATGCAGAATATAAGTATTAATCAAGCTATGGCTAATGAATTACAAAAGTTAAAGGTCAAGCCTATTCCTAAAATTCCAGATGGAAGTCAAAGGATTTCTAGGTTTGCTCCACCTATTTGTGATGCTAAGATGCCAAAGCGCTTTCAGACTCCCAACACGAAGGTCTATGATGGCACGACTGACCCAGAGGAACACGTAGCCCAATATAGAAAAAGAATGGAGATTAACCCCATTCCAGAAAGACTCAAAGAAGCATGCATATGTAAGGGTTTTGGATCCACTCTGATAGGATCTGCTCTAAAATGGCTGCTAAGTCTTCCTCCTTATTCAATTACTTCCTTTTCTCACTTAGTTAATCTTTTCAATAATTAGTTTTCTTGTAGCAGGAAATTCGTATTGTCCAGTCTCGTGATGAATCTTTAAGGTATTTTGTCATTAAGTTTGGTAGGGAAGCCTTGGAGATCCCAAATATTGATATGGCTATACCTATTGAGCCATTCAAGATGGGATTGCAAAAGGACTCCCCCTTTTATGATGATCTTGTTATGAGCCCATGCAGGTACTTAGATGAATTCAGAAATAGGGAACTCAGGTTCATCAGGCTAGAAGATTGGGTGCTTCAACAAAACATGAGCAGCTCGATAAGAAACAAGGATCCTTGTACCTAGATAACAACTCGAATCCCTATTCAAAATTCAACAACCAAAACGTCCGTGCAGTAGAAGAAGACGAAGATGAGGAAGAATATCCAAGAATATCAGAGTATTGTTTCTCTGTTGACAATGCTAGTCAAATATGCGCCACGAGAGATCTAGGTGAAAAAGCGAGGTGGCCAAGAAAGACCGAATAGACAACCTCCTACAAAGATAAATCCAAGTGGTGCGCGTATCATGATGACTTCGGTCACTTGACTGATGAATGCATTGGCCTAGAAGAGAGATAAGGTACCTCCTCAGCAAAGGTCATTTCAAGGAACTGATGGGCAGAAATAAGTCAGGGATCCAGGATCCTGAAGAAGTCCCATAAAAGGCTGCTTCACCATCAACGGATGCACAAATTCTCAACTTCATATCTGGAGGTTCAGATATATGTGGTACTTCTTCTTCATCAGCAAAACTTCACGCCAAAGAGATCAAGCTAAAGAATGGAGAAAGACCCATCAGAACAACCACTTTGACTGACCAAAGGATCATAACTTTCGATGAAGGGGATCGAATGCACCTACAGGATCCTTATCATGATGGGTTTATTATTACTTTATTTATTGCTAATCATTATGTTCGTAGGATTCTTGTAGATGGCGGGAGCTCTGTAAACATCATCCAGGCTGATGTTCTCAAGAAGATGAATATCCCTGAAACCCAAATAACTCCAAGATCCTATGTCCTCGTTGGCTTCAGCGTTGAAACCAAGAGTACGTTGTGGGGCATTAAACTTCCAATTTATATCGAGGGAGTTAAATCTTTTCAAAAATTTTATGTTATTGATAAACTAATGTTATCATTGGCAGGCCTTGGATTCATGAAATGAAAGTTGTTGCTTCAACATATCATCATTGCATTAAGCTACCAACCCCATAGGGAGTAGTGAAGATTAAGAGCATTCAAGCAGAGGCTAGGAACTGCAACACTTCATCCATGAAGCCAACTACAAAGGAAACAATCAAGTAGCAATTAAAGAACCATCCTAGAGAAGTGCTGGAAGAAAGGGAGAAGGACGTTAAAGAAGTATACTTGGACCCGAAAATCTAGACATCAAAGCATATATAGGATCCAGTTCCCTTAGCTACATTGAATAGGATTTGGTATCTTTCCTCAAACAAAGGAAGTCTACTTTTGCTTTCAAACATTTCAATATGACAGGTATTTCTAAAGACAATATTACGCATAAGTTGGGTATAGATACTTCTGTTAGGCCTATACACAAGAAACGGGGGAAATTTGCGCATGAGAGAAATATCATTATCCAAGAAGAAGTTGAAAACTTCTTAAGGCAGCTATGATTAGTGAAGTTAAGTATCCAAAATGGTTAGCCAATGTGGTAGTTGTTTCAAAGAAAAATGGAAAGTGGAGGGTATGTGTTGCTTTTACTGATTTAAATAAAGCATTCATGACTCCTACTGGCATATACTGTTATATTGCTATGTCTTTTGGACTAAGAAATGCAGGTGCAACCTATCAAAGACTGGTCATATGCTGTTCAAGGATCAGTTAGGAAAAAACATGGAAGTCTATATAGTAGCTTTCAACATGCTTGACCAATACAACATGAAGCTCAATCCATCCAAGTGTCACTTTGGTGTCAAAGCTAGAAAGCTCTTAGGATACATGGTGATCAAAAGAGGAATAGAAGCCAGTCCTAAGCAAATTGAAGCCATAATTAACTTAAAGTCCCTGGTGATGCAAAAGATGTCCAAAGACTGACGGGAAGGATTGCAGCCCTGAGTAGATTTATATCCAGATCTTCAAAGAATTGCAAAGATTTCTATGGCATCTTAAGGAAGAATAAGATGTTTGAGTGGACTCAGCACTTAAAGCTCTTAAGGATTACCTATCCTCAGCACCAACATTAGTGAAATTAGTGGATGCCAGGACGGTGACCCATTATCCTTAGATCTAGCTGTTTCAGGTAATGAAATTAGTGTCGTTCTAGTTAAGGATCACGAAGGACAACAACAACCAGTCTACTATGTAAGTAAAAGTCTTTTAGATGCCAAGTTCATGTATTCACATCTTGAATAGTTAATACTTGCTTTAGTCATGGCATCAACTAAGCTAAGACATTATTTTGAAACTCATTCCATCATTGTGAGAACTAACTATCTTGTTAAGAATGTACTTACAAAACCCGAGATGTCAGGTTGGATGGCTAAGTGGGCTGTGAAGCTCAGCTCCTATGATTACTTCTCAAAATGGTCTGTAAAAGGGAAGTTATATACTTTATCAAAAGAAATATTATAACTAGATTTGGTGTCCTATCTGAAATTATTTGTGATAATGGATCCCAAGTTATTGGGAAAAGAACAACTAACTTTTGTGACAATTGGGGCATAAAGATGATCACTTCTACACCAGTCCATCCACTTGCTAATGGTCAAGCAGAGTCGAGCAACAAAATAATCAACAACAACTTGAAAAAGAAGCTAGGATCCAAGAAAAGCAAGTGGGCTGAGGAACTTCCTTATGTTCTCTGGGTTAACAGAATAATACCCAAGAATGCAACAGGTCAAACACCATTCTCATTGGTGTTTGGAGCAGAAACTGTAATTCCTACAGAGATGGTAATTCCTACTGTCATAACAAGAATCCATGATCCTCAAGAAAACAGTGAATGCCTTACCCAGGATCTAGAGACTATTGATGAGCTCAGAGATTTAGAAAAGATTAGGATAGCTGCATATCAACATAGAATGGTTGGGCATATAACAAGAATATCAGGATCAGAACGTTTCAAGAAGGATATTTGGTCCTAACGAAAGCCTTTCAAAATACGATTAATTCGGCATATGGAAAGCTAGCACCCAAATGGGAAGGGCCCTACTTGATTGAGTCGGAAGCAGGAAAATGGGCATACCACCTACTTACAATGGAAGGTGATCGACTACCAAGAGCATGGAATGCCATCCATCTTAAATAGAACATTATGTAATCAGGAGCAAGGATCCTTTAGGGTTCAAGGATCCTAAAGTTGGTAAAATCTTATCTTATTATTTATTCATTTCAATTTTTTGTTACTAATTACTAATCAAAAGAAAATAATATCCTTAACAGTTAAGCTCACCAAGTCTTGAGTTTATGCTGAAAGGCGGATTTTAAGAGAGAATTCCATGGTTAAGGGGTTGGCCACCTCTCTCTCAAGTTTAAGGTATAATCTCAATGATTATACCTTCTAAGGTTTAAAGGTTTTCACATTTCCTACAAATTAGAGTTTTGACACTCTCGCCTGGAGTGTACACTATCCAAAGTATAGTTCGGGGAAATGGGACCGGTACACGCTTAGTGGCTGAAAATTTCATTGCTTTCGCCTATATGGAGGATCCAACAAAAAATGGTAAACGTGCCATATAACGGTTTCTAACATTTTCATGTTAGCTAAGGTTTTGACATTTTCACGTCACCTACGTTTGGGACTTACCGTAGTTTAACACAAGTAAATTTGGGCAAGATCCCGGTTCGGGCAAGACCCTAGTTTTTTGGGCTTGACCCCAGTTTGTTGGGCTTAACCCCCGTTTATATGATTATTTGACTTAAAATCCTAAGATAATTTCATCAATTGTCCTAAGTCTATCTACAAGCATCATGGAATTAGTTATGGTAACTTAGATCTAATCAGACCTTCTGGTATGATTTTTACTTATCAAGCTATATCACTTAAACTATACTTTTGAATACCACATTATTTAAGGATTCAATATTCTTAATCCTTGTTTGAAAGGATACTTTATATTTTTACAATCTTTCAAAGGATAAAATATAACTATGTTTTCATCATAATAAACAATCAGCAAATAGATAAAAGATTAGAGTTATTATTAAACCACCATGATTTACCAAAACATTAACCCGGATTTCACCATCTAAATATGGACCATCCACCTAGGTTAAAATAGGTGTAATTAGTTGTTCATGATTTGCAGGAAGAATAATAAGAGGCGTTGAATATATAGACAGAAGGGAGGTTCCAAAGAAACTCTATAGATATATATGATAATTATCTCTATCTTGTTAAATTTCACTTATTTTGCAGGGGGGTTGAATTTAAATGCAAAATGACATCTGTGATCTTATCACAACCGCCATTTTGGGGGCAATTCTTAGGGCACCTAAATTTGATACTGTGGTTATGTTACGCTGGCATATGTTCTGGATCAGTTATCCTTAGCGTGTATTCCAAATACTGTCAGTATCAAGGATCCTCAGTACTTATTATTGACTACTAATGATTGTTCTCTTTATGATAATATTAACTTAGGTACAATGGCTAATGACCAAGTCTAACATATAATTTCGCAATTAAAGTCATTAAAGAACGTGGTCAATGCATAAAACGGTTACATTTAAGGAGTGGCTTGATTAGAGGCTAAAAATAGGGATATTTGTTATTGATAGTTTCTATATAAATAGGCTATGGCAGTCGACTAGGAGACAATACACCCTTTCCTGTAACACTCACACTTAGTCTTCTTTTTTAATCACTGCCATAGTTCTCACTTTGTACTTGAAAACTTTGTTTACTAATAATATCGGTGATAGGAAATTGTCATCACCCGGGGTTTTTATGCTGGCGATCCTGCACTGATCAAGGGGTTTTCCTCGTATCAAATCATGGTGTTCATTCTTATGTTATTTACATAATCACCATTGTTGTTCAAACACTCTACCTCACAAAACCAATTTGGTTACATTATCCTTAAAAACCGATTTTTGAATAAACAACAGTTTTGTGAGGAGAGATGCTTGTTGGTAGAGCATCTGTTACTTGAAAAAATCTTGAACTAGGAATGTTCTTTAGAGCCAAGGTAACATGTGTTTCAATGGTTTCAAACTGAACTTTCTTCTTGGGTGTGGGACTTTGATTTTTAATAAAGAAATCAGGTGTTTCAACAATTTTCTTGTGATGAAAATATGTTAAAAGCTTGAAATCCTCACTTAGATGATTGTTCTTTTTACATACATTACATGGATTTGGCAACAAAGGTTTCTATTGAACATTTTAGGATTTCCTTTTTTAGTTACACCCAATCTGTCAACAACTACTATTCCTGGTGATTTGTATCCAGGTACAGAAGTTGGATGAAGTTCAGCTTGATTAATGCCAAATGCATTATTCTTGACTTGAGATACAACTGATCTAGGAACAAATGCGGGAGAAGTTGCTACTAGTTTGTTTAATTCACTTTTCTTTGAAGCTACCGATGACCTTGATTCATCAGCTGTTTGAGTTGAACCAACTGTAGTAGCATTTACACCAGTTGTTTCTGAAAATGCTAATAAATAGTGATCAACAACTAATATTTGAACACTTAAATCAACAAATGAAGTTGGTTTGTACTCTTGTGATGCATCAGTTGTTTGATTTCAGTTCCCTATTTCATCGTTACTAGAAAGCTTCATTGGAATAGCATTTGGTAAAACAAATGATGAAACTTGTTTTTTGAAAATTGCTTCTTCCTCAAGTTCATCAGCACAATTGAAAGGAGTTATTGGAGTATAATTTTGAGTTTGTTCAATATGATTATATCCAATACCATACTTCACATTGTTTCTTGATTTCTTACTTGGCAGCATTTGAAATCCTTTGCTAGATTCAATCCATTTACCACAATTTATCTTGAGTTTGTTCTAATGTTTTGTTGCATTCATTGTACTTTTTCAATAAATCTTCTTCAAAAGCATTTTTATCTGACAAAACATGTTTTAGTTTCAAAATCTCTTTTTCTTTTTCATTTAGTTTGACATTCATGTCACTTTTAGATTTTAAAACCGCTGATTCAAGTTTAGCAACTTGTTTGATCAGTTTTATGTTTGCAAGTTTGATGCTTGAAAATGCAATGAAGCAGCCATTAGAACATAGCTTTTGACAAATCTCAGGTGTTACCTCATCAGCAACAGTTTGGGAAGCTTTCTCAGTAGTGTTTTATGCGTTTGTTGACACATCAATTGTCATCAGTGTTAGGGCACGGAAATTTGACATTGTGGATATGTTATCATGGCATATGTCTGGATCAGTTATCCTTAGCATGTGTTCCAGATCCTGTCAGGATCAAGGATCCTCAGTACTTATTATTTACTAACGGTTGTTCTCTTTGTATAACATTATATTTGACAGATGTAACGGCTAAGAAACCTGGTCTACCACCTATTTCGCAGTCTAAGTGATGGAGCACGTGGTCAAAGTGGCTGTTACGTTTATAGTGGGATAATGGCGGATTTTTAGAAAACTTAGTTATTATCTTTATTATTTATAAATACATTGAGTTATGATCAGTTAAAGCACGTTACACAAGACACCCTATACATAGTACACTAGCTACATTCGTAGAGAAGGGTCCGGCAACACACACACACACACATAGAAATCATTGTATTAGTGATCATAATCTCCACCATTGTAACCCAATTTTTTACTAATAAAGTGGTGATAGACGATTTGTCATCACCCGGGGTTTTTGTGCCGGCGATCCGACCAAGATCAAGGGATTTTCCTCGCAACAAATCATTGTGTTCTTACTATCATTCATTTTATAATCATTGTTATCATTCAAGCACTAAACCTCAATTTACAAATTTGGTTACATCATCCTTAGTCGATTTTTGACCAAAACAATTTGGCGCCCACCGTGGGGCAATTGGTGCTATAATCCAGATTATTTCCTATAAAATTTCAACCTTATTACATATACTACTATCAATGGCCTCTCAACCAACCTCTGCTTCAACCACCATGCCATCTTCGGTTTCTCTCTCTCTAAAGATCTTCATTTTCATTGCCTCCTCCACTTGCAGGAGCACCAAGGACTATCGCTGCTGGAAACAAGACTCAAACTTCAGTCTTTCAGAGCTCGAATACCAGTTCTGCCACTTTGGTGGTTAATTCTAACAATGATGTTTCTGCTATGTTTTCATAGGTCAAAACATATATGGAGCAGCAAAGCAGGACTTACCAAAAGATCCTACGTGAGATAGATGATCTCAAGAAGACTAAGAGGCCAGCGGAGGATCAGACACCCCTGATGCCTAGGATGTTGGACTTCACTACTTCAGGATCCTTGGCTCCACTTGCTCAAGGATCATCTATCCTTCAACCGGGGTCCATGGGTCAGCAGAATCAGGGATCCTCAATTTTCCAGCAAGGATCATCTATCCTTCATCTAGGACCCATGGGTTAGCAAACTCAAGGATCCTTTTTCCTCTAGCAAGGATCATCTATCCACCAGTCAGGATCCTCTGGGTTGTATCATCAAGAGTCCTTCAACTTCTAGCATCAAGGATCCTTCTTCCAGAATCAAGGATCCTCAGGACTTCAGCATCAAAGGTCCTCAAAGGTCCATGAAGGAGACATCATCCCCATGCACACCATTGCATCTAGTGGACCAACTTCTGTAGCATATGCTTTTTATCTTGGCTACTCTTCTGGGATGCCGACGTTCAATCACCAAGAGGTGACACTTATAATCATTTATCCTTAGACACTAACCTTGGTTCCATGCAGGATACATATATCAATCAGGCCATGGCTAAGGAACTTCAGAAGCTTAAGGAAATGATATCCAGCGTGCCAGGAGTGGTCCGACCATTTCCTGAGATACTAGAAGGGAGGCACAATCTGTCAGATCCATCTGTATAGATATCACCATCTACATCCAGAAAGTTGTATGCTTTAGAAGAAGCTTGTATAGTTTGTTTATCCACAACTAGAAAAATATCAATTGGTTCCATTGAAATGAAATGCCAGATTTTCTCCACCAATATGTGATGCAGAAATCCCGAAACGCTTTCAAACCCCTAACATGAAGGTGTATGATGGGACAACTGATCCAAAAGAGCATGTGACTCAGTATAGGGAGAGGATGGAGATTAACGCCATCCCTGAAAGACTCAAGAAGCTTGCCTATGCAAGGGCTTCGGATCCACATTAACAGGATATGCACTTAAATGGTAAGTCTTCAACCTTACTATGTTACTTCTTTTTCGCATTTAGTTAATTTGTTCAATAGCTAATTTTCTTGTAGTAGAAAATTTGAAAAGTTAACTACTGATTTATATAAAGTTATCCAACTTCGTGATAAATCCCTGAGGGATTTTGTTACTAAGTTTGGCAGGGAATCCCTAGAGATCCCTAATCTTGATATGGCTAGAGCTGTTGAGGCATTCAAGATGGGGTTACAAAAGGGCTCTCCATTTTATGACGATATTGTGATGACCCCATGTAGGACTTTAGATGAAGTCAGAATCATGTCTCTCAGGTTTATAAAGCTAGAGGATGATAAGAAGATCCAATAACAGTTAGGAACTCCAACTAAACAAGAGTCACCTGACAAGAAACAAGGATCTTCATTCAAGAATAACAACTCTAAGCCTTATTCAAAATTCAACAATCACAATGTCTGAGCAGTTGAAGAAGGAGACGATGATAATGAGGATTATCTGAGTATTTCCGAGTATTACGTCTCTGTTGATACTCATGGCTTAATTTGTGCCATGAAGGATCCTGGAGAGAAAGCAAGGTGGCCTCGGAAAAATGAGAAGTCAATGTCCTTCAAAGATCAATACAAGTGGTTTGCATTCCATGAAGATTTTGGCCATTTGACTGATGACTGCATTGGTCTAAGAAGAGAAATCGGTTATCTTCTAATTAAAGGCCACTTTAAGGAGCTCTTAGGAAGAAAAAAGTTCAGGATCCAGGATCCTGAAGATGTCCCACAGAAAGCAGCTCCGCCCCCGCCTGATGCACAAGTCATCAATTTCATCTCCAGTGGCTCGGATATATGTCGAACTTCCTTCTCCTCGGCCAAAAGACATGCTAAAGAAACAAAGTTGGAGAACAGGGAGCAACCTGTCATGTCCACTACCTTAACAACTAATAAGAGAATCTTCCTATGATGAAGAGGATAAAACGAGCATCCAGTATCCTCATCACGATGATTTGATTATAACACTATTTATTGCTAATCATTATGTGTGCATGATTCTAGTTGATGGAGGAAGTCAGGTCGACATTATTCAATATGATGTGCTCAAGAGAATGAATATCCCAGATTCAGAAATCGTTCCCCAATCATCCGTACCCGTTGGTTTCAGTGGCGATACTAAGAAGACAATGGGGGACATCAAGCTTCGTAAATACATTGAGGGAGTAATTCTTATCAAAAATTTTGAGTTATTGATAATTTGTCTTATTGCAATGTTATTCTTGGCAGGCTATGGCTACATGGAATGAAGGTTGTAGCGTCTACTTATCACCAGTGTATCAAACTACCAACTTCATGGGGGGTAGTGAGAATAGATGGCGACCAAGTGGAAGCTAAGACCTATTACTCCTCGTCCGTGAAGCCAGCAACTAAGCAAACGGTAGCATAGCAACTACAGCAACATCCTAGGAATGTGCTGGAGGCTCGAGAACAAGACCTGAAAGAAGTATCCTTGGACCCCAAGGATCCAGACGTAAAAGTTTTCCAAGGATCCAGTATCCCTACTAAGATTGAAGAGGATATAATATCCTTCCTCAAGCAACGAAAATCTACATTTGCCTTCAAGCATTCAGACATGACATGTATTTCAAAAATGGTAATTACCCATAAGTTAGGCCTTGATAATTCTATTAAACCCATTCGCCAGAAGCATAGGAAATTCGCTCCTGAGAAGAATGCGATCATAAAAGAAGAAGTTGAAAAACTTCTTAAGACCGGTATGATCAGAGAGGTTAAGTATCCTCGATGGTTGTATAATGTTGTGGTTGTTTCAAAAAAGAATGGAAAGTGGAGGGTGTGTGTCAATTTCACCAATTTAAACAAGGCATGTCCCAAGGATTCTTTCCCATTGCCACATATAGACTCCATGGTGGATGCAACAGCAGGACATGAATGCTTACCTTTATGGATGCCTCCTCTGGATTTCAAAAAATTTAGATGGAACCATCTGATCAGGAAGACACTGCATTGATGACTCCTACTGGAATTTACTGCTATATTGCCATGCCTTTTGGACTAAGAAATGCATGTGCGACTTATCAACGCTTACTCAACATGATGTTTAAAGACCAGCTAGGGAAGACCATGGAAGTATATATAGACGACATGGTAGTCAAGTCCAAGAAGGCTGAAGATCATCTTAAGGATTTGGAAGAAACCTTAAATATCCTCGACCAATATAATATGAAACTCAACCCTTCTAAATGCCAGTTTGGTGTTAAAGCGGGAAAGTTCCTTGGTTATGTGGTCACTAAGAAGGGTATAGAGGCTAGCCCGGAACAAATACAGGCCATTATCAACCTGAATTCCCCCGCAAATGCGAAGGACGTACAAAGGTTGACTGGCAGAATTGCAGCCTTGAATAGGTTCATCTCCCGGTCTTCGGAGAAATGTTAGGATTTCTATGTTATCCTTAGAAAGAATAAAAAAGTTCGAATGGACAGAGAAACATGAGGCTGCACTCAAAGACTTGAAGGATTACTTATCCTCATCACCAGAATTAATGAAGCCAGTAGATGGGGAACCCCTATCCTTGTACTTAGCCATCTCCGGTAATGTTGTAAGTGCTGTCCTCGTAAAGGATCATGAAGGTGAACAACATCCTGTTTATTATGTATGTAAAATTCTTCTAGATGCTGAAGCCAGGTACTCTCATTTAGAAAAATTAATTCTTGCACTTATTATGGCTTATACTAAGCTAGGGCATTACTTTGAAACTCATACTATAATTGTGAAAACTAACTATCCTATCAAGAATATTCTTTCAAAACCAAAGATGTCAGGTAGGATGGCTAAGTGGGCGGTAAAGCTAAGTGCATACGATATCCAATACGAGCCAAAGATTGCTATAAAGGATCAAGCACTAGCTAACTTTGTGGCTGATTTCAGTAGTGATTTACAAAAGGAAGCTGACTTAGAGGTCCAACAATTAGAGGAAACCAAGGATCCTTGGATCTTATTCAAGGACGGAGCATCCAACCTTAGAGGAACGGGATTAGGCATTCTATTGAAATCGCCACAGGGGACATAATACCCCAGTCTATAGCTTGTGAATTTCAAGCCACAAATAATGAAGTGGAATACGATGCTTTAATTGCAGGTTTGCTACTAGCTAAACACATGAGGATCAGTTATCTTCAGGTGTATATAGATTCGTTATTATTATATAACCACTTTAATGGATCATATGCTGTTAAAGGAAAAAAACTAATTAAATATTTAGACATTGTGAAAGGACTGTCAAAGTTTTTCAATTCTTTTAGTATTATATAGGTACCAAGGGAAGATAATGTTGGGGCAGATGCCTTAGAAAATCTAGCTTCATCTTTGAAGGTTTCGGAAGCCACGAAAATTCCAATCATCCATATACTCTCACTTGCAATAGGAGAACAGAAAGTTGTGGAGATAACAACTAACAAAGATATTATGCTGTGGGATCCATTATCCTCAAATAATCAAGGATCCTAGATCCTCCTGATCAAGAAATTCCTTCAAGATGGAGAGATCCCTGTAGCAGAAAATCCTAAAACCTTCAAACTTAAGGTATCAAAATACATCTTATTACATGATATTTTGTATAGGAAATCTCTTGCAGATCCGTACTTGAGGTGCATTGAGGAACCTGAAATCCAGAAGGTGCTCAAAGACTTTCATGAAGGTGATTGTGGTAATAACACTGGAGGCAGAGCCCTATTCTTTAGGATTTTAATACCAGGATACTTCAGGCCAACCATGAAGAGAGACGCCATGGAGTACTCAAAGAAGTGTGTTGCCTATCAAAGACACGGAAACATTCTGCACCAACTAGCGGAACCTATGTATCCTATATCCTCATCATGGCCATTCATGAAGTGGGGGATTAGGAAGAGTGTTCATGCTTGCCATGACTGATTACTTCTTAAAGTGGATAGAAGTAGAAACTTCCGTACAAGTTCGTGAAAAAGAGGTGATATCCTTCATTAAAAGAATCATTATTACTAGATTTGGTATTCCTTCATATATTATTTGTAACAAGGGTTCCCAGTTTATCAGGAAAAGAACCATTAACTTTTGTGACAGTTGGGGCATCAAGATGATCACTTCTACACCAGTTAACCCTCAAACCAATGGTTAAGCAGAATCAAGCAACAAGATTACCATGTAAAACTAGAAGAAGAAACTAGGATCCAAGAAAGGCCAGTGGGCTGAGGAGCTTCCTTATGTCCTTTGGGCTGATAAAACAACACCAAAGAATGCGACAGGTCAAACACCCTTCTCGTTGGTGTTTGGATCAGAAGCTGTGATCCCTACAGAAATGGTGGTTCCTACTGCTAGAACAAGCATCCGTGATTCTCAGGCCAACAATGAACAACTTATCCATGATCTAGATACTGTTAATGAGCTTAGAGGCCTAGCAAAGATCAGAATGGAAGCATACCAACAAAAGGTAGTTGGGGCATACAACAATAATATCAGGATTAGGAGATTCCTAGAAGGAGATCTGGTCTTGAGGAAAGCTTTTCTAAATACAACTAATCCAGCAGATGGAAAGCTAGCACCTAAGTGGGATGGGCCCTACCTGATCGAATCAGAGGCAGGAAATGGGGCATATCATCTACTTACCATGGAAGATGACCGACTACCAAGAGTATGGAATGCTATCCATCTTAAGAAGTACTTTGTCTAGCCAGGATCATGGATCCTTAAAGGATTAAGGATCCTCAAGTTGGTAAAAATTTTATTCTATCATTTATTTATTTCAGATTTACATTACTAATTAAAGGATAATATATTCTTAACATTTATCTTTTCCAAGCTTAAAGTAACAATGCATATTTCAATAAGAGGCTCAATGACTAAGAGGTTGTCCACCTCTCCTTCATGCTCAAGGTACATTGCTATTTCCTTGGCCTAGCCCACGATTAAGGTGTGACCCCCGATGGTCATATATTCCAAGGTTTAAAGGTTTTCACCTTTCTCATGAATTAGAGTTTCTACACTCTCGCCTGTAATGCACGTTATCCAACGTATAGTTCGAGGCAGAGGGACCAGTACACGCTTAGTGGCTGACAATTTCGTTGCTTTCGGCTATATGGAGGATCCTACGATTTATGGTAGACGTACCATACCTAAGGTTTTGGCGTTTTCATGTCACTCAGGTTGGGCTAAATCTCGGTTAGGGAGAGTCTCCAGTTAACATCCGTATCTTTGGGCCAGTCCCCAGTTTGGGCTTATCCCTAGTTTATTTTTGGGCTTGTTCCCAGTTTTCGGGCTTGTCCCCAGATACACGGGCTTGTCCCCAGTACACAGGCTTATCCCTAGTTTATTTTTGGGATTGTTCCCAGTTTGTTGGGTTTAATCCAAGTTAATATGATAATTCATATGCATCAGGTATCCTAAGTCTAACTACAAGGATCATGGAAATATCAACACTAGTGGTAATTTAGGTCTAATCAGACCTTATGGTATGATCTCTACTTATTAATTTATATTTATTCGGTTTTAATCTTTATATCTTTATAGATATAAGGATCCAGGATTCTTAATCTGTCTTTACAGGGATAATTTACCCTTGAAACTTTTCTCAAAACTTTTAATAAAACTAAAACTATAACAGATATGTTTTCAGAATAAGAAACAACATGCAAGTAGTCAAAAATTTTAAGTTATTATTATTAATAAGTCACCTCGACTTACCAAAATCCTTAACCTGGATTTCACCATACAAAAGATGGACCATCCACCCGGGTTAAGCAGGTGTTACTAATTGTTCATAAAGTGCAGGGAAAATAAAGATAGGGACATCCAAGGCTTCATCCCCACGAAAAAAGGATACATCCACCTTTGTCACCCCTTAATATTGTCTTAGGATCAAGGATCCTATGTCCTACTTAGTTATTGTTTATTACAAACCAAAATCGATTATCCAGAAAACACCAAACAAATAAAGAAAAATGAGCTTAGGCCTTTTCTTTGCATCCTTCATCGCCCATACTAGCACATTCTTCTTCTGCTACCACCTTCGCTCCTTCCTTGCTTGTTCCGGCTCCGCTACCTTTAGCCACCTCAGCTTCTTCCTCATCATCTCCACCACCAAGCCCAACCAGATTCTGCTTCCACTTCTCTATGTCCCATGGTGACCTATCAAAGGCATGATCACCAGCTTCCAGAGCCATCTAAATCCTTGCCTGCAACACTGAATTGGCCGCCCACATCTTGGCCTCTTCAATAACCTGCTTCACTTCTTCTTGATGCTGGGATTCCGTTGTAGATAGCAAATCCTCTAGACGTTTCTTCTCCTTAGGAAGCTTGGTTTGAACTTCCTTCCTCTTGGATGCTCCTGATTCGGCCCTAGTAGTATCGGTTCATGGCTCGGAGATGGCTATAGCCTTTGGAGCTTCCTTCTTAACAACTTGAGGAGTAATGAGCATGTTGATGTCTTCCAAGGAGAATTTTCTAACTGACTTGCTGGATTTCTGAGCACCTGCAAAACATAAGAACAGATAAGTCTCGTATTAATTTACTTTATTATATAACTTTAAATCTTACTTGACATATTGCTAGTTGACTTTGAACAATCTTCACACAAAGCTTCTATAAACTTGGCTAGGAAGGTACAAATTTCAGGATCCAGGGCAAGAAATTTCTTTGCTCTTTCTTTTGTTCTAGGTAGGTCAGCTAACGAAGCCAAGTAGTTTTAAGAAGGACCAAAGATCCTACCCTTTTTAACTCATTTCAACGGTAAATCAACCCCACCAGTAATGGAGCTTTAATTAACAAAAAAGAATTGATTCTTCCAATAAGAACCATTTTAAGTAACTTTGGAAATCGGAGTTGGTTGTCGGGGTTTGGATTTTAATACGAATTGATTATACCCGTGAGTGGTCAAGTTGTAATGGTATGATAGTTTTGACACGATGAACTCTATGTTCTCTTCATCTATTATTCTCTCAATGGTGCGCAAGACTCTCCAAACCATCGGCATAGCCTGGATATAACACTTCCCGGTTGCATCGAAGAAGCTTTGGGTGAATGATGGGAAAGGAGCCAATAAGTAAAGGACATGTTGGGAAGCAAACCCAAGTTTGTGAATAGGTGTCACATCGGACCGAGGAATCGAAAGGTCGAAAGATCGTCTCCAGTGGAAACAATGGGGTTAACCGTCGATTTCAGGGTCCGTGAATTTACAGATTTCAAAAGAAGGGTTTGTAAGAAGATTTTGGGACTGCATTTCTCGTAGTTCCGTTTGATCGGAGGAGGAAGTCGAAGCGGATAACATGTTTCAAGAGAAAATATTATTAATGAAAGAGAAAGGATAAAGGAAGCATACCTGATTTCCGGCAATATGTGAATATAAAGGGATTGAAGCATGAAATATATAGACGGAATAGCGGTTCCCAAGGTATATTATAATCGTGTATTTACTATAGCTAACCTGTCTTATCATGTTTAATTATTTTGCAGGAGATTTGAAATTCAAAATGCCAGTTGTTATCCACTTACAACCGCCATTTGGGGGCAATGGTTAGGTCATGAATAATCTGTACTGAGGATACGTAATCCTTGAGACGCGTCTGGATCAGTTATCCTTAATAAGAGTTCCAGAATTAAGTCAGGATCATGGATCCTCAGTATTTGTTATTACTACGACTGTTTCTTATGTGTAGGTTTAAATTTAATAGGTATAACGGTTGGAAGACTTAGTCAACCTATTATTTCGCTACGGGACTCATTCAGCACGTGGTCAAAAGACTTGGACGAAGCTAGTGGGAGAGTGGCGCAAAGATAGGAGTTTTAGTTATCATATATTTTTGTTTATATTCGAGCTTATGATCAGTTAGGATATACACTTCACATTCGTGAGACAATACATGGAACAGAATATAGCAGTTAGCACACACTTATATTCTTTGTATTCACTGATCATAATCTCCAACCTTGTAACAACATTTTTTGATTAATAAAGAGGTGATAGACGATTTGTCATCACCCGAGGTTTTTTTTTCGGCGATCCGACCAAGATCAAGGTCTTTTCCTTGCAATAAATTTCTGTTTTATTGTTTACATTCGTTTCATAATCATTATTGTCATACAAGCACTATTCCTCACTTTATAAATTTGGTTACATTATCCTTAGTCAATTTTTGACCAAAACAATGATAGTTTGATCAACAATTTGGAAATATTAAGTTTCTTGATATAAAAGTGTTGATCCTATGGTATAATCATTAGTTGATTTTCCTTTAGTGATCAACTTCTTCTTTTGTATATTTCCCTTTCAAAGGAAACTAACATGCTATGAAGAATAGTCAGACTAAGATCTTAAAATTTTGTAAAGTTCTTAGTATAACAGTATGAGTGTCCCAATTTTCTGGAAGTGATCTAGGAAAATGGTTGTTAAGAGTGGAGTTTGAAAAGGTAACATCAACCATTGTTAATTCACTGATTAGAGTTGTGAATCATTCATACTGTTGAGTTAAACTCTCTCCTCGTGACAAAATGCTTCATATTGCTGCCTGAGAATTTCACGAGTATTCTCAAGAACTTGTGGGGTACCACCATATTGTTAATTCAGTGCGTCCCACAAAGCCTTAGCAGACTTGTGATGAATCAATCCACTGTAAATTTCATTGGGAATTGTCATGGCTAAAATAGCATAAGCTTTGGCATCCAATTCAAATTTCTACATATCTTGATCAGAATAATCCTTAGGATCCATCTTGATCATTTTGTTTCCATCCAATTGATCAACAGTTTCATGGGAATGAGGCCAATGAACTACAGATCTCCAACAACCAGTGTTTGGATGGATAGATGGTGGAGCATTATTTGAGCCCAAATGTTACATTGACCTCGAAACAACATGGGTGGTTTGGAGATAGAACAGGTGTTATGAGGATCTTGTACGAACGACATGATTCTCAATTCAACTGGTTTCTCAATAATAACAGAGTATGAAACAGATTTTTGATCCTTTTTGAATCCTCAAATTGAGCTTAGATATTTGATACTGAATTGATTTTAAGATCAAATTCAGTAACCTTGTGCTCTGATACCAGTTGTTAGGATGGTAGATCTAATAATCTAAGTTATTTGAGCACAAACCATAATCAATGATACAGTAAACAATTGATCTAATCCTTTAAACGTATTAGTATCACTTTAATTGAAACTATATTTGAATTACAACTTCAATTAGTCTATCAAATGAACAAGTTAATCAACATAATTCAATTAAGTTAAATAATAGGTTCAATATGAAAGAAAAACTATGCATTAACTATAATCGAATGATTACAGTCTATTGCTACCCCTCAACTTTAGCTCATCATTCACACTGAGTTTTTTAGTACGAAAGTACACGATTCAAGTGAATATTATGACGTGAAAAGTGTTAATGAATAAGAGACTATCTTATTCATTTTATACATGTGCAAAACTACTGATTAGCTAAAGGTAATAGTTGTTTTGGTCAAAAATCTGTGTTAAGGATAATGTAACCAAATCGGATTTGTAAGGTAGAATGCTTGAAAAAAAATGGTGCTTATGTAAATATAGTAAGAATGAACACAATGATTTGTTATGATGAAAACCCTTGATTGGATGATGATCGCCGAAACAAAAACTCCCGGTGATGACAAATCGTATATCACCGCTATATTAATAAAAATAAGGTAACAATGGTGGAACCTTTAATCAGTGATTGCAATAGTTTCTAAGTGCGTGTACAATGCTAGTATTGCAGTAAGAAGTGTGTAAGTCATGTATGATGTGTCTGTTGTGTGTGACCTAGATGATCAAGCTTCTTTAAATACAAAAATAATAAAACAAAATGTCCTATAATCTCGCCACTACTCCACTAGATTCGTTGCATGCGTTTTAACCACGTGCCAACTATCTTGGACTGCAAAATAGAGGGATAGACCAAGTCATCAGCCGTTAGACCTGCTAATATATCAATATACAAAGAGAACAATCGTTAGTTAATAACAGGTACTGAGGATCCTTGATCCTGACACAATCTGGAACATATATTAAGGATAACTGATCCAGAAATTATGTAAAGATAATGTATTATCAGCGTAAAATATCTGTGCCCTAACAATTACCCCCAAAATGGCGGTTGTGATAAGATCACAGCTGTAATTTTGATCTTGAATTCAAATTTCCTGCAAAAACATATGAGATTTGACAGGTTTAGATATAATGATAACATATCTATAGAGTGCATCAAGAAACCCCCTTCGTCTATATATGTGACTATTTTCATCCCTTTATCTTCACACTTCAGCTGAAAAATCAGGTATCCTCTTTTCTCTCTCTCTCTCTCTTTCAATGATTTCTTTAGTATGTCTACTATTTCCGTCTCTTCTTCTGACCAATCGGACTCCGATAACCTGTATTCCCAAAATCTTCTCACCAATCCGTCTTCCGAGATCTGAAAATTCACCGATCCGAAACTCGACGATTCGGTTCCTCTCTTTCCGTCTGGCACAGTGTTTCGCCCTCTAGACTCCTCAAAGAGGAGCGATTGTTGCTCTAAAGCTTGGGTCTGTTTTTTGGCTTAGCTGTTTCTCATCGGATATCCGTACCCATTTCGGAGGTTCAATCAGAGCTTCTTCACTTTAACCAGCATCAGCTACGTTCAGGCCATGTCGATGCTTTGGGGGGCATTGTTCACTGTCGAAAGAATCATTGAAAAATAAAATATTGAGTTCAGACTTTCAGAACTTACATACCTGTATATTGTGGTAACCCACGGATCCACTTGATTTATTTTGAAATCCAAACCTCGTCAGCCAGTCCCCATATATAAAACCACCCAAAATGGCTCATTCTGGAAAAATAAATTCTTCTTTGTCAAGAGAGACTCCATTCCCGGCGGGGATGATTTACCCTTCAAGTGGATTAGGAAGGGTAGGATCCTGGATCCTCTGATAAGTTGCTGAAGATAAATTATCCTTCTTCTGAAAGATTCATTTCCATCTTTTCATTGGAAAACTTTGCAGTTCTTGCCGAGCTCCCAGGTGTGAAAGGAAGAGTTAAGAATTTATCAGCTCCAGATTCTGAAATCAGAACATTCAAGGTCAAAACTGCAGAAACTTCTCAAGAATCCTCTCCAGAATAGAAATCAAGAGAAATGTCAAGTAAGATATTTTAATATTATATAATAAGTAAAGACAGCGTTATAAAACTTATCTTTTTCATGTATTATGTAAGAGCTCAGAAATCCAGCAAGTCTGCCTCCTAGTTCTCATTGGAGGACATTGACTGCTTGATTGTGAAGAAAGAAACTTCCAAGGCTACTCCCCTTCATGAATCGCGACCGGTGACCATTTATGCCAAATCATGAGCTTCCAAGAGAAAGAAAGCTGCAGACCCAAGGATCCTTTTGATGTTGGGAAGCAGATTCTCAATACTCTCACCATGGAAAGGATCCTTGATTCTATCTATTTTTACATGTGGATCGAGTATTCTTTTGAAAGATGCTTTATCTTGAACTCACTTCATCTTCAAATGTAGGCCATAGATTCTACCAGGAGCTACCATGAGAAGATCATCAAGGACATGGAAGACACTCACTCTAGAATGAGAGCCATGGCCACCGCCAAGGATAAAGCCATCTCAAAGCTGATGAATCAGAAAAAGCAAGTGAGGATCAAGTATCCACAGTGGAGGCCCAACTCCAGGAGGATGTGACACAAGCCACTAATGAGGCTAAGATGTGGGCTGCCAAGTCCACGCTGCAGACGAGGATCAAGATGGCGTCAGAAGTTGGTGATCCTTCGTTTGATAAATCAGCATGGATAGTGTCCAAGTGGAAGCAAGCCTTGGTGGCTCTTGGAAGTGGTGAGGATGATATCGGTGAGAGTATCGACACTGTGGCTGGAGGGAATGAATCTGAGGGGACTGAAGCGGGTAAAGGTGTTGCAGCGGAGGAAGAAGCTTTGAAAGTGGGCGATGAAGGATGTAAAGACTAGGCCCGAGCCCACTTTTTATTTGTTTGTGTTTTTTGGATATTTGATGGTTGTAATTCAAAAAATAGATATCTAGGATGAAGGATCTATGATCCTTAGACAATTATGGGGGTAGAAAAAGTGGAGGGATCCTCTTTTTTCGGGGATGAAGCCTTTGATGCCCCCTTATTTTATTTTCCTATACTTATGACCTATTAGTAACACCTGTTTAACCAGTGTGGATGGTCCATATTTAAATGGTGAAATTTTGGTTAATGTTTTGGTTAATCATGGTAATTTAATAATAACTATAATCTTTAATCTATTTTCTGATTGTTTATCATTATGAAAAATAGTTGTTATAACTTATTTTATGAAAAGTTTTAAAGATAAATTAACCGTTCAAAATATATTATGGATCTTGGATCCTTGAGTATAATGGTTTTCAAAGATATAATTTGAACGTATATAGCTTGATAAGTAAAGATCATACCATAAGGTCTTATTAGACCTAAGTTACCATAAATACTTCAATGATGCATGTAGATAGACTTAGGATATCTGATGCAAATATCTTAGGATTTTAAGTAAAATAATTATATGAACTGGGGTCAAGCCCAAGAAACTGGGGACAAGCCCAACAATACTGGGGTCAAGCCCGAAGAACAAAACTGGGGTTAAGCCCAAAAATTGGGGTCAAGCCCAAAAATTGGGGTCAAGCCCGAACTGGGATATGGCCCAAAGATGCGGATGTTGAACTGAGGTCTGGCCCAAACCGGGATCTAGCCCAAATGTAGTTGTGTTAAACTGGGGTAAGTCCCAAACGTAAGTGACGTGAAAACGCCAAAACTTTAGCTAACATGAAAATGTTAGAAACCACGTCTACCATTTTTCTTAGGATCCTCCATGTAGCTGAAAGCAATGAAATTGTTAGCCACTAAGCGTGTATTGGTCTCATTGCCCCGAACTATACATTGGATAGTGTGCGCTCCAGGCGAGAGTGTCAAAACTCTAATTCGTAAGAAAGGTGAAAGCCTTTAAACCTTAGAAGGTATGATCATTGAGATTGTACCTTAAACATGGGATAGAGGTGGCCAACCCCTTAACCGTTGTATTCTTACTTGAAATCTGCATTTTCTGCATAAACTCAAGACTTGGTGAAAGTAAATGTTAAGAATATCCTTTCATTTGATTAATAATTAGTAATAACAATCTGAAAGGAGTAGATAATAGAAGAAGATTTTACAAACTTTAGGATCCTTGAACCTGATTACATAAAATACTTCTTAAGATGAATGGCATTCCAGGCTCTTGGCAGTCGATCACCTTCCATTGTAAGTAGGTGGTATGCCCTTTTTCCTGCTTCTGACTCAATCAGGTAGGGTCCTTCCCTGGTTCCTTGGATAACTTACCTACAATATCCATTCCCCATTCATGAAAGGCCATGAAGAAGAAATAGGATACATAGGTTCTGCTTGTTGATGAAGAATATTGCCATGTCTTTGACAAGTATCACATTTCCTTGAATATTCCATAGCATCCTTCTTCATTTTTGGCCAGAAGTAACCTATCCTAAGTATTCTAGATAACAGTGTTGTGCCCCCTGTATGGTTACCACAGTCACCTTCATGGAAGTCTTTAAGCATTTCTTGTATTTCTGGATCTTCAATGCACCTTAAGTAGGGACCTGCAAGAGATTTTCTATACAAAGTATTTTGTAAAATAATAAATTGTGATACCTTGATTTTGAAAGCTTTGGGATTTTCCCTTTCAGGGATTTCTCCATCTTGGAGGAATTTCTTAACTGGAAGGATCAAGGATCCTACTTTTGTATAGGATAGAGGATCCTTAAGCTCACCAGGACGATCCGTTGTCACTTCCATTGCCTCATGTTCCCCAGTTTCTGGAGAAATTATGTGAACAATGGGTATCTTTATGTCATCTGGAATCTTCAAAGATGATGCTAGGCCTGCTAAGGTATCTGCCCCATCATTTTCCTGTCTTGGTACCTGAATTATATAAACATTTAGAAGGATTTTACTAATTCCTTCACAATTTCAAAATATTTTATCATATTTTCACCTTTTAGAGTGTAAGAACTATTAAAATGGTTAGTTATCAATAAAGAGTCTATGTAAACTGAAGATACCTAATCCTCATTTTTTAGCTAACAGTAAACCTGCAATAAGTGCTTCATATTCTGCTTCGTTGTTGGTAGCTTGGAACTCACAGGCTATGGGCTAGGGTATTATGTCCCCATGGAGAGATTTTAGCAGTATGACCAATCATGTTCCTCTTACATTTGATACAACATCTGTGAAGAGGATCCAAGGATCATTGGTTTCTTCAAGTTGTTGAACCTCCAAGTTAGCTTATTTTTGCATGTCACTACTGAAATCAGCCACAAAGTCTGCAAGTGCTTATGATTTGATGGCGGTTCTGGGCTCATATTGTACATCATAGGTGCTGAGCTTCATAGCCCACTTAGCCATCCTACCTGATATCTCTGGTTTTCTAACCATATTCATAATAGGATAGTTAGTTCTAACAATAAATAGTGTGAGTTTCAAAATAATGTCTTAGCTTAGTTGATGCCATGATTAAAGCAAGTATTAACTTTTCAAGGTGAGAATACTTGACCTCGGCATCTAAGAGACTTTTACTTACATAGTATATCGGATGTTGTTGTCCTTCGTGATCTTTGGCTAGAACAGAACTAATCACATTACCTGACACAGCTAAGTATAAGGATAACAGCTCACCATCCAATGGTTTTATCAATGCTGGTGCTGAGGATAGATAGTCTCAAAGAGCTTTCAGCGCATCTTCATGCTTCTGAGTCCACTCGAATTTCTTATTCTTCCTTAAGATGTCGTAGAAGTCTTTGCATTTCTCTGAAGATTTAGAGATGAATCTTTTCAGGGCTACAATCCTTCCCGTCAATCTTTGGACATCTTTAGCATTCATCGGGGACTTTAAATTAATGATGGCTTCAATTTACTCAAGACTGGCTTCTATTCCTCTTTTGTTCACTATGTATCCTAAGAATTTTCTAGCTTTGACAACAAAATGTCATTGGATGGTTTAAGTTTAATGTTGTATTGGTCAAGGATGTTGACGTCTACTTCAAGATTCTTGAGATGATCTTCTGCTTTCTTTGACTTGACCACCATGTGACATTCGTCAAATTCGGGTCTCGATTGTATTCGTATTGGTATTGTTATATGTTGTAAACCAACCCGTTTTGTAAACCAAAACTCATGATATATAAAATTTTGGATTTTTTGTTACCAAATCGTTCCCGTTTGTTCAATTTGAAAAACCCCTTTTACGGATTCGAAAACGCATTTAAAACGAGCAAATTACATCAAAAACGAACTTCTGGGACGCGAAACGAACCACACTAGACGAGCTGGACCTCCCCCCCCCCCCCCCGGGCACGCCGCGTCACGTGGCCAGGGCAAGGGAGGCCGTCGCACGATGCCTAGGGCTATCTGCACATATATTCGTTTTTTCCTTGTTGTTTTGTGCTTTGCTTGTTTGTTTAACCAACCTATTTGAATGTAAACATGAAAGAGAATCTTGCAAAGAAGCTTTCACCCTTACCCTATATGTACACACCCATCTTCTTCATTTTACACTTGCTCATACTCCAGATTCTCTCTCAATTTTTAAGATTCAAAGGTTGTTCTTCATATTATTAGTAGTTTGACTTTCCAAGTCAAAGTAACCATAGTCTTTCATTCTATGTTCATCTAACCTTACTAACACTTAATTATGGTGGTAAAACATATATATAATATACACCCCTTGTTACCTTTGGTTGTTACTTATCCGACCCCGGTTGGTTGAGTTTTGGACCTTGTAAGGCAAGGCTTCATGGAGAACTTCGTGTTCTTGATATATAAATATATATATATATATATATATACTTATATAACTTGTTTATACATACTAAGCATGCTTAACTTCTGCTCATTCTAGTTTATTTACAAGTTCCATGGTTATGGATTGAGGGTCTATGCTTCGGTTTAACCGTAAATAGCTCAAAACCATAAACCGAACTTTTGCTTACTAGTTTTGTTAAAATAGTTGTTTAAACATGTTTAATGTTATATTTTAGTTTCTAAAATAATTTTTACAAGTTCTTTGATATTGGGGATCTGGAAACCATCTATGAACTTATTGGGAGATGGAAACCGAACCAAAACCGAACTCTTGTTTGAAGACTTTATTGTTAACTTTTTGGTTGTAAAACTTAAGTTTCTTCAATTATAAATTTTTATACAAGTTCTTGGATATTTGGGCATGTGGAAACCATCAATGAACTATTTGTGAGATGGAAACCGAACTAAACCGACTTTTACTCGCTTAAGACACACAAGTGTGTTTTTAGCTACCAAGACTTGTATATTTCTTTAAAAATAGTTTACAAGCTGATTTTAATTATTTTCCTAAGTAGTTGGAAATGTTGGATCCAACTTGATCTCATAACAAAGTTTGGACCGACAAAACCGGACACTCGCTTAACGTGCGTTGTTAGTTCTAAAACAATAGATCTACATACTTGGTTAAGCCTTACATGATTTTTATGAGTTATCTCATAACATTTAATATTTTGAAAAGTTGACTTTGGGTTTTACCAATTATCAAGACCCGAACCAACAACCCGAAACACTCGTTAAAACCCGTTTTAGTATCATTATCCCAAAGGGACTTGCATTCTTGCATTTTACCCACCTTATTACTTAACATAGGTTGAGCAAATATTAAGGTTAGATACTTTAGCTCGGTTTCGAGCAAACTTACATTTTAAAAAGTTATTATTATAAGTTCTTAAATATTTATATTTTTAAACCTTAAACTTTAAATTGTATGCATTTATTTTCATTTATTTTATTTTAAGATTTCTTAGACAACCTTTCATATACAAGTTTTCCTTTCACCTAGACCTTGCTCGATCAACCTCATCCTTCCAGTTACTCGTCATTTTTATCGATCAAGTGTATTACTTGAACGTGAGTACTTTCATACCCCATTTTCCATCTTTTGTTTTGGGGGTGACATTTCATATTTATCAAACTAAATGCTTTATTTACGTGTATCTTAAACCATAAAAGTTATTGTATACTTTACTTGAAAAATTGCTCGATTTGGTGTTCTATGATTCTATGCCTATGTGTTTATCGCTTTTGGTTGGTTGATCTATAAATCCTAGACTACTTGGCATCCCCTTGTAGCAAGGTGTCGTTAACGTAATGCAATTAACGATAACTATAAAATCCTAGACTATCTGGCATCCCCTTATAGCTAGGTGTCGCTAACGTAAATCTATTAGCGATATCTATTTATCCAAGTTATTGCTTTTATTTATTGTTTCGTATACAAGTTTTGTGGAATTTTATCACTATATACTTATATACTAAAACTTATGAATTGCTCACCAATCTTTGTGTTGACAAACTTTATTTTATGAAATGTTACAGGTTTGACTTTGGTTGATTCGAGAACTTGACGAAAAACGTTATCAAGACTATTAGGATATTAATAAAAAGAACAATATATTTGCTTACTTGTATTCAATTTGTTTGTATGAACAAGTGTGTTGTTTATTGATTTATGAAATAAATGAGTTGATTAAATATTGTCACTTTAATAACGTCTTGTGTTTTGGGTAATCCGTTGCATCCCGGCATGTTCCGCTGCCTTTGGTTGGGGTGTGACACACCATGTCATCTATATAGACTTCCATGGTCTTTCCTAATTGATCCTTGGACATCATATTGACCAGCCTTTGATAGGTTGCACCTGCATTCTTAGTCCAAAAGGCATAGCAATATAACAGTATATGCTAGTAGGAGTCATGAATGTTGTATCCTCTTGCTCAGATGGTTCCATCTGAATTTGTTGGAATCCAGATGAAGCATCCATACAGGTCAGCATCTCATGTCCTTCTGTAGCATCCACCATGGAGTCAATGTGCGGTAAGGGGAAAGGATCCTTGGGACATGCTTTGTTTATATCAGTAAAATCAACACATGCCCTCCACTTTCCATTTTTCTTTGAAACAACTACCACACTGGCTAACCATTTTGGATACTTAACTTCCCTAATCATACCTGCCTTAAGACGTTTTTCAACTTCTTCTTGAATAATGATGTCTCTCAGGAGCAAATTTCCTTTGTTTCAGGTGAATAGGCCTGACAGAAGTCTCTATACCCAATATATGCGTAATAATGTCTTTTGAAATACCTGTCATGTCGAAATGTTTGAAAGAAAAAGTAGACTTCCTTTGTTTGAGGAAGGATACCAGATCCTCTTCAATGTTGCTAAGGATACTGGATCGTATATATACTTTAATGATTGGATCCTCAAGGTCCAAGGATACTTTTTTAAGATCCTTCTCCCTTGCTTCCAGCACTTCTCATGGATGACTCTTTAATTTCTACACGATCGTTTGCTTCGCGACTGGTTTCATGGATGAAGTGTAGCAGTTCCTAGCCTCTGCTTCATCACTATCAATCTTCACCACTCCCCACAGGGTTGGAAGCTTGATACATTGATGGTACATTGAGGCAACAACTTTCTTTTCGTGAATCCAAGGCCTGCCAAGGATAACATTACAACAGGATAGGTAATCAATAACAAAAAAGTTTTGGAAAGAGTTAACTCTCTCAATATAGATAGGAAGTCTAATGTCCCCTAACGTATTCTTGGTTTCACCACCGAAATCAACAAGGACAGAGGATCTTGGAGTTATTTCAGTTTTAGGAATGTTCATATTATTGATAACATCGGCATGGATGATGTTCACAGAGATCCCTCCATCTACAAGAATCTTGCAAACATAATGGTTACAAATAAATAAAGTAATAATCAAACCATCATGATTGTTAGGGAAAATAATTCTGACACTGAGGATATGTTATTCTTGCTGATAGATCTAGATCTATTATCCTTCTGAAGGGCTCCGGAGCTGTGACATGATCAAGGATCCTCAGCAGTTGGTACTATTAACAATTGTTTCATGTGTGTAGGTTGTTATTTAATGAAGGTAACGACTCTAAGACTCAGTCCACCGCCTAATTCGCTACTTGGACTCCTCAAACACGTGGTCAAATGCATGAAGGAAGAGAGTGGAGAAGATGGCGGATAAGTAGGAATTAGTTGTTATTTTCTTTTATTATATAAATTGAGTTAAGATCAATTCTAGAAAAACACATAAGCACATACGCATACTCTAGCTGATTATTCTTTGTAACCACACACACTTAGTATCGTTGTATTCATTGATCTATAACTCCACCCGTTGTAACCTTTTGATATTAATAAAGTGGTGATCGACGAGTTGTCATCACCCGGGGTTTTTTTCCTTTGATCCAAACAAGATCAAAGGGTTTTTCCTTGCAACAAATCGTTGTGTTCATCTCAATTTCGTTCATACAATCGTTATCATCATAGCACTATACCTCAAAACTACGAATTTGGATACATTATCCTTAGCAGATTTTTGTTCAAAACAATTTGGCACCCACTGTGGGGCAATTGGTGCTATAATCCAGAAAACACCCTATCATTTTCAACCTTTTCATACCCATATCACTATCAATGTCCTCTCAATCAACCTCTACTTCATCAACTATGCCATCTTCGGTTCCTCTCTTCTCAAGAACTTTGCCACCGATGCCTCCTCCAATTACGGGAACGATAAGGGCTGCTGCTGCTGGAAACAAGACGCAACTGTCAGTCTTCCAGAGCTCGAAAACCACTGCTACCGCTCCGGTGGTTAGTACTAACAATGATGTTTCCTCTATGTTTTCGCAGGTTAAGGCTTACATGGAGTAGCAAACCAAGACTAACTAAAGGATCCTTCGGGAGATAGAGGATCTCAAGAAGACTAAGAGGCCAGCAGAGGATCACACCCCCTTGATGCCTAGGATGCTGGATTTTACCACTCCAGGATCCTTGGCTCAGTTCACGCAAGGATCATCTATCCTCCAGAAAGGATCCAAGGGTCAACAAACTCAAGGATCCTCGATCTTACAACCAGGATCATCCATCCTTCAACCGGGGTCCATGGGTCAACTAGCTCAAGGATCCTCAACCTTTCAGCAAGGATCATCCATCCTTCAACCGGGGTCCATGGGTCAGTTAGCTCAAGGATCTTCTACCTTTCATCAAGGATCATTATTCCTCCAACCAGGATCCTACGGATCATATCTTCAAGGATCCTTCAACTCTCAACCACTGGGATCTTTTATCCCTAATCAAGGATCCTAAGTTCAGCATCAGCGATCTTCCGAAGTCCATGAGGGAGATATAATTCCCATGCAGACCATTGCCTCTGGAGGACCGACCCCCGTAGCGGACGCTTCTAACCTTAGCTACTCATCCGGGATGCCAACCTTCACCAAGCAAAGAGGTAACTTTTATGATCCTATATCCTTAGATGCTAACCGTGGTTTCATGCAGGATGCAGGTATCAACCAAGCTATGGCTAAGGAACTACAAAAACTTAAGGATATGATATCCAGCGTACCTGGGGTGATCCGTCCAATTCCCGAGATACCAGAAGGGAGCCACAAGTTATCCAGATTTGTTCCACCTATCTGTGATTCTGAAATCCCAAAGCGATTCCAAACCCCAAACATGAAGACTTATGATGGGACCACAGATCCTGAGGAGCACGTTGCACAATATAAGGAGCGTATGGAGATCAATCCAATTCCTGAAAGGCTCAAGGAGGCTTGTTTGTGCAAGGGCTTCGGATCCAAACTGACAGGATCCGTGTTTAAATGGCTGCTAAGTCTTCCTCCTATTTCAGTTACTTCTTTCTCGCACTTAGTTAACTTGTTCAACAGTCAATTTTCCTGTAGTAGGAAATTTGAGAAGTTAACTAGTGATTTATACCGAGTTATCCAACCTAGTGATGAACCCCTTAGGGATTTTATTACGAGGTTCGGCAGAGAAGCTCTGGAAATCCCTAATCTTTAAATGGCTACCGCTATTGAAGCATTCAAGATGGGACTTCGGAAGGGCTCTCCCTTTTATGATGATCTTGTGATGACTCCATACAGGTCCTTAGATGAAGTCAAAAACAGGGCACTCTGATTCATATGGTTGGAAGATGACAAGAGAATCCAGGATCGTCTAGGGAATCAAACAAAGCAAGGATTCTCATTCAAGAGCAACAACTCGAAGCCTTACTCCAAATTCAACAATCAAAACGTTCGAGCAGTTTAAGAAGAGGATGATGATGAGGATTACCCCAGCATCTCAGAATATTGCTTCTCAGTAGATACTCATGATTTAATTTGTGCCATGAAGGATCTAGGTGAGAAAGCGAGGTGGCCCCGAAAGAACGAAAAGTCAACCACCTTCAGATATAAGTCCAAATGGTGTGCCTTCCACGAAGATTTTGGCCACATGACAGACGATTGCATCGGTTTGAGGAGGGAAATTGGATACCTCCTAATCAAGGGCCACTTTAAGGAACTGTTGGGAATAAAGAAGTCTAGGATCCAGGATCCTAAAGAGGCTGCCCAAAAAGCAACTCCGCCCCCACCAGATGCTCAAGTGATCAACTTCATTTCCGACGGCTTAGACATATGTGGAACTTCTTTCTCCGCAGCTAAGAGGCTGGCCAAAGAGACCAAGTTGGATAACGGGGATAAATCAAGCATCCAGGATCCACATCATGACGGTTTGATTGTTACTTTGTTTATTGCTAACCATTATGTACGCAAGATCCTTGTCGATGGTGGAAGCTCGGTCAACATCATTCAACATGATGTCCTTCAAAAGATGAACATCCCAGACTCAGAAATCATCTCGAGGACGTCGGTGTTAGTCGGCTTCAGTGGAGAAACCAAGAAGACATTGGGGGACATCATACTCCCAATATACATCGAAGGGTTAAACTCTTACCAAAAATTTTGTGTTATAGATAATATTTCTTGTTGCGATGTTATTTTAGGCAGGCCTTGGCTACATGGGATGAAGGCAGTGGCCTCTACTTACCATCAATGCATCAAACTACCAACTCCTTAGGGAGTGGTAAGGATAGATGGTGACCAAGTCGAAGCCAAGAACTACTACTCCTCATCAATAAAGCCAGCAGCTAAACAAACGATAGCATAGCAACCACAGCAACATCCTATGTACGTGCTGGAAGCTCGTGAGAAGGACTTAAAGGAAGTATCCTTGGACTTCGAGGATCCAGATGCAAAAGTGTTCCTAGGATCCGGTATCCCTAGTGAAATTGAGGAGGATATGATATCCTTTCTAAAGCAAAGAAAGTCCACATTTGCCTTCAAATATTCAGACATGACAGGTATTTCTAATGAGGTAATTACTCACAAGCTAGGCCTTGATTTATCTATTAAACTCGTCCACCAGAAGCGAAGTAAATTCGCTCCTGAGAGGAGAACGATCATACAAGAAGAAGTTGAAAAACTTCTTAAGACCGGTAGATCAGAGAGGTTAAGTATCCTCGATGGTTAGCTAATGTGGTTGTTGTTTCTAAAAAGAATGGAAAGTGGAGGTTGTGTGTCGATTTTACCGATTTAAACAAGGTATGCCCCAAGGATCCTTTCCCGTTACCACATATAGATTCCACGGTGGATGCAACGGCAGGACATGAGATGCTCACCTTTATGGATGCTTCCTCTGGATTTCAACAAATTCAGATGGAACCATCTGGTCAAGAGGATACAGCATTCATGACTCCTACCGGCATATATTGTTATATAGCTATGTTGTTCAGACTAAGAAATGCAGGGGCAACATATCAAAGACTGGTCAACATGATGTTCATGGATCAGCTAGGCAAAACCATGGAAGTCTACATAGATGATATGTGGTGAAGTCAAAGAGAGCTGAGGATCACCTCAAAGACCTTGAAGAAGCTTTCAACATCCTGGATCAGTACAATATGAAGCTGAATCCTTCAAAATGCCACTTTGGTCTCAAGGCTGGGAAGTTCCTAGGATACATGGTGACCAAAAGAGAAATAGAAGCAAGCTCTGAGCAGATAGAAGCCATCGTCAACTTGAAATCCCCTCTGAATGCTAAGGATGTCCAAAGACTGACGGGGAGAATAGCTGCTCTCAACAGATTCATTTCCAGATCCTCGGAGAAGTGCAAAGACTTTTATGACATCCATAGGAAAAACAAGAAGTTTGAATGGACAGAGAAGCATGAAGTCGCCCTTAAAGCATTAAAGGATTACTTATCCTCAGCTCTAGCTCTAATGAAGCCTGTGGATGGAGAATCCTTATATCTCTACCTAGCTGTTTCAGGAAATGCCGTAAGTGCTGTCCTTGTGAAGGATCATGAAGGTGAACAGCATCTCGTTTATTATGTAAGTAAAAGTCTATTAGATGCAGAAGCCAGGCATTCTCATTTAGAAAAATTAATTCTTGCACTTAATATGGCTTCCACTAAATTAAGACATTATTTTGAGACTCGGACTATTATTTTAAGAACTAACTATCCTGTTAAGAATGTTTCTTAGAAAGCCAGAATTGTTAGGTAGAATGGCCAAGTGGGCTGTGAAGCTGAGTGCATATGACATTCAGTATAAGCCTAGCACAGCTATCAAATCGCAGGCACTAGCAGATTTTGTGGCTGATTTCAGCAGTGACATGTAAAAGGAAGTTGATTTAGAAGTCCAACAACTAGAAGAAACCAAGGATCCTTGGATCCTCTTCACAGATGGAGCATCCAACGTAAGAGGAACGGGATTGGGCATACTACTGAAATCGCCACAGGGGGACATAATACCCCAGTCAATTGCATGTGCATTTCAAGCCACCGACAATGAGGCAGAGTATAAAGCACTCATCGCAGGTTTACTTTTAGCCAAACAAATGAGGATCGGGTATCTTCAAGTTTATATGGATTATTTACTTATAACTAACCACTTCAACGGTTCTTATACCATGAAAGGTGAAAAAATGATCAAATATTTAGAAATTGTGAAGGAGTTAGCAAAATCCTTCGAGTTGTTTAGTATCATGCAGGTACCAAGAGAAGAAAATGTTGGGGCAGATGCCTTAGCAAATTTAGCCTCATCCTTGAAAATTCCACAAGATACGAAGATCCTAATCATTCATATACTCTCGCCAGCAATAGGAGAACAGGAAGTTGGAGAAATAACAACTGAAAAACAGATCGTACTTTGGGATCCATTATCCTCAGCTAGCCAAGGATCCTGGATCCTCCCAATTAAGAAATACATTCAAACTGGAGAGATTCCGGCCACGGAGAATCCCAAATCTTTCAAACTCAAGGTATCACAATATATTTTATTAGATGATATGCTATACAGGAAATCTCTTGCAGGTCCATACTTGAGGTGCATCGAGAACCCTGAAATCCAAGAGGTGCTCAAAGACTTTCACGAAGGTGATTGTGGTAATCACACTGGAGGTAGAGCCCTATTTTTTAGAATTCTAAGAATTGGATACTATTGGCCAACCATGAAGAGAGACACCATGAAATATTCAAGGAAGTGTGATGTTTTTCAAAGACATGCAAACATCCTTCATCAACCAGCAGAACCTATGTATCCTATATCCTCATCATGGCCTTTCATGATATGGGGCATGGATATTGTGGGTAAGCTACCTAAGGCACCAGGAGGAAAAGTATTCATGCTGGCAATGACTGATTATTTTTCAAAATGGATAGAAGCAGAAGCTTTTGTTCAAGTTCACGAAAAAGAGTTGATATCCTTCATTAAAAGGAATATTATTACTAGATTTGGTATTCCTTCAGAAATTATTTGTGACAATGGTTCCCAGTTTATCGGGAAAAGAACCACTGACTTTTGTGACAGTTAGGGCATCAAGATGATTACATCTACTCCAATGCATCCTCAAGCTAATGGTCAAGCAGAATCAAGTAACAAGATCATCATCAACAACCTGAAAAAGAAGCTAGGATCCAAGAAAGGGAAGTGGGCCGAAGAGCTACCTTATGTTCTTTAAGCTGACAGGACAACACCCAATAATGCAACAGGCCAAACACCCTTCTCATTGGTGTTTGGATCAGAAGCAGTTATCCCTACAGAAATGGTGGTTCCTACAGCCAGAACGAGCATCAGTGAACCTGAGGCCAATGAAGAAATTCTTCTTAAAGACTTAGATACTGTTGAAGAACTCAGATACCAAGCCAAGATCGGAATGGCAACATATCAACAAAGGGTAGCTGGGGCATACAACAAGAATATTAGGATAAGAAGATTTCAAGAAGGAGATCTAGTCTTGAGAAAAGCCTTCCAGAACACAACCAATTCGGCAGATGGGAAGCTAGCACCCAAGTGGGAAGGTCCTTATTTGATTGAATCAGAGGCAGGAAAATGGGCATATCATTTGCTCACTATGGAAGGCAACAGGTTACCAAGTGCGTGGAATGTTATCCACCTCAAGAAATACTCACTGATTAGGATCAAGTATCCTCTGAGGGCGGTTTTGAGGGCGAAATCTAGGAAGGTTGCTAAGCATGAGGCAACGTGTTTGGAGAATCAACACGTGTTCATTCCATTTGCCTTCGACACATTTGGCTCCCTAGCTCCCGAGGCGGTTCGCTTTTTGGAAAGGGTGCAGAAGGTGGTCCACAGTGACTCGCAGAGCCCGAGGAACCAAGGAATGATATTTAGTAGAATAGGCTTTGCGATTCAAAAGGGGGATAGCGGCGTAGCTTGTTGCTCGCTTACCCATTACCTAGATGTAGCTCGGTTTGTGTTTATATGATAAAGTCTAAATTGTAAAAGTACAAACTATTATCAACTAATCAATACATATTTAAAAATTTATCAGCCAAATGACTATTTAAACAATGAAGCACATTACTCGTAATTCATATAAACTCAATTACTTAAAAACCCCAAAACTAATTAAAAAAATCAAACCCACTACAGTCATTAGCCCCACCATTAAGGAATAACCTAATAATTAAATAACTAATAAACAAATCAATTACAATATTAGTTACAAGCAACTAAAGTGATGATTAGTTAGATCATCACAATTACGTGCATGTCGGAGTATATGTAATTACATGCCTGTTGGAGCGCCTATCACCCCTCTATTCGCCGTTACACGCCCTTCTTTCAAATTCGATTCTATAAAGCCAAGTCCTCAATTTAGGTAATACTTTTCAAACCTTTTCTTTAAATTTAATGTATTCGTTGATCATTTGATTATTTGCTTGATTATTTGAGTGTTAGCTTAAAATTGTTGCCTTGTTGGTGGATTGTTTTTAAATATTTTATTAATGTTAACTGAAACTTGTTGGTTAATTATTTGATTGGACTAATTTATAAAATTAAGGAATATGAATATAATTGAACAATTCATCAAAAGAAAATATACTTTCTATTATGTATTTGAAACTCAATTTGGCTTTATCCTTATTTATGTTTCATGATCCGAACAAAAAAAAAACATTTTAATATTTGACGATATACTATTGATTCCTGAAAAATTACAATCACATAAAAGAAATTTCTGCGTCCACTACAGAACGTAACCTCTCTCTATCGATATCTACGTAGGAACACATTATGGATGTCAATCCAACGTTAGCTAATTAAACCCGATTTATTTAAACTACTACTAGAGTATTTGATAAACAATCTTTTGTATTTTATATATAACAGAATCTATAACTTACTCAAAAGAATTTACGCAGAGCACTTTTATATATAAAATTATTGAATTAAAGCGACATTTTATTAAATTATTGTTCCGTGTCATCCTTAGATCCTTACAGCTACCAACTAACGTCGAAAGATTGTCAACGTGAGCGGGTCCATCCTATAATTATAGATTTTTGGCCACCAACTTTTCTTACTAAATGTGGGGTTACCATCAAGTTACTTAATCTGTAAATAACATAACTTTTCAAAACGTTAAATTCATGTATACAAATTAATGATAATGATAAACAACAATAATGCATCACAAAAAATATTACACTCCATATTTGGAATTTCAGCATAAAAAATTCAGTTAAAGTAGATGAGCAGTTTATTTTAGTAAGTTTTGTAAAAATTAGATAAGAAAAAAAACACAAGACGGGTATATATAAATTACCAACTCAATCAAAATGCGATTTAGACTCTAGTTTAAAAAAAAAAAAAAGATGTAATAAAAAAGAATAAATAACATAAAGTAATCTTAACTTAATAGTTATGTATTTGCATATAAAATAAGCGGGTAAAATAAGATTGAACAGGGATAATAAATCAAAAGGAAAAATAAGACAAGGGAAAAATTAAAAATGACTAGGTTAACACGGGATTGACAAGTATGTGTGAATCCTGTGACGATGCAACCTCCCTTATTTGACCGGATACTACTCCCTTGACTTTATTTGGCAGCGGCTTCATGAAAATGTTGCACTTGAGTACGAGATGTGTACTTGTGTGATCAGGTCGGTAGGCCCGTATCTAGCATTCTCAAGTTGTTGTCGAGTACAGCCCGGAGTGCAAAATATAAAAAACCCATTATAGAAGGTGGATGCTGAGTTCTAGAAAAACACTCCAGTGTGCAACTTAGTCACTTATACAAAAACGAGCATATCAAACAAAATTAATGAACATGAACATAAAAGATGAGAGAATATAGGACGAAGAGGAGAGAGGTAGGAGAAGGGAAGGGAAGGACTAGGGAGATCCCAACATGTTCTCATGTCAGGTATGATAATAATATGTAGAGAACTAACTACATAATGAGGAGTCAGGAAAGAGTTGGGTATTCTATTGCAAAGAGCGGATGAACTGATCATGAACCCAAGAAATATAAGAGTATGGTGTTATGATAAAAAAAAATTAAAAAAGTATTCAGGGAAGATGTTATGTGTTCCAACTTCCAAGCGTGTGGCTTAGTGAGGGTTAAGGTTAACTTCCTTCCTATAAGAGTCAGGTGGATCAATTCTTTAATGAGCCCATTGAACAAGTAGGTTTGTTAAGGCCCAATGTTATACTTATGGTCCATAGAGGTGCACAAATCAGGGTTTTCAATTACTCAGGTTCGGGTATGGAACCGGGTTTGGGTATGATCGGGTACTGGAAAGTCGGGTATTGGTAATACCCGGATCAGGTTCGGGTCCGGGTATTGTATCTAAAAACCATACCCTATGCATCGGGTATAGAACCGGGTAATCTAAAACCGAGTATTTGAATGCCCTATTTTCGGGTATTGAAAAAACCTTATTTTCGGGTTTTTCTTTTGGCTTTTTTTCTGGGTATAGATTGAATTTTTTAAGAGGTTGCACATTTTAGGGGCATCTTTTGGGTATTTTAAGGTATTTTTCGAGTACTGTTCGGGTAATTGAAATACCCAATTTCAAGTATTGAAATAACCTGATTCTGAGTATGGAACCGGTTCGGGTTTTCGGGTACAAATCGGTTCGGTTTCGGGTTTTACTACTGAAATGCATACCGTGTCCGTACCTTGCGGGTATGGTCAGGTACGGGTTCGGGTATTAAAAACCTGGGTATACCCGTTCCAAGTTTTTTTAGGTCCGGTTTCGGGTTCTAGTTTTTTGTACACGTCTACTTATGGATTGAGGTGCACACAAAACCCGAACCCGAAACCAGACCCAAAAATAAATCCAGAACAGGTGTTTTTATACCCGAGTTTTTAATACATGTACCCGACCCTACCTGTATGGTACGGATAAGGTATGCATTTCAGTACCAAAACCCGCTCCTGAATGGGACCCGACTTGTACCCAGTAATACCCAAAAACCAGAACCGGTTCTGTACCCATAATCGGGTTTTTCCAATACCCGAAACCGGATTTTTCAAATACCCGAAAAATACTCTAAAAATTACAACCCCTTAAAAATCCAATCTATACCCGAAAAAAACTTATAGAAAACCCAAAAAAATCCCTTAAATAGGTTTTCTCAATACCCAGAAATAGGGTATTCAAATAACCGGCTTTAAAATACTCGGTTCTATACCCGCCCCGAACCCGATACATAGGGTATGGTTTTTAAAGACAATACTCGGACCCGAACCCCGACCCGGGTATTACGAATACCTGATTTTCCAAAACTCGACTCCATACCTCAAACCGGGTATTTGATAAACCAGATTTTTGTACCTCTACTTATGAAGTGCATGTATGGAGAAGTTAAAAGCATCTACTTTTAATATGTTTCATTTATAGCTATTTTTCAAATTTGATTTACTTATTTGACAAGCCGTGTGATTTTTTAGTTTTAACAGCAATTTTCGTACACCAATATACCTACTTAAGAGCATCCACCATAAGGATTTCGAAAAAACTAAAAAAATATGCATAGTTATCTGTCACGGTATAAAAACGCATTCCTTAAAAACACCTAAATTCACCCAATAAAAAATCTTAAAAAAAAAAAAACATTGTCACACCATCACCACTTTTTACACCCAAGACCTACATTTGTTACCCCCATTAACTTCTAAAAATAAGTCTCTAAAATCTTGTCCACATAAAGTAAAACATGATGACGTGTAAAAACACTCAAAAACAACCTTATTGTATGGGTCAGGCTAAACGTACCCGCTCCCTTGCTAACCATACATCCCCCCTGAACTTAAATTTTCCCTTAACATTTGTAATTGACATTATAGCCCATCTTATTTTATTTTATAATTATCTCAAAATATCAAATAAAAAACTATTAAGTTTTTATTTTTGTTTTACATTTTTTTTATATATTTTTGTTACTGATTTGTTATTTTATTTCATTAAGATCTTATTAAAAGTTTGTTTATTTTTCTACATGTATTAAAAGGTTTTGTATGTTTTCTCAAGCTAGTTTTTATTTTTATTTTTTATAAAATGTATTCAAAACAATTTGATTTTTTTTTTGTTAGGTTTAGATATACATGAGTTAATATTACTTGAGAAAAGAGTCAAATTTGTTTATCAAGTTATATGTTATTTAACATTTTTTTTTATAAAATATGATTTTTTATAAAAGAATGTAAACTCTCTTAATTAAAAAACGCTCTTCAAAAATATTAAAACAAGTATAGAAAAAAATCATTTTTTTTAAAACAGGAAAAACAATGTTTATTAGATAAGAAAAAAAAACGTTTTTCTAAGTAAGAAAAAATATGTTTTTATTAAAGGCTTTTAAATATACATAAAAAGATGCATAGAAAAAAAGGTTGTTAAATAAAAATAGTTTAAAAATGCTTTTATAAAAATAATATATATATATATATATTAAAACAATTGAGTTTTATTGAACAAACTCTATTGTTTCCATGTATAACAATCACTTCTATGCTTTTCTTAACAATTAAATAATTCAAAATTTAATTAAATTAATCAATAACTCACAATTAATTCACATACTAAGATATTTAAATCATCTATAAACTAATTTTTTGCTAAAAACGACAATTTTAATATTCAAATTTAAATTTCAAACTTAAACCGAAACTAACACAATAAATGTTCAATTTTAATATTCAAATTTAGACCAAAACTAACAACATAATTAATTCATATCCTTACTACATGTATTTACTTTAAATTTAAATCATCTAAAAATAAAAGCCGTGTAATAGCTATTGTCAAACCCTCAAGTACTAAATGTTCAATTTTTTAAATTTCAAATTTCCACTACTTATTTGACCTCATCTTATACTTTGAAAACCATTTTAACAATCATTTCTATAAATTCGATATTCCATATTCATTTGTTTATGTCATCATTTTCACTCTTCTGAAGCTGTTATAACTTAACTACGACTTTGTATTCAAATTTCTATCGTTTGCTATTGGTTGTAAGTGAAATTTACATATTAATTTAATTATGTTGTCCTTATTTGGTCTTTTGGTTGTTATGCAGGCAAGTTAGCTTGGGAATTAAATGTATGCAAACTGGTTAGGTGAATGATTCATGTTAAAATTTCTGTATTGTCAGTTCTATTTAAATATATTTCTTTTGTTCTTATTGTTGGTGTACCTTGAATGAAACTTAATTATTTGAATTATTGGTATTATTTGCAGTTCATCTTATATGTTGCACACATCTTGCTAATACTTAGTTAGGTCAGATCATGAAGTCTGACGACCATTCAGAGACTAGCTCGAGCCATGGTAGGACCTGGCCACCAAATGCGTGTTCTTGTTGATATAAGATTTCTTGAAATTCATATTTAAAGTTTTATTTTTATATGTTGAGAGCTCCCTCTATTCATATTTACAGTTTAAGGACCATCTGGAGACCAACTCTAGCCATGGTAGGACTAGGTCACCAAAGTTCCACCCGCTCCTTCCAAGATTCAATAGACATGTTGAAGGTTTTGAGATATGCGAAAACATTGTTGATTTATTTCCTTATCGAAATTATTATGATAATTATTCTGATTACATTCATTGGTAATTCTTACTAATTTTTTTTAATAGTTCAGTGTATGTAACATTATTTATTTTTAGTAATTTCAATTTATGGCCGCCCAACTTGATAGATTGGCTAATTGCATGGAAAAAGTATTTGATGGAGATTAGGTTGATTATGTTTGTTTTGATCATTACGAATGTATTTTAGTTGTTAATTTTCTATCATTTTTGTATTTTATGTAGCTTAGACAATTCATGTAAATTAATTAATTTTTATATTAACAACAATCTTTATTTACTGTGTTAAAATTTTTGAATCTTGAAAGTTTTAACAATTAGTTATTGAACTTCCAAAAAATGAAATGTTTTTTTATAATAATATTTACAATTATTTATTTATGTTTTTAAAATTCAAAGCTGACTACTATTGCAACAATCTTTTTTTAAATTTTTTAGTAGTATTCAACCTCAACAAACTTTCCATCTTTTATATTTGACCAAATTTTAATTAACATAAATGACAAATTTAATGTAGTTGGAAATTTTAAAATATGATTTTGATTATACTCGAAAGTTAATAAGTTTTGTATTAAAAACTCATTCATTTATTTAACCAATTTAACATGTGGTGTATTACTTATTTCAAATTTATATTTAAAAAATCTTAGATATTTACTATAATTGCTTATTTATTTTAAAATATTCATCATCTTTAATTACTGATACATTCCAATCATTTATACATTAATTTATTTTTGTTTTTAAGAACCGAATTTGATCACTCTTTTTTAGTTTTAATATTCTTCGATCTCAATAAACTTTACATCTTTTATATTTGACCAATTTTAATTAGGCATAAATGTAAAAAATAACCGATTCGTCTACATTATTACGGCCAAATTAACAAATAAACTAATAAACTAAATAGAAAATAAAAATTTTCCATCTTTTTTATTTGACCAATTTTTAATTAGGCATAAATGTCAAGATTAATGAATCAAATTAAAAAAAGAATTATCTAATGAATTTATTGCTAAATAAAGTAATGATGCTAAAGTGTTGACAATAATTTCGTGATAATTAAAAAATTAATAATATATTGTTAGTAATTGAATTTTCAAGAAAAATGGAAAGTTTTTTATAATAATATTTACATTTATTTATTTTTGTTTTTACAAAACCGAAACTGACGAATTTTACAACAATCTTTTGTAATTCTTAATAGTATTTAATGTCATCAAACTTTCCATCTTTTATATTTAACCAACTTTTAATTACGCATAAATGTCAAGATTAATGTATACAATTGAAAAAAGAATTATATAATGAAATTGATTATAAATAAAGTAATGATGTTAAAGAGTTTGAAACATAATTTACTGCAGATTGCATTCACTTTAATTAAATTTTTATTAGGGGATGACCTTTATGTAATAAAATTAAAATTAACCGGTTTAATTTTAATTATCTATATATTATTTTAATTATACTTAATTAGTGAAATTAGTAGAATAAAACTTTATTGCTTCGATTTAACTTAATACATTTAAATAAATCTTTGAATCGAAATAAAAAAAAATATTAATTACAAAATAATTTATAATAAAATATACCTTTATTTATTTATTAATGTTGAAATGAAACTCATAATACCTTAAGACTTTAATTGTAAATTTAATCAGGCTGCTATGGTTTATTTTGTTTTTTAGATTATGAAGTAAAATGACTTTTTTTTTGTGAAATGTCGAAGAAGTTGATGGTGGCCTAATATGATTGTAACATCTTCATGTCTTCGTTTGGTTTTTTAATTTAGGTGTATAGTAAGTTGTGTAAGTATTAACTTTTTATGTACACAAGTTAAATGCTTAATATTTTGGTTACAAACTTATGTTAACTATTTGTGTTGGTTTAAAATGTTAGTTATGAATTTTTATGTTTGTTTATATGTTTTCAACCCATATCTAACATGGGCTGCTATTCTATAAATATATTGGTGGGTTAGATACTTTTACATAAATGAAATTCTGATCATTTATGTCGATTCAAGTTAGCCGATAGTCTACATATCCAGTAGAGTAAGTTGTGTTATTGTTGTTTCATATGTAATATTTTTAATTTTCATGTCTTTAATATCTTTATGAACACCAAATATAAATAACCTACAATTGTCACTAAAGTTAACAGTATTTGGTTTCCCAGTTTTCTAATTTTCTTTTTTATGTATTAAAATCATTCATTAAGTCAGCAAAATTGAAACATCATGCTCTATAAAATTCTCTTTTTATATTTATGTTGTTCATCGTTTTTATATTATATTATATTATATTATATTATATTATATTATATTATATTATATTATATTATATTATATTATATTATATTATATTATAGATTTGTTCAAAATTAAAGGAAAAAGAATTCTTGGGTCAATGAGCGTCTTCAATAAGAGGAGTTATTCAAACGGTTAGTCATTTTAATATTTTTTTAGTTATCCTTTAAATGTTTTTTAAGAATGCATTTTTTTAAACGTACAGCTTCAACGCCAAGAGAATTACTTATTAGCATTTTGAACGGTAACGTTTTATTTTAAACGTGTTAATACACTATATTGTATTAATATAATTTTTTTATTAACTAAAATATAGTAAATAAAAATGAATATGTTATTAACTAAAAATTAGGCACTTGTAACAGAAAATTATAAACGATTTTTAATATATTTATTATTAACTACATTATACATTTTTTATTAACAAAGTTTTAATAACATTGAATGTATGTTTACACATTTCTTTTTTCTATTTTCTTTTTTAGAAATGATACGAAACATAATTTTCAGGTATGCAATACTATTTTATATTCTTAAAATCAATAAAAATATGTGTTTTAATTAAGATGTGTATACAAAACAGTTTATGTTAATTAGATGCGCAAAGATATTTCACCATTATTTTTTTACTTATATTTGGCTTACTCAATTTATATTGTTTTCATACTTAGCAACAAAATTCACAAATTTAGTTGTGGTTTATATAAAAAAAACAATTTTTTGGTTTTTAAGTAAGATCATACCAGTTATTTTTTTATATTTTAATTTGAACTAAAACTTTCATAAACACATTATGCTAAATAAAATCAAAAAGACCGAAATTATTTTGACTCATAGATTGGTTCTAAAAGTCAGTGTGTCAATAATGTTACTAAGCAATATGGATCATAATGGCTTGTGTAATGAAACTAAATTGCGAGTAATTAATTTGTGTAGGCGTTTTGTTGAAGTAAAAGTTATTTCAGGTACTAATACTGGTTATCGCATTTATATAATTCGTTGTGGTCTAACACCTTCAAATAAGAAACTTTCGATTAAATTGAAGAGAATGTAGTTTTTTTTTCCAGTTGTTGTCTGTTTTGCAATGAACATTAACAAAAGTCAATGTCAATCTCTAGCAAGAGTTGACATATATCTCAAAGACCCGATGTTTACACATAGACAACTCTATGTAGATTTATCAAGAGCGAATAATGGTGTTAAAATTCTTATATTAAACAAGGAAGACAAAGTTACAAATAAAGAATAAATATGGTTTATAAGGATGTCTTTTTTGTAGCTTATAAATTTTACATTTTTAACCTTTGATTATGTATTCAAAGATTGTAATTTGAATGTTATTTGGGTTTATCTTTGTGTTTCGCAATCATTTATTTTCGTACCAATATCATTTACAACTTTAAGTATGTTGTCTTCCCGAATAACATATAACAACTTATGTTGTCATTTCAAATGACATGTGTTTGTTCGAAAATATCAATATTTCCACCCGTGTCGTACACGGGTTAATAACCTAGTCTATATATATATATTAAAATAATTGAGTTTTATTGAACAAACTCTATTGTTTCCATATATAACATCACTTCTATGATTTTCTTAACAATTAAATAATTCAAAAATTAATTAAATTAATCAATAACCCACAATTAATTCACATACTAAGATATTTAAATCATCTGTAAGCTAATTTTTAGCTAAAACCGACAATTTTAATATTCAAATTTAAATTTCAAACTTAAACCAAACTAACACAATGAATGTTCAATTTTAATATTCAAATTTAGACCAAAACTAACAACATAATTAATTCATATCCTTACTAAATGTATTTACTTTAAATCTAAATCATCTAAATATAAAAACCGTATAATAACTATTGTCAAACCCTCAAATATTAGATGTCCAATTTTTAAAATTTCAAATTTCCACTACTTATTTGACCTCATCTTATACTTCGAAACCATTTCAACAATCATTTCTATAAATTCGGTATTCCATATTCATTTGTTTATATCATCATTTTCGCTCTTCAGAAGCTGTTATAACTTATAACTATGACGTTGTATTCAAATTTCCATCGTTTTTTATTGTTTGTAAGTGAAATTCACATATTAATTTAATTATGTTGTCCTTATTTGGTCTTTTGGTTGTTATGCAGGCATGTTAGCTTGGGAATTAGATGTATGCAAACTGGTTAGGTGAATGATTCATGTTAAAATTTTCGTATTGTCAGTTCTACTTAAATATATTTCTTTTGTTCTTATTGTTGGTGTACCTTGAATGAAACTTAGTTATTTGAATTGTTGGTATTATTTGCAGTTCATCTTATATGTTGCACACATCTTGCTGCTACTTAGGTAGGTCTGATCATGAAGTTTGACAACCATTCAGAGACTAGCTCGAGCCATGGTAGGACCTGGTCACCAAATGTGTGTTCTGATTGATGTAAGATTTCTTGAAATTCATATTTACACTTTTATTTTAATATGTTGAGAGCTCCCTCTATTCATATTTGCAGTTTAAGGACCATTTGGAGACTAACTCTAGCCATAGTAGGACTAGGTCACCAAAGTTCAACCTGCTCCTTCCAAGATTCAATAGACATGTTGAAGGTTTTGAGATATGCAATAATATTGTTGATTCATTTCCTTATTGAAATTATTATGATAATTATTCCGATTACATCCATTGATAATTCTTACTAATTTTTTTTAATAGTTCAGTGTATCTAACATTAATTTAATTTTAGTAATTTCAATTTATGGTCGTCCAACTTGGTAGATTGACTAATTGCATGGAAAAAGTATTTGATGGAGATTAGGTTGATTATGTTTGTTTTGGTCATTACGAATGTATTTTAGTTGTTAATTTTCTATCATTTTTTATTTTATGTAGCTTAGACAATTCATGTAAATTAATTCATTTTTATATGAACAACAATCTTTATTTTCTGTGTTAACATTTTTGAATCTTATCTTGAAAGTTTTAATAATTAGTTATTGAACTTCCAAAAAAATGGAACGTTTTTTATAATAATATTTACAATTATATATTTATGTTTTTAAAATTCAAAGCTGACTACTATTGCAACAATCTTTTGTAGTTTTTAGTAGTATTCAACCTCAACAAACTTTCCATCTTTTATATTTGACCAAATTTTAATTAACATAAATGACAAAAGTTTCCCAACTAAACTAAAGGGAAAATTTTATAGGATTGCAATTAGACCTGCAATGCTATACGGAGCAGATTGCTGGGCCATCAAGAAGGCACAAGTGCGGAAGATGGAGGTAACAGAAATGAGAATGCTACGTTGGATGTGTGGGCACACAAGGTTAGATCGAATAACAAACGTTGTGTTTCAGGAGAGATTATGGGTAACGAACATAGCAGACAAGATAAGAGAGTGGAGATTGAGATGGTTTGGACATGTGAAGAAAAGACAGACGACCTAAATTGAGGGGAGGAGGGATAGAGGATGACCTAAATTGACTTGGGACGAGAGGATTAAGGTAGGATTTGATAGACTTAAACCTCTCCAAGGACATGGTTGAGGATATGAATTCTTGAAGAAGTAGAATTAAAGTTAAGGATTTTTAGGGAGAAATGAATAACTTAGGGCTTCTATTTTCCTTATTTTGGTCACACACCAGAATGATATTCTCTTTACATATTATTATTACCATTATTATTATTAGTATTTTATATTACTGTTGAACTTTGATTTCTTTGTATTGCTTTATATATATATATGTATTTTAGAGCTGAGGGTCTCTCTGGAAGCCACATCTTTATCCCTTTGGATAGAGGTGTGGTTGCCTACATCCCACCCTCTCAGACCCTACTTATAGCTTTGCTGTTGGTGGGACTTCACTGTGTATGATTGATTGATTGATTGATAAATGACAATTTTAATGTAGCTGGAAATTTTAAATAATTTGCTTTTGATTATACTAGAAAGTTAATAAGTTTTGTATTAAAAACTCATTAATTTGCTTTTGGTTTCCAAGTTTTCTAATTTTTCTGTTTTATGTATTAAAACCATTCATTAAGTCAGCAAAATTGAAACATCATGCTCTATAAAATTCTTTTTTAATATTTATGTTGTTCATCGTTTTCATATGCTAACCATATTATATTATAGTTTTGTTCAAAATTAAAGGAAACGGAATTTTTTGGGCCAAACAACGTCTTCCAATAACAGGAGTTATTCAAACGGTTAGTCATTTTAATATTTTTTTAATTACTCTTTAAATGATTTTTAAGAATACATTTTTTAAACGTGCAGCTTCGACGCCAAGAGAACTACTTATTAGCATTTTGAACGGTAACATTTTATTTTAAACGTGTTAATACACTATATTGTATTAATATAATTTTTTATTAACTAAAAATATAATAAATAAAAATTAATATGTTATTAACTAAAAAATTAGGCACTTGTAACAGAAAATTATAAATGATTTTTAATATATTTATTATTAGCTACATTATACCTTTTTGATAAAAAAAGTTTTAATAACACTGAATGTATGTTTACAAATTTCTTTTTTCTATTTTTTTTAGAAATGATACGAAACATAATTTTCAGTTAACCAATACTATTTTATTTTCTTAAAAACAATTAAAATATGTGTTTTAATTAAGATGTGTATACGAATCAGTTTATGTTAATTAGAGGCACAAAGATATTTCTCCATTATTTTTTTACTTATATTTGGTTTACTCAATTTATATTGTTTCCATATTTAGCAACAAAATTCACAATTTTAGTTGTGTTCTATATAAAAAAGCAGTTTTTTGGTTTTTAAGTAAGATCATACCAATTATTTTTTTATATTTTAATTTGAGCTAAAACTTTCATTAAACACATTATGCTAAATAAAATCAAAAAGACCGAAACTATTTTGACTCATAGATTGGTTCTAATAGTCGGTGTGCCAATAATGTTACTAAGCAATATGGATCAGAATACTGGTTTGTGTAATGAAACTAAATTGCGAGTAATTAATTTGGGTAGGCGTTTTGTTGAAGTAAAAGTTATTTCAGGTACTAATACTGGTTATCGCACCTATATATGTCGTTGTGGTCTAACACCTTCAGATAAGAAACTTTCATTTAAATTAAAGAAAAGATAGTTTTTTTCCAGTTTTAGCCTGTTTTGCAATGAACATTAACAAAAGTCAAGGTCAATCTCTAGCAAGAGTTGACGTATATTCCAAAGACCCGATGTTTACACATAGACAACTCTATGTAGATTTATCAAGGGCGAATAGTGGTGTTAAAATTCTTATATTAAACAAGGAAGACAAAGTTACAAATAAAGAATAAATATGGTTTATAAGGATGTCTTTTTTGTAGCTTATAAATTTTACATTTTTAACATTTGATTATGTTTTCAAAGATTGTAATTTGAATGTTATTTGGGTTTATCTTTGTGTTTCACAATCATTTATTTTCGTACCAATATCATTTACAACTTTAAGTAATTGTCGTCCCTAATAACATATAGAACTTATGTTGTCGTTTCAAATGACATGTGTTTGTTCGAAAATATCAATATTTCCACTCGTGTCGTACACGGGTTACTAACCTAGTAATGATAATAAAAGATAACAAAATGACAAAAAAACAACAAAAAGGTTAAAATCGTATTAATGTAACACCAAAGAGAGGGAATATATTTAGTAAAAATGGATAGGGTGGGGTACGTTTAGTAGCAACCTTGTATATGCTATAAAATTGATCTACAAAAGGACCCAATTTATAGGTAAAATGATTATCATTATTTAACATGACGTTTACTATATTTAAGGCAAAGATTGCATTGCACCATAAACTCTATTGTCCTGTCGCCTAACCAAAGCCATCTGTTGGAAAGGGGGGACCTGCCTAATTAGACTGTTACTTGCAATGCTGAAGTTCCCTAGTTCTGTAAACTGCATTTCCCAAAAAGGGGGATCTGGCTAAACATACCAAATACTTTTTTAAGTTAAAAAACCAAAACGAAAACAAATATAAAAATACTGCCTAACACCTTTCTGTCTCGTGTCAACTCGCACAGTCACCATGGAGCATAACTTCATGGTGCAAAGTCCCGACAACATACGCATTCCTGACTAGGAACTTGTTGGAGCCTCATAAGTTCTCGTCAGTCGTCACTACCTAAAACGTAAGGCGAAGGCGTTCTAAGCGGCCGTTTGTTTAACAACATTTTGGTGTATCTTGAAGACAAGAATGCTTTGGTGTTCGAGAGGAAACCGACTAATCTCAGTAACTTGATTGGTGAAATAAAGACGTTGAGCTTGTAATGGGAGCGAAATTGGTCGAACCTAACATGGGAGAGGTGATTGAGTTCAAATTTAATTTGTTGTAAGGGTGTAACGGTGGAGAAATTAATGTGGGTGTTATTGTAATCAATTTGTAATGGCAAATGATTGGTGTAATTGCTATAGGGGTGACTCGTAGAACTTTTCGGTCGTTAAAAAAAAGATTAAAAATCCCCCCGACCACACTCCGACAACCCTTACCTTAGCAGTTTTCCGGCAAAGAATACCCACCACCATCTCTGCTCCCAAATCGTATTGTCGATGAGTTTCAGTGAGGTAATACTAATGCGGTGCTGAATCAGAATGGCCACAAAAGTATACTGTTAGTCCAAGACTTTTACTCTTTTAGGTGGCAATGTTGTTTGTAGACACCGGCCATTCTCATATTTTCAAAAACAATTACAGAAAATAATGTAATTTAAAAAAAAAATTGAAGGTAATTTTTTTATAAGTTATTTGTGTTTGGACAACTCGTTCCATGATGCAGGGCATGTACTTATATGATATCGTATTCGTATGATAACTTCTTTGCTTTTAAAAACCCGACAAGAAGAGTTTTATTAGTTTGGATAATAAAACTAATTGTTAATTTAATTTATGAAAAATTGGATTTTATTAACCCTATTTTTTTCAGGTTGGTTGATAATAATCTCGCCTTAGGTCTCGTCTTTCACGCTATTTGTTTTTATTGGATCCCCGTTAAAACAACATATTTCCGTTAACTTTTTTTCTTCCGAATTTCATACTGATGTATCGAGGCTTTTAATCAGAAGATGAATGCGAGTCGATTAATGTAAAAATTACTGTGAAACGGTGCTCCACTAAAAGTAGCTTTCGGTGTTAAACTTAGTTATTTTCTTATTCTTCTTTTGATTAAATTTTCTTTCTCTTTCCTTCATTTACAAAAAATATTATAAAAATATATGGGGCATAATAGTTAAAAGCAAATTTGGGGGCTATTGTTTTCCCATAAAAATATTGAGGATGTAGGATGTGATGTATATGTGTGTTTTATATTTCAGGTTATTTTTCGCTTAAATTTAAAAATGATGTTAGAGATGCATAGGGGTGAATTGTGAATGGTCTTAAAAAAACATCTTCAATGGTTTCTTGTTCGCATTATTTGAAATTAAAAACAGAAAGCAACAAACTATTGGGCCCATTAAACTGGTATGCTTGACAATAACAGTTTGTGAATTTGAAAAAACCATTAAGAGTGGACCGATAACTAGCATTTGTCTTATTTCGCAACAAATTCAGATCAAGGGGGAATCCTCATAATGTCCATTAGACTCCTCATACTCAAAGATTTGTCTATTTGACCAAGAAATCCCACAAATGTCCATCACTTCACCACCGTCTCCTCTTCTAAACATTGCCTGCTAGCCCTATTCTATTCCAACTGGTTTCAACCACTTGGCTATAAAAAAGTCGCTCCTAACGAGATGACCACAAACGCTGGCGGAACCGACAGTAAACAAGAGCATATATCCCGTTGGACCCGACAGTTTGACACCCATGTCCCCATCGACAGACAGTTTTCTTTTATGTTTGCTTTTGTTAAATCAAAACCTCAGAATATATGATAGGCCGATGGAAACTATGATAGATCGACGTTAGTTCTCACCTACCAGATTGTTGGGTTGCCAGAGAGTTATAAAGAGGCTGGTGGTAACGCCAGTAATCTTCGGCATTAGATGTACATGGCTACTGAACATGTTTCTTGTTTTGGTGTAGTTGCTTTCATATCGCTTGGAAATGAAATGCTCATAAATATTGAAAAAAATGTAATGGGTGTGAGAGATTAATGAAGAATGTCGCTGGAATATATACCGAAGTACATCAAAGGGCGCCATAATACAAACAAGACCACCAGAAAACATGGCAGATCCGAGTTTTTGCTGGAATTAAGATACCGTCATTTTTGGTGCCAACACGGTCTTTGACCGTCGTTTACGGCAAGAACATGTGGCCAGAAAAAACACTGCTGACGGGCTTTTGTTAAAACTTACGGTCGGATCCGCTGGTAACATTGACAGATGTCGCTTGATTGTTGGCCCAGAAAAAACGTCGGTTGTCGGAAAATAGGCAAAGAGCCACCGGCATTCTTGATGGACACTTTGGGAACTTTTATGGGATGTAGACAATTCTTTGACATGAAGGAGATGAATGGACAAATTAGGAATTTTCCCATAAATCAATATATGTTAGACTAGGTGTTGTGGCAAGCTAGCGGCTGGCTTCAACAAGTGGCATGAGCGACGTAGGCCGCGCACACTGCAATACTCTCTCGCTTAGTCTGAAGAGGTGTTTGAATGTGATTTATTTTTTGTGTGTGGGGGGGAGGGGGTGCATTTGACCATTGGGTTTAAAAATATAAACATAAATTTAACGTTAAATACCAAAAAAACACAAAAAAAATTCACCCATTACTCTGTTTCTCCGCTACACCCAAGTAAAAACTAAAAATACAATTAATGCATTTCCTTTTCTTCGTCCGACTATTCGAAGGAAGACGAATATACTTTGAAGTCGGGAGGATAACATTTCAAGGGCGACAAAGGCTAACGAGTTCGTCATTAATTGGTCGAGCATGGGGTAGATTTGGTCGAGCATTCGTGGGCTAGACATCCCAATGATCTTATACTAGAGTAGTGCTATTTGTTACTTTTAATAATTTTATTTTAAATTCTAATGTAATATTATGTAGTTTCCAGTTTTAGAAAAAATAAATAAATACATAAATAAATCAGAAACTTCGCTGAAGCCATCGTTCGCCTGAACCACAAAAGGTTCAGACGTATTTAGCAGTGACTTCAGCGAGTGTTTAGTCATCATTCAATCAGCGCTGCATGATACAATATTGGATAAATTTAGAGGATGAATTAAACGACAAAAAATAGTCTAACATAAAGACAAAAGTAGACGGGTGATATGACATGCTAAGTTAAAATCTTTTATAGGTTGATTTGATATCTGATGTGTCATGACATGATATGCTGAGTTAACAGTTTTAAATAAAAGCGGAAAGGTGTGTCGCACTAGTGAACAATGATAGTACTCTTCACGAATATTTCATGGGAAAATTCCCAAAATGTCCCATTTTTAAATAGAGATTCTAAGTATGTCCTTACAAAATTCAAATTATCATTTTGTCCATATACTAACCCGTCTTTGGTTCTACGTTAGAAAATCGAGACGACATGTTTCTTAACTCGCCGCCTCCCCTCCATATTAGCTCATAACCCGTCACCTCCCCATCATGTTAGCTCAAAATTAATCGTCTCCTCTTCATGTTATTTTAAAACTCGTCGTCTCCACCATGTGTTAGTTAAAAAACAACTTCTACCTTATCTTTACTAAAAGCATGGACTCAAAACTTAATTAAAAAGTATTTAAATATTTTAAATTTTATTGGTTTTTAAGTTCTTATATATTGGATTTTGAATAATAATATGATTTAGAAAAGTCATACATACCATCAAATTATTTTATGTGTACTTTTTTTAGATATATTTTTTAAAATAACAAGATATATTAGATTTAATTTGTTAGCTAACACAGTGGGGATCGATGAGAGTTAAGCTAACATTGAGGGGAGACGATGAATTTTGAGCTAACATGATGAGGAGGCGAGGAGTTATGAGCTAATATGGAGGAGAGACGGCGAGTTTTGAGCTAATATGGAGGGGAGGCGACGAGTTCAGAAATATATCGTCTCAATTTTCTAGCATAGAGCCGAAGACGAGTTAATAAATTGACAAAAAATGAATTTATATTTTGAAAGAACATATTTAGAATTTCTCAAAAAAAAATGAGACATTTTAATAATTTTTTCATATCGCATTTGGTGTAACCTACCGAGGAGGAATGGGGTTGGTTTATGGTGGTTGTAAGGCTCAGGAAAACAGTAATGATGAACGGTATTATTAATAATAAGAAAAGTAAAAGCTTAGCTTGTGTTGTGAATCAATGTGTTGGAGCTACCCGACATAAAAGTGGATTCTCTTTCGGGTTTGCTTTCGTAATCCACGCTAAGCTACTCTACGCATGCTCTCTCTCTTTCAAACACAGACACATCGATGCATGCCTGCCTGTAATCGATTATTTTTCAGTATTTATTCATTCCTATACCTGCTCACTTTAATTACCTTCTTCATTTCTGCTACCTGCATGCTTCTTTCCAGCAATGTCTGTAAGTCTCTCTCTCTCTAAATGTATACATGTGTATTTATACTAGCTAGTATGATAATTGTAACAAGTGATTCATTACAAGCAATGGGTGTTACGCGCAGATGGTGGAGATTAGAGTTCCAAATTTGGACTGCCATGGCTGTGCTTCAAAGATCAAGAGAACGCTTTTCAAGCTTAAAGGTACACGTCTACTCTCTTGTAAGCTAGCAGTCTAAACAGGTACTTGTGTTCATGGGTTGAGCTGATAGGTGGAACATAACACGAACTTGAAAATCATGTCACGAACATGAACCCTAACACGACATGTGTATTCAGAGGTTGGCACAAACACGATTCGTTTAACCTGAATGAGTATTATTTATTTATTTGTTTGCTTTACTTTAAAATTTTTAAATTTACATAGATTCAGTTGATGTTTAACTTCTAAAATTTTCACTTGACAAAATGCCAAAGTTCTTTTCTTAACGGTGAAAATATTGGTAATTTACTAGCAAGAGTTAGAACAAAGACGTATACACCACTCAAGCGAATGAATTCTCTTTTTTTTTTAAGTTCATAGTTAAAAAGAAAAAGCGAATGGATTCTTTAAGGTTACGGCAAATAGGGGTGAGCACGGTTCGGTTCGGTTCGGTTATTGGGTGAAACCCAAACCCAAACCTAAGCTATCGGTTATTTTAGAATACCAACCAATCGAATTTCGGTTATTCGATTATTCGGTTATTCGGTTTTCGGTTATTTTCGGTTTCGGTGTAGGTTATTTTCGGTTTTTTTTATTGTGAGTAGACATTATAAAAAATAGAGTACCTTATACATATTGAATTCAAAATATAAAAATATGCACGTGTTATGTTGAACCAAACAAATACAAAGTTGTTTGAGTAGTATAGTTTAAAATTCAACAACATTTTTAATAAAAAAAAAAACTAAAAGTTTCCTGAATCTTCATTCATTGTCTTATTCATCTTCAAAGTTTAGACCCAATCTTGATCATGTTTATAATCTTCACCACCATCAATGGTAGATTCTTTTGGTATTTTGTTTCTGGCCATAACATCTTAAAAAAACACGTAGAAAACATAGGTTCGATTAATCGGTTCGGTTCGGTTTTTTCGGTTTTTTTAAAATGGATAACCTAACCTAAACCCAAAAATCGGTTTTTCGAAAAACTAAAATATTAACCGTCGGTTAATGCCGGTTCGGTTTTTTCGATTCGGTTTTTTCGGTTATTCGGTTTCAGTTCGGTTAATTCGGTTTTATGCTCACCCCTAACGGCAAATAACACCTGTTAAAAAAATAAATATAAATAAATAAAAAGAGTTAAACAAGTCCACCTGTGAGCATGTTAGGTTGACATATATAAACACGACTTGTTTAACTAAATGTGTTCATAAGTCCAACCCGAAACCAAGTAGATTAAACTCTATTCCCCACTTGTCCGACTGTTGCTGAGCAGTTTTTGGATATCAAACGGACCTCCCCATAAGGTAATTTTAATGTGGCCGATTTCCCTTCTTTTGCAATCAATTTCGCTACAGCACCCGCTGCTCTAGCTAATTGTCCACTCTTTCCAAGTGTGATTTCTATGTTATGTATGGCCGTGCCTAAGGGCATATCGGTTGAAGTAGATTCTTCTTTTTTATCAATCAAAACCCCTTCCCAAACTGTACAAGCTTCTTCCAAAGCATACGGCTTTCTGGATGTAGATGGTGATATCTATACAGATGGACACGTGAACCTTGTTTTAGGTTCGTCTTGTGTCATGCCGCTACTGTAAATCTGTTTTTAAAAGTTTCTTTCATTTTTTTTCTTTATGTCGGGTTTTGAGAGTGGTGTTTATACTTTATGTATAGGAGTGGAAGAGATCGAAATCGAAATGGAGATGCAAAAGATCGTGGTAAAAGGTTACGGGTTAGAAGAAAGGAAGGTGTTAAAAGCCATCAAGCGAACCGGGAAAGCAGCTGAGCCGTGGCCTTATCCGGGTTACTCCTCACATTTCGCTTCATTTTACAAATACCCGACCCATATCGCCAATCAGTACTATTATGATCGGAATGAAGCTAGCGGACATAACTTGCACACCTTCTTTCACACCCCATCGGTTTACTCGGTTGCTATTGCCTCTGATGAAGCCGTTGCATCACTGTTTAGTGACGAAAACCCTCATGCATGTGCCATCATGTGAGAGACGTTGAAGGCAAATGTTTGTTAGCTATTTGATTTTGTTTAGAGTTAAGCTGGTAACGTTTGTTTAGAGGATAAATTAAATTAATACATTTTGATTGCTTGGACTAAATGAATGATCCGCAAATCGTACGTACATAGTGGCATCAAGTGTAGTATTATATAAGTATACAACGAGTAGCACACTAGCTAGCACCAACATTACATGGAAACATTAAAGTATACAACTTGAATAAATACTATATATGCGGTAGAATATGACATGTTACCGGTGTTCTTTGACAATTAAAAAGAAAATCTCCATTTACACAAACCTCATTTAACTGATCTAACTCTAAAAGCGTGGCTTTTAACTTTCCCAAAATACAATTAACTATAGTGTTTTAACTAATACAAACTAGCTATGAAAAATCATGGTTGTAAAAATCTTAAGTAGGGCTGATTCATCGCCGATTAATCTCTCATTGATTGTTAGTCGCCACCCTACCGATTGGCTAATGACTAGCGATTCAGCGAAAGTTTAATGGTATTTTTCTTGGTTAAAAGTGAATTGTTGGATTTCAACCTAAACTTAGGAAAAAGAAACGGTATTGAAATGGAACCACACAAAGGAAAAAGGGAAAAAAAATATAAGAAAGATGAAGCCAAAAAAAAAATAATAAATAAAAGAAAAGAAACATTATGATGAAGAACCAAAGGAATTTTGAGAATGACTGATTTTATAAACTTTGTATGCCTTCTTTCTTTTTCTTCAAAAGTGTGAGATAAAACACCATGATTTGCAATAATATGTAATCATATATGAATAAAAAGGTTTTAGTCCTGTTTCTTACACACCAGGTTCAAATTTTCAAAGTTGTATAATCCTGTGAATTTTTATTTTTTGAACAAAATTTCAAACTTTTATTACCAGCACCAAAGGTGAGCAAGGAGCTCACCAATTACACCAGAACATCCAAGGTTACAAATATCAAACAAACAATCACTAGTCAATAGCCACCAAACTACAATCGTCTTTTTGTTATGCCCATTTAAATTTAAAATCCTAATTAAACCAATAAGTTCAATATTATATAGTCAAGCACTCTTTGGTTGTTCTTGAAACATTTCTTCTTTTTTAACCTAGCGTTTATCTTTTCTTAGCCTGTGAGTCAAGTAATTTTGGGAGGGGTTTGCATTAAACTAAAAAAACAATCTGAAACTGATAAAAAAAAACAAATTGAATCAACTAATTCCAAACAAAATCACAGTTTGGTTTCATTTCAGTTTTGATTAGGCTATGTGTAATGGAGGAGCTACAAAATGAGACGTTTTATGTCATGTGGCGCTCAGTCCACAAAAAGTAGGTTTTTATTTTAGGGGTAGTAGTGTTGTAGCCCAATATATATATATATATATAACTATATATAATACATATAAGAAAGAGAATGTTGAATTGTTGAAAATTAAGAACTATACAAGTGTCTTGCGCATAGAATACAACTGATTATGTATACAAAACCTTATATGCCTCATATTGAATGTGTAATACTAAGATTTGTTTCACATCTATTCCACCCAAATTTTGAAATCCCGCCCAACATCTGAACACTCTCTCTCTCCACTCTCATCCCCCCCCCCCCCCACACATCTGATTTACAGATCTGTCACCTCCACTGTCTAGATCTAAACATGAGTTGTTGGAAAAACGGACCTATCTCTCTTTCTCTCCCCTGAAACCTTCCATCTCCGACCTCATCTCTTAAGACCAGAAGAAGATGCCAACGTAGTTCCACAGCCGCAATCATTTCGACGGCGGCTAGGGTTTGATTAGGTTGTTTGCTCAATGGCAACCTTGAAAGGATTCAGTAAAAATTTTCTTTGTTCAAGATTTTAAGGAGGTAAATAACTCAAATCAAATATGTTGTTTACAATTCTGTATAGGTTATAGATACAATTTTTGAATATTGATGTAGAATGGTGGAAACCTTACAATACCAGCTGATAGATTTCTCCATGAAGTTGCTTTTAAGCTATGGAAGGCTCCCAAATATGGAGCTTGAGGTACTTTTTTGTTATGATAAGCTAATAGTTTGACTCGGTTGACTTTCCTAAATAATCTTATTGTTGTTTTGTGTGTTAACGTTTTACTTTCGAGTTTGTCGTTGTCTGTATAATAAGTTGTTTGCTTGTTGATAAGCGGATAGTTTATTGTCTTTTAGGTTTCTATTACATTTTTATGATATGTATGCAATATCTCGTCATCATTGAAACTGATGTCTAATGTAGTTGTCGATAAACCAAAACTGAATTAACAAGAGCCTGATCGTAGAGTAAACAATGATCATGTTTGACCACTACAAACAAAAAAGCCATTTAATGGCACACAAATAGTGTCACAATAAACCACAAAAGTGCCACTAAAGAACATTGTTGGAATGAGTGGCACACAAAAAAAGTGACACCAGAAGTGCTCCCACTAAAGCCTTTTAGTGGCACTTTTATCGTTTGCCACTCAAACTTTTGAAGTTTTAGTGGCACCTTTCTCGCTTGCCACTAAAACTTTTTCGACTTTTAGTGGCACTTTTTTCGTCTGCCACTTTGGACTTTAATGGCACTTTTTTCGTTTGCCACTACAAACTTTCTGGGCTATTGTGGCACTTTTTTCGTATGCCACTATAAGCTTACAGGCTTTAGTGACACTTTTTCCGTCTGCCATTCAAACTTCCGGGCTTTAATGGCACTTTTTCTTGTTTGCCACTACAAACTATTAAACTCTTAGTGACACTTTTTTATTTGATAAACCATCAGATTTTAGTGGCACTTTTTTCACCACACTTTTTAACACCACTATAGATGTCTAAATCACATTAATATAAATACCCTAAAATATAGAAAGTATAGTATCTTCACCGTACTTAATAGTTTGATCATCTTTCAAGTATATACCAAATGCCAAATCTCAAGTCTAAACATCAAAATAAAAAAGAAAACAAACAAATATCTTAATAAAAACTAAAAATGTCATTGCGTTCATGAATCTCTTTCATAGACTTCAATCTTCATGTTAGGTACCTAATAAAAAATAAAAAAATTAAGACTTTTCAAAATGCAAACAATATGGACACTATTAGGTAGCAAATTCAAGTTGCACCAACCAATTACATAGCTTAGTAAATTGAATCCATTGACTTTAGGATGAAATATGGCCAAAGTTGATGTCATCCACCGGTTCATATGAGGATCTTCTCAGAAATGAGAGAGCCACATATGATCATATATGTGAATAAATATCTCAACATCTATAGGCACAGTAGCAGTTATTGCTGCAAATTCAGGTCTAGGTTCTTTATTTTTTTTTTTCAGAAATGAGAACCATATATGATCATATATGTGAAGAAATATCATGAAACTGCACATACAACAGAAACATGATATGTAGCCTCGTGTCTATCCATATCTACCCATACTATCTATCTATCTATCTATCTATCTATCTCTCTCTCTCTCTCTATATATATCACATAACATTAAAATAATATGCAAGAAAAAAAAAGAATTTAAGTATCCCAAAGAGAATACTTACATATTAATAATATTAACTGCTTGCGGGCGCTGTTTGTAGATCAAATATAAGCGAGATATATGTATAGCGATGTATAGCAATCTCGACGCATCAGGTTAACATGTTTGGCGAATGCACCATTTATCCATATTGTGAATCATTAAAAAGGGTCACACTGCAAGCAGGGCCGCACGTAATACCCACCTGCATGCATTAAACTGAGGTTGGTCAGTTTCAAGTGTATGGTAAATAACAGTTTTAAACAGGATAACAAATCAATTCAATTTCATATATATTTAAAAAAAAAAAAAGAAAGAAAAACCAAACCTGTTTAATATATTAACACTCATGCCAATGTTTGACTTCATTGACTTAACTGAAGCTAGTATAAACTAATAAATTTATGACAAAAGTGGTACCTAAAACAATAACTGATCAACGTCATTGGAAAGGTTTTGATCATTGCCAACTTCATTTGAATATTGCACTACCTTTACATTCATTACACAAAATCATAATCATTCACATATTATTTGAGTTATTTGAATTTATTTGTTAGAACTATTTTGAAGGTATTCAAAGGTCTAGACTTACTGCTTGAATGTTCATATGTAGTCATGTTGTTAGCCCGCATGTAATAAACTCATGCATACAAAATAAAGAAATTTTGTTGAGTACATTCAATACAACTAGGATTGGTTATGATCCAATCACTCTTGGTTACAAAATTCTGCACTGTTAGTACGTCATGTATGATTATAAAAATTATGTTATTTTTTTAAAAGCTAATTGTTTTATTAAACCTAAATTACAAAAGGCTCGTTCATAAGTAATTGAATCAAAAGTGGAGGCTAAAGATACTAAACATACCTGATCTTTTAATTTGTGTTTCTCTCAGGGTGATGGCCTGTCTGGCCGGTACATTAGTCTCCAATGGTTCAAGCTTTTTTTCTACATGCTGCATTTCAGTGAAATCATAAATATCAAACACAATGACTCAGTTATATACAACAAAGTTTATAGTGGTTTACGATATTTGACCAAAGCCAACATCATTGTCAATTATTCCATTTTCATGCACTTATCAAGCAGGTTGCTAGCCACAACATCTGCGTCCATATTTAAACTGAAATTCAAAACCACATCTCAAATCAAAATATTACTAATGGAATTCTATTCTAGTTATAAATGTAACCAATTATGAAAAGATTATAAATAAGCCTTGAGTATGCTAGCCTATAAACAATATCAAGTTATGTGATATTATTAAGTAAAAAGCTCCTTAAGAGGTATACATTGGTTCAAACTTCTCAACTCAAAATTTCCTTTTATACATCTTGACAAAATTTCAAGCACCAACACACTAACACTATGAACTTTTAATAACTTCTGCATATTGTGAAATTATATAAGATTGTGAAATTTAATACTCACAATATGTACATTCATATAAGAACTTGATATAAACTGAAAATAACACATATCTTCAGGAACTCTTAAAATAAGCAATTTACTCTTAACAATGATACTTATCTCTTGATCAACTATTTGTGTGCTTATAAGTAAATCACAAAGAACAGAAATAACCTAGATCTTTTTTTTCCAAGTTATATACCAGCTAGCAACAAACAAGGTACAAATAGTAAAATACATCAATGAAAACCTAGCAGCAAAATAATCCAAATGTTTACCTAATTTCTACTCAAGCACGGAAATGAACCAACATATATTAACATACCGCAGATAGAGAAACAGTCGTCATCCAGAGGTCCGTCACCGGCGGGCAAACTTGTTCTGTCTCAGTCTGAAACTGATAGACTGCAACTTCTAAATGAAATTAGGTCAAATTCTAAGTGAATTCGATGAATTGAAGACGATTGATTACCTTCCGTGACGAAGAAATCGAAGATTCAGTGGATTAATAACAGATCTGATCGAAGGATCGCCGGAGTTATGAAGATGCAGAACGGGAGCTGCAGCATGGATGGAGTTATGAAGATGCAGAACGGAGACGTAAACGATAGATTGAAAACTAGGGTTTCTGCGATCGGGAGGGAGAATTGGAGATGCATCATTAGGAATAAAAATGTCAACCTATGAAAAGAAAAGTGCAGGTTTAATCGAGATAAGCAATTAAGCAGAGAAAACAGACATATGCTGCAACTTGGGGCAGGTTCCAACGAGGAGGTACAAATTTTTTTCTTTGCTATTGACATGGTATAAAATAGGGATGAGATCGGCATCGTACCCGGTCCTGACATATTCGGTTCGGTACCGGTACGGTACTGGGACGGTATTGAAGGTAAAAATTCGTGAAATACCGGTCACATACCGTACCGGTACCGAAACTCAAAACTTTGGTACAGATTCGGTACCGATTTTGGTGCCGGTACCGATTTGCTCATCCCTAGTATAAAATACACAAAAAAGGACACCGTAGACGCAACTGAGTTGGTGGAAGCCCCCTTGTATCCCAATTGATTGGTACCTTGGTCGAAGCCCCCTTGTTATTTTGGTTTTGTTATTTTGTTCAGGTAAATGGAATAACAAACGGAAAGTCATTAACTTGACCCTCTTTCCGAACCCTTTCTAGATTACTTTAAATATCATTTGTAAATTACTTACAATCAGGTTTTATAAAGCCCTTACATTATAAAAGAATTAAAAAAAAATTCTCTTGACAAAATCTTGACTAGTCAGAGGAGAATGGTCATTCGGTTTTTCACATAAAATAATTCATATTTACGTTGGTTAACTTTTAGTCGACATCCAAGGTTTTGACGAAAATTTAATATGGCACACTCGCATTGTCTTCAATTAAACTTTCAATGGCATAAAAGCTAAATTTCATTAAAAACGTGTCACTAGATTTTTAGTGGCATGCGTAAAATGCCCTTAAATGCCATCAAAAGTGTGTACCACTAGATTTTAGTGGCATACGAAAAATGCCCTTAGAACCCTAAATTAGTGGCATAAAGGTAAATGTCATTAAACACATGTACCACTAGTTTTTAGTGGTATACGTAAAGTGCCACTAAAATCATAGATTGGTGCTAAGTCACACTAAAAATGTGTTATAAGCAAAGAAGACATACATAAAGTGCCAATAAAAAGTGACACAAAAGCTAAATGCTTTTATAAACGTGTGTCACAAGATTTTAGTGTCATACGTAAAATGCCACTAAAATCATAAATTAGCGGCACTAAAACTAAGTGTCACTAAAATTTTGAGCTAAGCAAATATGACATAAACAAAGTGCCATTAAAAAACTAAATTAGTGGCACAAAAGCTAAATGTCATTAAAAACGTGTGAAGCTAGAATTTTAGTGGCATACGCAAAGTCCCACTAAATCATAAATTAGTGGCACAAAAACTAAGTATCACTAAAATTTTGTGTGAAGCAAATATGGCATACACAAAGTGTCACTAAATAACCTAAATTAGTGGCACAAAAGCTAAATGTCACTAAAAATGTGTGACACTAGATTTTTAGTGGCATACGCAAAGTGCCGCTAATTTATAAATTAGTGGCACTAAAACTAAGTGTCACTAAAAATTTGTTAAGTGTCATTAAAAATCTAAATTAGTGGCACAAAATCTAAATGCCACTAAAAATGTGTGTCACTAAATGGACTTTTATTTGCAGTGGACCCTGTATTAAAAGTTAAAGCAATCATTACCTTAAAATAACTTCTTCAAACAATTTAATGAATAAAATTATTCAAGTGTAGAAATTTGTTTTAGTCAATGAGTGGTACATGTTGCATCAACTCTTGACAAGATGCAATAAAATATGAGTTACCACAGTCATTTAACTTCCATGTCAGAAGACCAACAATGAACAGTCAATGCACAAAGTTATATAAATTATTGTAGATTTTATTTTCATTTCTTGATATATATATGTTTGATTTGGGAGTTGGTAAATGTGGATAATGACGTCAAATAATAAAGAGTGTTTCAAGACAAATTTAACTATTTAGACCAAACTTTAACACAAAGAAAACCGACATCTTTGAATTTTGTTTTGTTTTGTTTGTGTATGGATTTTATTAAGGGTTTAAATTTATGAAATTTCATCTTCCTATGCATTACCTTTCATGGTTTATTCGACGATATGGGAGGGAGGGTTGTAACAGGATCCTAACATGCATTCTGTCATAGACGGTCCTGCTAAACTTTTAGAAATATTGAATGCAATAAGGTATTGGTAATTGTGTAATTCTTCAATAGAGAGATTAATTTACGGTTTTTGAATTCTGATATATTTTCCATTATTTGAATGAACAAAGAGCACAAGCTACATGAAGCATATGCTTATTTATTCAGGCAAGAATATATTAACCGTTATTATACATTTACTTGTTTGGTCAGATCTGAAGTTTGAACATGGCTTATGTTATTTTTCCTTATAAATGAAGGCGGCGGTGGTGACTACTGGTGGCAGAGATGATTGGAACAAGTTTTTGAGGCCTTTGTTTGATTTGCTTCATAAACAAGTTAGATTTTGCTCTTGTTTTTCAACATTTGATATCGAGTTCGGGTTTATACATGGTTATTAACTCAGATATATTGTATTTTGTTCGTACTTGATTTCTTGTAAAAAAAAGTTGCAATCTCGACATATTATCAAATGACATGATGTACATATAAATATACATCTTTTCGGCATCAAATAATCTCTAAAAACTGCAATTTCTATCCAATAACATAGCATAAAAGACTATTTATCATAATAAAACATAATTTCAGGTGAAACCAAGCCTCAAAAGAAGAAACAAGCAAAAAGACGAAGAAAAACAAAAGAAAACACAAGAAAACAAAGAAACACGCCCCCATGCTTCTGACACAAGAAAAGACAAAATCTGGAAGCAAAAGCACGGGGCCGTGCTCATCATGCACGGGGTCGTGGCCACGTCACAAAAAAGACAAAACAAATCTGGCACATGTCACTAAAAATCACGGGGCCGTGCCTACCAACCACGGGGCCGTGGCCACGTCACAGAAAAGACAAAACAAATATGGCACATGTCATAAAAATGCACGGGGCCGTGCCTCACCATCCAGAATGCCTATAAATAGTGGTTCATGTTGCACTCATTTGGTGTGCTTTGAAAAGAGTTCTATCCGGTTTTCACTTATAAAAACACACACTAATACTCTCATTGAAGATCTAGTGAAGAGTTTGAAGGCTTGGAGGTCATCACCATCAACCATCATCATCATCCATCATCATCATCATTAAGAAGGAAGATTCATCTACATTTGGTTAGATTGTTCCAAGTTTAATCATGTATTTGTTATTATCATTCATCTTAATGTTTATCATCATGCTCATTATGAGCTAAACTCCTTTTACCATCTAAAATCTATGAAGAAACTTTGTTTTATTTGATAATTATATAAAATATGTGGTGTAGTTTAGTAAAGTACATGGTTATATTACAATTATTTTTTGATGAGAAATGTTTCACCATCTTAAATCACTAATTCAAAGTTGGTGGTTGTTAATTCCATTGGCAATCGTTCATGATCGATTCATGTTCTTGAACGATAGAAATACTTTGATACATTATCGAAACATGGATTCTTATATTGTACTTAGAAATGATGAGATATAAGTTATGATGTATTTTTCTAAACCTTGGTAATCCGAAAATGGTTTTGCTTAGGATATCAAATTAATTAAAGAAATCATATGTTAATGGAATGTGTAATTATAACCTACATAAATCAACCAAGGGGAGGTTGTGTGACTAAACTACAACCACCCGAAGTTGTTAGAATTGGTATTTGAGAAATCGAAGTCAATCCTAATCTTTCTACTTTACGAAACTACTTGCCAACTTAAATTGACATCATTGAGATGGCATGACATTAGGAAAGGGTGGACTTTAAAATGCGCATGCTATCTCCTTAGTGCCAAAGATGCTCATTTAAGGTTTAAGGAGCTATCTATCATATATTATTATGGCAAGTTTATCACTTGTTCAAATATTATTAATCAATGCTAAAATGAAGTGAATTCTTGATCTTAGATGGTAACATTCGCATAATTGAACAACTCGTTTAGAATCTCTTTTCTTGGTCACCTATATATTATATATATATATAAGTATTTATGTTTTATAAGAAGTTTGAAGAAAATTAACCCCAAAATGATTAAAACCTCCGATTAAAGTAAAACAACGATTCATTATTAGAAACATTTGTGTCCACAGATCGATACTTGGTTCTTACCAATACTATTCTACATATACGATAGGTACACTTGCCTATTTTGTGTGTGTTTAGTCTTTGTAGAAATCACTTTCATAAATTTAAAGCACGATCTTGTGCAAAAGCAAATCATCCAACCTCTTATATTTTAAGACAAATGCGCACACGCATCATGACACATTTGATGATCTTTATTATTATTATTATTATTATTATTATTATTATTATTATTATTATTATTATCTTTGTGATACAATTACGGGCCTAAAACGATGCAATTATGATACCATAGGCTAAGAAATAAAAGGCTAACGTGATCCTGAGGCCGAGGAAGATTTGAACAGCAAGATGGCTAATGCAATGGCTTAATCAAAGGTTCTAATACTATTTGGAAGGTATAGATACTATTCTTTTAGGTTTTCCAGATATACCAAATGCTTCAAGTTATTGTAAAATTGTAATTGTGTGAAGATTATCAATTGTAAAATGGGAAGCTGATTTTACATTACAGGCGACTTTGTTGAATGGTCCTATATTTTTTAATGCCAAAGTATTCATTGCAGGTGCATATTATGTGGTTTTAGAAGAATACCTCAGGTTAACACATTACCACTGTCTCTTGGTGGCCATATCAAGGTATTTTGTTACTGGTTTTTAGCATGTTCTGTATAGTTTTGTAATCGGTTTAGTCACAATGATACTTTTTTAAATCTAAAAAAGAAGGGTAATTATGTAATTTTACTTTTGTGAACGACACTTTAGTCGATCAATATAAGCTCTTTCTTTTCATAGATCCTAAGTTGAAACGGGTTATACCAAGAGGTTTCAACCAGTTGAATAGTTTATCTTATAATTGCCTATAAATGCAACTTGAACTTCAAAACTAACCTAAAAGTAAATGATTATATAATAAAAATAATCTAAAATTAATCCATATTAAAAAAAATATTGCAAAAACACTCACTTTTCAAAAAGTAGTTCTAAAGTTTATACGTTTTAACATTAATTGTTGGTTTGAAACTAATTTTTAAAAATAATGAGATGCAAATATCAATTTTGCAGGTTTCATTTGCTAGATTGGAAAAATGGATTGGATCATTGAAGATTGTGTTTAATTTTTAAGTAATGGAAAATGTCTAATTTGAAGCGATGGATTCATTGTATTGTTTACTTTGCTTTTATTAGAAAATGTGTTTCACTGGTAGTTGGATTGAAAACATGGATGGTGCAATTTTATCTTGAAATAGATTTCTTTAGATTATTTGAATGTGCATCTGTAACTGTTTCTAAAATTCATTTTTGAGTTTTGAACACCCCCATTCTTATAAAGCTCCGGTTTTATTATGATTAAATGAAAATTTGAGTTTAGTCGTATTTGTATAATATGTTACCAAAAATAGTTTTAGTTGTATGATTTATAGCTGGTTTTTAAGCAATCTTTCTTTTACATACATTCATGTACATGTCACCTTGTATAGTTGTCAAATTACAAATTTACAACTGCTTGATATGAAGTCTAAATAAAATTGCATTTCATTTCTCGATTTTGAGCTCTGTTAGATGACGTTTGTTGTATAGTTAAGCATTATACAATATATCATGGGAGAATTGATAAACTACTAGAAACAAATACCACGTTGCTAATTGTCACCGCCGCCGCATCGCGCGGGTGTACTACTAGTATATATATATACTAGTTCCTAGTGGTAGCCATCGACTACTTCACCAAGTGGATAGAAGCAAAACCTTTAGCCCAAACAACCGCGAAACATATCAAAAAATTTATTTGGGAATTTATTATTTGTCGTTTTGGACTTCCACAGAATTTGGTGAGCGATAACGGCACCAACTTTGCTGACAAGAAGCTACAACAGTGGCTAAAAGAACTTCAAATCACCCACACCTTTACCTCAGTGGCACACCCGCAAGGTAATGGTGAGGTGGAAAGAGCAAATAAGAGCATTGTCGAAGGCATCAAGAAGAGACTATCGGAACACAGATCCGGCTGGGTGGACGAGCTTCCGCACGTCCTTTGGGCAAACAGAACGCTGAAGAAGGCCAGTACGGGAGAAACCCCGTTCAGCCTCACTTATGGCACTGAAGCCATGGTCCCGGTCGAAATTGGTCTACCCTCACCAAGGGTTTTGAGTCAGCCAGAAGACAATGATGCGGAAAGACGGTTGGATCTTATGCTAACCGAGGAACGCAGAGACTTAGCCGCAGTGCGTGAAGAGAACTACAAACGACAAATGCAAAAGTACTACAACACGCGGGTAAAACTCTGCAACTTCAATATGGGAGACTACATACTGCGTAACAACGAGGCTTCAAACCAAGAGCGCCCGGGAAAGCTGGCCCCGGTCTGGGAAGGGCCATACATTATCAAAGAAATCCTGGGAAAGGGCGCATACCGGCTCGAAAGGCTCGATGGCACTCCCATCCCAAGAACATGGAATGAAGCTCAATTACGCAAATGTTATATGTAGATCAATTCCAAAACTTGTAAAGAAAAGGCCTAGAGCCACTTCTAATGGAAATGATTCTCCTTTCATAATGTGTTTACCTTTATACTTATGAACTTCCCACTGGTGCCGGTATTTACCGCATAAACGGGAAGAAGTAAGTCGTTACGTGTGGAAGGCGGCAAAACCCGCATAAACACAACGTTAAAAATAAGGGAAACCTACACGCAGGTAAGATGTAAGTAAAGTTTAGCCATCCTTGTAAGTGCAAGTGACGGTCTTACCCGCACAATCACGAACAAGGAAGCAAAACTTCAACCTATCATCTACCACGTTCAAAGGTTATCCTAAAAAAAAAAAAAAAAAAAAGGAGGAAAACCTACACGCAGGTCAGATATGGGTAAAGTTTAGCCATCCTACTAAGTGCAAGTGACGGTCATACCCGCACAATCACGAAAGAGGAAGCAAAACTTCACACCTATTATCTACCACGTTCAAAGGTTAACTTATCCTCAAATAAGGTAAACCTACACGCAGGTCAGATGGTAAAGTTAAGCCATCCTACTACGTGCAAGTGACGGTCCTACCCGCACAATCACGGAAGAGGAAGCAAAACTTCACACCTATCTACCACGTTCAAAGGTTAACTTATTCTAAACACTTGGAAAATTGCTAATTTAAACTTAAGTATGTAAGTCATATAACGTTTATAAAGCAAGGAATCCAATGAATCAAGCGGTCTTAGCCGCGCAAAGATTTACATTTCATAAATATTCGTTACCAGAATGGCCGGGTAACTACCCGCCTACAAGAAAGTAAATCTATACAAACTAAATCTATCCTAGCAGCGGGAAGGGATCTTCAGGATCAGGCTTCAGGGCCACTTCCACTTGGACCAGCGCCGTCAGTAGAGCGTGGCTGTTCAAGGTAAGCCTTAAGGATAGGTAGCCCGTCATCAGCAGCAGCAATTTCATTCACCTTCTCCACCACCGGATGCGGGAAGGCGGCGTATTGATTTACTGCTTGGTCATATATGGCTTCGGTATCTACATTGTACAAAGGGAAGTTGGATGGCGGGATGCCTTTCTCAACAAACCCTAGACCAAGCAGGAAGCCGACCCGTTCCCCATCCTCGTGAGAAGCGTTGAGGGCTGCGCTCATTGCATCGTCGTAAGATGTCTCTGAGAAGACCCGATGCACAACCTACATAAGAAAATATACAAGTGTCAGCACCCTATCTACAAAGAAAAGCGTGAAGACATGAAGATAGACATACCTGAGACAACGCTTCTCGAAGAAGCCATTCCTTGGCAACCAGAGCTTCTTTAAGGGCGGCTTGAGCTTGGGTGCAGGCACGTTCGGCTTCGCTTTTGTTAAGATTGGCAAGTAGCACTTCCTTTGCGGCAGCCTCTTCGACGCCCTTAAGCTTCCGCTCGGTATGGTCAAGCACGCCCCTCTGGTCCAAGATCTCCTGGAGCTTCTTGGCATCTTCCATCGCCAAGGCATCATGAGCACGTTGGAGAGCCTCTAATTTGGCCTTGAGCTCCTCGTTCTCCATGCGTAAAGGCTCAGCAACGGCTTCAGCCTTGGTGGCCCTCTCGGTCGCGTTCCTCGCAGTCTCCTTAGCTAGCCGAAGCTGTTCGTTAACAGCTTGGGCAGCCTTGGAGCGGGCCTCGAGTCGCGCTTGAACCTCAACCTCGAGGGCCTTGAAGGCCTTCTCCTTCTCCGCAGCAGCTGCGGACAGCTTTTGGTTCTCCTCCCGAAGAGCCCGCGCTTGAGATACTTCCTTGGCGCGAGCTGCTTTCAACTTGTCGTTTTCACGACAAAGCAGCTCGACGCGCGGCTGCATCCGGGCTTGGAGAACCCAAAGCTCGTTGGTTAGCCTACCCTCCTGGTAGCTAGCCATGGCTTCCCCCAACGCACCATGGGGAGCAGCGTGGCGAGCCCATTCCACGCACTCCACAGGGGTACGAAGGGTTGTTCCTCGGCGTATGTTCCATCGCGGAACATACACTTCATTGGAATCCGACACTGCAGAAAACAAAAAGCAGTTAGGAAAAGATGATAAAATATATATAGAAAAATGGGCCAAAAGAACCCTACGCACCTGTAGGGTCAATTACAGGCCGATAGTCGCCGAACCCATCACCTGAACCCAATGGAAATCCGTCCAAGAGGTCAGGCAGATGGGAAGGTGGCGGAAAGATGCGAGAAGCCCCACGCGTACCTGAGGGACCGGCCGTCGTTGCCGATGACGGGGGCATGGTAGCAGCCGCCGTGGTCGCCGCCGCGGTCGCTGCCGCAGAATCCGCGGCAAAAGTAACCGCCGGCTCTGTGAAGGATGCTGTAAAAATCGCACTCACAGCCGGCGGTGACGTCATCTCGGCTGGAACAGTCGGCTCAGAATGAGCAACTGAACCAGCGGAAGCAGGCGCAGGCGCCTGGGTCGACGCCTCAGGTAGGCTGACCAAGCCTACCGTCATTGGCGGAGAGGTAGTACTCGGCCCCTCACCCTGGAATGCGCCAACATCCACACCTGCGTAAAGAAGAAAAGTGTTAAAAGACTTGAGGATTAAACTGCGAAGATAAAAGCCAAGAGTTGTACTTACGGGTTTTCTTGAGCTTGAACGTACGGACGGGCGGGGACGAACCCGATGGAGCCGGTCTCTTGATGCCGGTCACCGTCGTTATTGGTTCTCCGGAGGTAACAGTCGTAGCCTCCGGAACAGTGGTCTTCTCACCACCGGGGTTCCCCGCCACCTCTTCACTATCTGACTCAGTGTCAGATAGGAGCACTGGATCGGCTGTGGAGGCCGCCTTCTCCTTCCCTTTCCCGCCGGCAGCCCTCTTCTTCCGCACTAACGGAGGACCATCTGCGGATTCCTCAGAAGAAGACAGGATGTAAGGAATTCCAGCAGCGGGTACAGCACTGAGGGGTGGAGGAGAGAATAACGCCTTACCTGGCCGCCGGTGGCTCAGGATCTCGTGGCCCAGCGGATAGACCTCCACAAACCGATCCGCTGTTTGCTCCAGGATGGGCAACTCGTTCTCGTCAAGAGCACGAGTACCCACCCGCACGGGACCGTCAGCTTCCCGCGGGTACAGGAGCGACTCCAAATTGTTCCCCTCTGAAAGAAAAGAAACAGTTAGAAGATAAACTCATATCAGCAAGAAAGACAAGACATACCATAAGGAGTAGAGTTCAAACCGTATTCGAGAAGGATGGGAACCTGAGACGCCTCCTTCCATACCCGGCTCATCCCCAGCATCACCATCCCGGACTCCGCAAACCGGTAAACCGGAGATTGGACCCGGGATATCTTCGCAAACCATTCCGCCTCCTGGTAGTTGGTGGCGTGGTGGCTCGGAATTGCTTGGCCATTTTTAAACTTCATGGCAATGGGGATGGCGCGGGCAGAAATGTAGAAGAACTCCCGCTTCCACGATCTGAGACTGCGCTCGGTCGCGCAAATCTTCAAACCCTTGATCCGGGTTGTCAGGGTGTACCACCCCTGGATGCACCTCCAAGTATAGAAGGTCATCAGGCGGTCCACATAGGGCTCAATGCCCAGAATCCGGCACACCCACTCGAAATGGCGAATCTTGGCGATCGCCATAGGGTGCAACTCGGTCAGATGAACACCATGCCTCTCAAGGACACGGTAAACAAACTTTGTCAATGGGAACCTAAGATTCCCATAGACAAAGAATGCTGCATAAACCCCGATCTTGCCTCTGGGGGCATCGTACACGGTCTGATGGGGTTCAGGAAACTCAGGCTCGAAAGGATCGAGCATGAACTTCCTAACAACATACCGGTACTGATCGCCGGGCAGCGCACACTGGCACTCACCAGCAGTACTCTTATCATCGGCCGAAGACTCAAGATCACGAGAAGACATTTTGAAGAAAGAAAGCGATTTCGGGAAAATGCTTGCCTGAAAAGGGGAGTATTTGCCGGAAATCGCTAAGAAGAAGAAGAGAAGGGTGAAGGTGTGGATTGCAAAGAGCCCTCTCCCCCTTTATATACTAATCGCAATTAATGCGATGAATTTAATGCGGAGAAGAGAGAAATCGAAGGTGCAATGAAACTATGACACGTGGCAAAAAGCAGGCTGGCAACAGCTGTTGACAGGACGCGTACCATTAATTTCGCGGCCACGCGCCTGAAAAAGCGTCTGGAATGACCATGTACTGTCACGTCACCATAACTTCCTGCACGTCCTGACACAGTCAGAAGAAACGGTCGCACGACGTTTCAGATGTTTGGACTGTTCCTATCTTTCCACCAACTCTTCGAATTTCGAAATTCAAAATTCAAAAAAGATTCAAAAGTAAGCGGGAAAATACCCCTTACCTTGGCAACCAAGTAACCGTAAGACGGATGCGGGTACAGTGTTAAGGCAAAACCCTTCACATACCTAGCACCCGCAGGGAATTTAAGCCAAGAATAACTTGGCAACCAAGTAACCATAAGACGGATGCGGGTACAGTGTTAAGGCAAACCCCTTCACATACCTAGCACCCGCAGGGAATTGAAGCCAAGAATACCCCGGCAACAAAGTAACTATAAGACGGGTGCGGGTACAGTGTTAAGGCAAAAACCTTCACATACCTAGCACCCGCAGGGAATTGACGCCAGGGGTACCTTGAAAGTAAAGAAACCGTAAGACGAGCGCGGGTACAGTGTTAAGGCAAAACCCTTCACATACCTAGCGCTCCGCAGGGAATTGAAACCGAGAAGGATCTTCTGGGCAATGCTTGCGGAAACGGAAATAACATCCCCGCATAGCGGGAACGTCGAGAACTACATTGTTTGAGGCTCCAGGATGGAATTTGTGGTTTTAACATAATTGATCACTATGTTCAAAACTACCAAAACCTCAGGGAGAATCCACACAAGTGGGACTCAACGCTCCTGACTTGCGAGGAGGTTACATACCTACCCGCATCATACCCAAAGATCAAGCAAAAAAATCGGGAATTTTTGCAAGTGACATTAGGAAACCCGCGGGAAGAATCCCCACGGAGAACCTTAAAACTAAGAACCTTTTTCAAAACCCCTTGCTTAAAGTCCAAAAGTTCACCTCACTTTATTAAACATTCATGAGAAGAACATTGGACTGGGGGGACTTGAAGAGGTAGGTCCCAGCAGAGCCCAGTTGGTCCCGCAAGACTCACCTTGAACAGGGACGTCTGCGCAAAGGCCATCTGCTCCCGCAGGACCCACCATGCTCAGAGAACCTTACGCGCAGTACGCAAGCTGTACACGCAGGTAAAGCCTCCCAATGGTGAAGTACCCCGCCTGTTCCCGCAGTTGCGGATACAAGCCATCAGGGAAGGCTACCCGCAGACAGCAGGGCTACACGCACAAGACAATAGCTACTTCAGTAGTCACATGAAGGAATGAGCAAGGCGGGAACAATCCCGCCAAAATGAGCCAGTCCGTATGATTCTGAAAGATCTTTTGTACTATACCTACCAAGGTATGGATAGGACAGACAATCTGACCAGAACAACCCATGAGCCAATCACAGGGTGACAGCTCACCGACAACAGTACGAGGAGGAGCACCCTCTAGTACTGTTTGTCACTATTAGCCGCTGCCTACTCACCAACTCTTACTGAGGGGCGTGCGTAGCCTACAGTTGGTAGAATAGTGTTACTGTTGGCCGTAACCTATTCACCAACCAGCATGGCCTGCGTATAATCCACAGTAGGTGGGACGTGCATAATCTACAGTTGATGGAATAGTGCAGCCGACTTTGTTACTGTTGGCCGTAACCTATCCACCAACCAGTATGGCCTGTGCATAATCCACTGTTGGTAGAACAGGAATACTATTCAGCCGGCTGTACCTTCTAAGAAACCTACCTTCGGCTATAAATACTCCAACATCTTGGAATGGTAAGATCATCTGATATCTCAATCTTATCTAGCAATCTCTTAATATACTCTTATATTCAGAGCAACCTAGTCTGATTCTCACGCCGGAGGGTGGTCACAAGGAGGAACCCCCCCCCCCTTCTCAGTGACGAGTTTACGGTGTCTGTTTTGCAGGTCTCCTGAAGAACAGCCTTCTCAGCTAGATCTCATCCGTGGGAAACATTACTTAACCCCCAGATTATCTATAATCTGCACCGGGTCACTTAGTGTTTCTTCAGCTCTGTTAGATGACGTTTGTTGTATAGTTAAGCATTATACAATATATCATGGGAGAATTGATAAACTACTAGAAACAAATACCACGTTGCTAATTGTCACCGCCGCCGCATCGCGCGGGTGTACTACTAGTATATATATATATATATATATATATATATATATATATATATATATATATATATATATGCAAGATTTCAATTAAGAACCCCTTTGAGTTTGAAGAACTCGAAAAAACTCAGTGTAACGATTTTTTTTTTCAATTTTTTTTTACACATGCGTAATATATGTAAGTTACATACACGTAAAAAAATTTACAGAATTTTTACGCACCGAGTCGACTTGTTACACATGTATAAAGGACGTAAAAGTTAGTGTAACCACTTACATATTTATTCTCTCTCCTACTTTGACTTTTTTTATCAGATTTAATCTCAACCATATATTTCAATCCATTTAATTAAATGTGTGGCCTATAATTGAGTTTTTAAATTCTTAAAACTCAGCATGGTTATCAAAATATCCCTCACATACATATATATATATATATATATATACCACACACAAAAAAATATAATAATAATATTCATCAAACATTAAGACCACATTTATCAACAACTCTTGGGTTGGGTTGTCCACTAGAGGACAAAAAAAGAAAATTGAAAATCATTTTAATGTCACAACCCAGGCCATGCGAAAAACCTAGGTCACAACCCACCCACTTTCTATTCACCGCCACGTGTCAATGTCTTAGTAGTCTAGTATTTAATTTTGTCTCTTTCTTTCAATCTAAAGAATTAGTTTTAAATATATTTTGATTTCTTTCGATATCTTATATTATTTAACTTTTAAAAAAAAAAAATCTAAAAACACGATCATGCTTAGTTTTTTTAAATATTCTGATATAAATTTTATTAAAATTGAAGCATTTTCAAATATATGTATTTTTATATATTTTTAAATTTAATATATTTTATACTAAAAATAATATTATTTTAAAAGAAATAAACATTTTATTATTACAATAAATTTTATGGAATAAATTAAAACACAAAAAAGATATTTGAGATTGTCTAGATGTCTCAACAATCAAGATTCACTGACTTTACACACCTCTTACAGCATCTTCATGTATGCTGGTAATATAAGACATTAAACAATGTTTTCCGCTCTTTAGTTTTCTAGTTTGAAACAATGTATCCATGACACATCTTTGTTTGAGTGTCATTACGTCAAGGGACAAACCCATGGCTTTTCCATGAGGTTGGTCACAACCCATAAGTTACATTTTTCTAATGTTATATATACGATAAAATCTAACCAAACCTCATAAAAGTTTAACACCAACCCTCATGCGATACTGAAAAAAAGTATAAAGAAGAAAAAGTTGCACAAATTGTTATGTTGTTGCAACTTTTTTTATCTGATCAGAGGCGGTAGCTCTGTAATAGCGAAATGTGTAGAAGATGATCGAAAGCTAGAGGGTGTTTGGGATTGAGCTTGGAAATGACTTAGTGGCTTTCTTAAAAAACAATAACTATAAAAATTATTTGGCATTGATAACTTTTTTTACTCTGGCTTTTAGGAAAAGGGTTAAAAGTTGTTTTCCAAAAACCATAAACATTTGAATTTTTAAAAAGCTATCAAACACACACACCTTTTACCCTACAATTACTCACAAAAGTATTTACATTGTTCACAATCTCCCCACCTTCAGTTGTTTTCTCCCAGCGGCCCACCCATTTGCGATCTTCTCCTCCCAGCTTGACACCTCCTCCGATCTTCGCTTCAGATTCATGTACCAACAACAGTATCCAATCAAGAAATTATAAAATTTGTAAAAGAAATTTATGTTATATGCTTTATATTTATTTCTAAGTTATAATATCTAAATTTTCAGTATTATTGAACATTTATATTTATTATTTTTCGTTAGTGTGTGCATATATATGCATAATGTTATTTTTTGTACCAAAACGAGTTCACTCGTAAAAAACAACTTAATTAATAAAATAATACAGCTAGAAGGACATCACATTCATAAAAGACAACTTTACTAATAAAGTAATACAACTAGAAAGATAGCACGTACTAGATTAAGGACTTCAACGAGCATTTATCTTTGTCTGGACGTATTCAAATGTAAGTTCTTTTAAGGGTGCAAAGTAAAAAAGACATTAAATTTGGTATGTAAATATATTTAATAGTGCGGCCGAAGCATCCAAGCTAAGAGGAAAAAAGTAAGGGTATCGGTAGGTAAAAGTATTTAATTTGATAACTAAATCTTCCCGCCTAAGAGAAAGAAACAAAAAAATGCCAACTAAATCTTTAAATTCGTTAAACATAATAGTTAGTTTGGCCTAAAAGATTGTAAAGAAGATGGCTAACTGAAGTTTTAACCTGTAAGTGAATTTGGAGCCGGCTATAAGAGGGGAAAGAATGGAGCAGACTAAAAGAAGAAACACAGATCTCAAAGCCAACTAAGATTTAAACAAGCTGGTTAAGAAACTAGAGTTATAGACTAGTTAAGTTTAACTAACTACTGAAATACATATTTGTGTCATCTTCTGATTGATTGAAAATGAGTTTCATCTACATGTTTCATTGTCCAAAATCATTGTCTTCCATCTACATTTTACAAATTTTATTGTCCAAAAAACATTGCAAAAAGTCTAAAAACGTTGTCCAAAAAAAACTGCCTAGGCCTACGACATGATTTCATTTACTTTCTACACATTTCATGGCTAAAAGAAGTGGTTTTATCGTCCAAAAAGAGCGGGCTAGGCCTGCGACATGATTTCATTTACTTTCTAAAAATTTCATGGCTAAAATAAGTGGTTAAGGCGTTAGTCAACTTCTGTTTAGAAATGTCAAATTAGCTAAAGAAATACTACTAGTTTAAAAAATGTCAAATTAGCTAAAGAAGTTACTAGTATAACCCTCTGCCTAGGTGATACTATTACCAATGTGTTGTTCGTTTCTTATTGGTTGGACGTTCTTTTCAATGCGGTGAAAAAGAGCAAACCGCGTCAAAAAATAGGGTCTCAAAGCTATTCTTATTTTTAGATGCGGGTTTGGAAACCGTGTCAAATGCTTCAAAAACCGCGTCAAATATCTCCTAACCGCGATAAATGAGCAACTAACCTTTCTAGAAAATATTTTTAGCCACGCTTTTAAACCACGTCAAATGAGCATTTATAATTTGCAATTATGACGCAAAATCCAGAATTTAACTTCCCAAATCTATTTAAACTGCTCAATTTTAACAATCAAATTAGTTCACCAAAAATAACACAATAAACCAAAATGAACTAAATCCAGAAGTTTACAATATTAACTTTAAAATACAATTTTCAGCTACACCAAAATGCATTAAATCCATAAATTTACAATATAGACAGTCAATTAATGAAACAAAATATAAATCTAAACTACAAATACTTATAATCAAGTACACCAAACTTTATAAAAAAGCCCGGCATCAAGTTCTTGAATAAGTTGTCGATATCTGTTTCATAAACTAGCCTTATTTTGCTCCGGCCTAGTTTGCTTAGGCTTTGGGCGTTGAGGCTTTTGAACTGACTTCGTCATGGAAATGATAATCTAAAGCAACATACAATTTGTTATTGAATGTGGTTAAAATTAATTATTGTATGCATTTAAGTTTAATAATTGAAAATTTAACTAAAGAATGGGCCAAGTGAATTAATGAGCTAATAACTAACAACCTAACTGATTAGCATAATAAATAACTCAGCCTCACTATTTCTATCCCGATATTCTATATAAGGTGATTTAATTTATGTTTTTAGTTGGTGTTCAGCACATGTTATTTCAAGTATTGTTACTTTCTTAGTTCAATATGTTTTTATCTAAACCAACTCTATGCAGGAAAAAAAAGAATAAGTTGCATATAGGTATATAAAGAAAGTAGAACAAATAGATTAATTACCATTTGTTGTTGTACGGGCTGATTTTGAAGCAGTTCAAATGGATCAAATTGGAGTCGAGAAGAGCCTCATTATCCATATTGTAGAGAAAAGCAGTATCGACCACAAATGTATCATTATTAACTTCGAACGGACTTGGCATTAAAAATAATAAACATTTTGTTATTAAAAAAGTACTAAAACAAATAAACTAAAGTAATATAAACTACCTCTGGTCTATAGCCTTGAACACTCGTTTCGATATCACAAATGTGTGTTTGGAGCGAGGTTTGAAATTGCCTAGATGCACTGTGAGTTGAGTTGTTTAAAATCTACAATTAACAAAAAAACATTATAATGAATACTAATATAATAAGAAGATAAGACTAAAATACATTTAATTTATCAACCAAGTATACCTTTAATGCTTTCTTGGCCATTGAATAAACTTATTACAGTGTGCTCCATGATTGATATTCCTTCTGTGACAGACTTATGAGGGACAAGAATATACAAATAATTTTTACGAACATAATCGACTTGTAATGTTCATGCATGAGGATATCATCTAAATATCTATCACGTGTAGGGTATGCCTGGCCATTGGCTAGAGTAAATTAAGCACTCATTGAATCAAGCAACCATAATAATTCACATCAACATATATTCTATAAACCCATATAACATTTTAATAAACATATATATATATATATATATACTAGGTTAGCTACCCGAGTATAATACGGGTTAACAAATTATATTATATAAGTCCAAGTATTCGAAATATCAATATAAAAACTCATGATAAGAAAATTTGGGTATTAAATTTAAAAAGTAGAAACATACATGATTGATTTTTTGAGAACCATCTTGAGTTTTAAGAACTCAAAAGAACTCAACATAACAATTTTTTTTTTGAATTTTCTTTTACGCATATGTAATACATAAGTGTAAGTAACATAAAAAATTACAGTATATTTTTTACACACTGAATCGACTTATTACACATGTGTAACTAACTTTTAAACTTGTGTAATTATCAAAAATTTTTATTCTCTCTCCTGATTAATTTTTTAATCAGATTTATTCTCAGCCACATATTCCATACTCATTTAATTAAATGTGTGGTCCATATTGAGTTCTTAAAGATCTTACAACTCATCAAGTTCTCAAAATATCACTCCCCGAAACATACATTACTGTTACATAATATAATTTTTTTACTAATACATTAATCATAAGACAGGTAAAATATTATATTATCAAACATATATAATATATAATACAAATTATTCATGTCATGAGTTAAAATAAAGAATAAATACGTAAACTTATAATTCAGTTTGTCTAGTTAAACAAAATGTGTATAGTATTTAGGTGATCTTTAAACTGAAATTGTAATTAATAATATGTAAATCATTTTTAATTATAAATATCATGTCTTCATGGATCTAAATTGGAATATATATAATCCATCACATGTGGCCTAGTGATAAGAAGGTTTGGGTTCTTCAATGAAGACTCAAGTTTGATCCTTACTTGTGTTACTTTGGGTGGATATTGACAATGAAGGAGTTGAGGTAGGCCTTGCGAGTTTGTCTGTTTGGATCCCGAGCCCACTTGGGTTTTCGTCTCATCATGGGTTACGTTAGAGAATTCTGCTCTTATGACGGCACAACAACTGTTAAGTGGCATCTGGTGGTATGGTTTCCCGAGGAAACATCCAAACCAAACTCTAAAGTCATTTTGGACCCAGTTAAGGAAACATAGTTTGAGAGAAGTGGGCAAGGTGGCTTTTCAAATTAGAGAGTGCAAGTGATCTAAACACAAAAATGAAAGTCACCATTAAAAAAAAATCTGAAAAATAATTATAGTATGTGCATATACTAATCCAAAATTTAAGGAATCTAAAGTTCAAAATTTTAATATATATTTGAATAACTTTTCTTTATTAAACAAAATCCATAAATGTGTATGCATAAAAATTTTGTGGTATCTAAATCCCAAAAATTAGATAGTTTTATTTGATACGTGTAATTAGAAGCTTATAATTACATTTAACTGAAACAATTCGTTTTAATAGTAATTAAAAGTTTTTTATAGTAACTATATTTTACTTAACAATACAATTTATTTGTTTTTATTCGCAATTAAAGGTTTTATTTTACTTAACTATAAAATATTATTTGTTTTTAATAGTAATTAACAGTTTAGTGTTGCATACCATACATGTAGTCTATAATTAATTTAGCACCATATAGAATTATGATGTTTAATTTCATAATCGGGTTATAATAAAATAATTTTACTATTTGTTTTTTCGTGTTAAAAAACGTGGTGCTTTCTAATAGTATTTATAACTACTTTAGTAAGTGTAAAAAAGTTGATGCTATTATATTTTAAAAATTCAAATGATGTTTTAGTACCAAATTATATGAACATAACATTTCATTTCATATAACATCAAATGATTAGATAATATAAAACTATAAAGAGATATAATTTCATAAAACAATCATGCTATTTCATCAATAAAAAACAATCTCCATAAAGTCAGACATCTGATATAAAGAAAAACACAATCTCAAACCAATTGTAAAGAAACATAATATGAGCAAATATTGAAAAAGGATAATAAAAATGGAAACTGTTTGTAATGATAAAAAAAACTTCTACTTCTCCATTTTTGGAATCAACAGTTTGTTAATCCAGTTGCATCGAACACATCATTTGAGTGAATCTTGCTTATTAAGTTGACGATAGAGCAAATGAGTCGTCCATGTTGGATACATCTTCAAGGTTACGCTTCATATCAACATTGATGCGTTCTAACAATATTGTATGCTTAAATAAATAAGCTACATTGTATGTTTATATTAGTTGACTATAACTATGGTGTAGAATAATAAGATACTAAAATTAGTCATGATGATGATTAAGTGATTTTCAGAAGTGAAAGTCATAGTAAGGTATCCACCGGATCACAATCTATCTTCTCCTTTTATTTTTATCTCCAAGTGTTGGAGATCATTTAATGGTAATACCAATCTCTCATGTGTAAATTAGATATCATCAATTACTAGTTCATGATCACCCAAGTTAGTTATAATATTTATGCATTTAGTGATTTGAGAGGAATGATGGGCTAAAAAGAGTACATGTGGCGTAAAAAAACCTTTATTTATTAATTAGTATAGATATATATAAGCTTTGAATTATATGATTTGTATATTCCCTCGATATCTGAATATACAATATGTGAGCCACCCGGACCAGAGCCACCAAAACCCGGGCTTGTGCACACACTTTATCCACCCTTTCCCTATAATCTTTAAAATATCCTCCTTGAACTTGTGATTTCCCTACAAACTCAACATTAAATATTACATAAATTAATATATGTAAATACTTACATAAAAACTTATATATATATATATATATATATATAATGCCATTACCTTTACGATATGAAACCGCCCGTGTTCAGACCCTGTGCTCAGGTCCAAGAGTTTCAATTAATGGATCAGATTGCCCATTACCAAAAATGTCTATCACATTTCATATTATTCTCACAACAATCTATATATAAAAGTGAACATATATTTAAAATATAAATGTTCAAACATTCAACAGATTTAATATTTAATATATAAAAATAAATATATATTTTTTACTTACCATTTTACTGACTGTTGCATTATGTTGATCACCAATGTCATCATTTCCAGTTTATGAGTTTGTTTCCCTTCTAATTTCTAGCCGCTACCCACAGTTAATAACGGTTGTCTCTCATTTCGACAAGTCCTAGACGACTTTTCACGAGTGAAAGCCACACTGTGCCCATTTTTTTTCAAACCCTTATATCTCATGGTCCTAACTTGTGAGGGTGTTTGTTTGCTTACCTTTTCACATTTTGCATACAAATTAGTCAACAGACTTGTATTAATATTTCGACACTATTACAATAATAAAATAATAAATGTAGTTTCCTCCTCCCCAGAATTATTTCCAAAAAAATCACATAACATAGAGTTATATATGTCCATAATAAAACACATAATTTTAATATTGATTGATACGAATTAGCTAAAAAATTAGAAAACATATGATTAGCTAAGGATATATCCATCAGAATTAAGTCTACGTATAAAAAATAATGAAAGTTAGAAATTATCATACAAAAGGACCACACATTGTCTACAAAGATATAAAAACAACTACTTTTCATATCTATTGAAATAAATTTCAAACTGAATATAAAAGTTAAAGATGTACCTGCACGCTTGAACAAGATTTGGATTATACAGAATTCACAACTCAGGAACAATTTTTGAATCGAGAAAAAGAAAAATCCCATCAACAATTTTGAAAAAATTTGGACCTCGAATTGAGGATTAACAATGGTAATTTAACTTCAAACTAAGAGCATATAACGATCGGAGATTGTAATTAGTTACCTTTAAGAAGAGAGAAAATTAAAGTTGAAGTATGTAACAACTCGTTTTTTTTTTAAATTAGTATTTTTATTTAATACCCGACTCGTTCGAAGTTCAGGAAATTTTACCGATAAAATATCAGGTTTATCAAATTATTATTATTATTATTATTTGTTATTGTATTTATTCAAAATATATAAAACAGCTTTGTTATATATATCATTTTAACCCAAACAAACACTTTAAACCATTTGTGCTTACATCTTCATAGTTGAGGAGCCAAATTTGCATATACATTATTATATTCTTTCCCCCCTAACCCGTTAACCCACTATTATACCCATTTTGCGACCAGATTAACATTCTTGGATCACAATTTTCACGTTTAGCTTGGAATTGATATTTTTATCATTGTACATCTTACCTTATACGGCCTTACCGACACTTAGAATTAGGAGATTAGATAAGTGATTATACGTATTTACATATTATAACGAACCGACTTAGCCCGTTTATGAATAACCCAGCTAACCATCATTATAACTCAACTAAACTTACCTGCATCACCTATATAGCGTCGCCAAAAAACCCCGTAAGGAATTGAGTTTATTTTACCCGCTGCATAGTGTTTTGATCGGTTCTTTGGCTGTCCGTTTATAGGGTTGTTTAACCATCATTCAAACACCATATTAGGTAATTGTTTATACAATCTGGTTCGTCTTTACGCAAATTGCAATAACCCTAAGGTTAATCGGCCAAATGTATAACGATTTGGCCGATTGATCAATCTAGTGTTCATATGATCTGGTTCGCGTCTGGCTTTTTTAAGTTTTATCAGTTCCATGCTTTAAACACATAACACCCTAGCCCAGTTTGCTAGGGTTGGTTGTGTTAATTTTCTGGAGTGACAGGTCGCGGGTTCGAACCCCATTTACCCAATTTTTTTTGATTATTTTTGAAAATTGTGATTAAAATAATCATATTAATTAATAATAATCATAATAAACGGTAAATAAATTATATTTTACTAAAACCGACAATGTTGCTTGTGTTTTTCCACATCGTTATTAACAACCTTATATGTGTGTGTGTGTCTATATATATATATATATATATATATACTAGTAGGTGTGCCCGCGCGTTGCGGGCGGAGGTTCAATGAGGATTATGTCGGTATGAGTAAGGTTTGCAAACGGAGACGAGACGGAAATTTGATGGCATCAGTACTGTTTGCGACGGTACCGTAGTTTGCTATATGTTAATGCAACATATGCTAATGTATGTTGAGTAAAAACAAGGATAATTAGACAAAGAGGGTGATGAGTCTTTACGTCAACGCGAGACAATTTGCAAAGTGAGCATACACTTGACTAAGATTTAGGGGATGTTTTGGCAAGTACTGAGCCATTAAGTATTGAACCAGTTAGAGGTCTGAATGATTAAGAGCCTCTGAGCCAGTAAGTGCTGAACCGGTAAGTGTTGGTTGGTTGATCCATGAATGACTGTACAAAATGACTATTTTACCCCAATAAACTATTTCATGCTAAATGAAAGATATCTATATATTCAGAGCTCTTAATAGCTGTATTCAACGACCAAATTTCCATTACAACCAACCAAAATACATCTTAAAACAGACTTTCATTATAACGAGCCCTAAACATCAAACAAGGCTTGAGCTAAATCTGCTTGTTCACTCCATGGTTGAGTTTAAACCATCCTTGTATAGTCTCCATTATGTTTCATTAGGTTCGTAACATTATGACGATTCAGGGACTAAAAAATAATCTCGAAACACCATGTCTGTTGTGCCTAGAATATGTTTATTTAGAGCCTAAAATAAGGACCCACTACTACAAAAGCGACCATTTGTGAGCGTCAAAATAGTTACAAAACACCCTTTCTAACAAACAAAACATAAAGGTTACACAAAATCACAAAATATGCATAATCAACCTGAAAATATTTCAATAACATTTCCAATAAATCTCAATTTTCTACATAAAATATAAATTTACATGAACTGCAAGTTTGTTTCACAAATGTAATATTTTCATCTCTTATCTAGGAACGTCTTCAGTAACAAACCCGATTCATTCCTGAAGAGGTAGGTCCCCAGCAGAGCCCAGTTGGACCCGCAAGACTCACCTTGAAGAGAGACGTCTGCGCAGAAACCAACTGGATCCGCAGGACCCACCATGCTCAAAGACGTGACGTCCTTACGCGCAGTACGCAAGCTGTTCCCGCAGGAAATGCCTCCCAATGGTGAAGTACTCTGCCTGTTCCCGCAGCTGCGGATACAAGCCATCAGGGAAGGCCACCCGCGCAGCAAGGCTACACGCACAAGGCACTTAGCTCTCAATAACTCAGCAGTCACCTGAGGGGATGAGCAAAGCCGGGAACAATCGCGCACAAAGGCGGGAGGGGGAATACTCCCGCCCAAATAAGCCAGTCCGTACGATACGGGAAGATCTTCTGTACTATACCTGACGAGGTATGGGCAAAAGATCTGACCAAAGATACGACAGCTCATTGACAACAGTATGGCGAGCAGCATGCTCTTGTACTGTATGTCACTATTAGCCGCTGCCTACTCACCAACTCCTGTCATACCACGTGCATAGCCGGCAGTTGGTGGAAAAGGAATAGTACACAGCAGGCCTGGTCACTGTCAGCCGCTGCCTACCCACCAACTACCAGCATAGCACGTGCGTAGGCCACAGTTGGTAGAACAGGAATACTATTCAGCCGGCTACACCTTCTTGGAACCTACCTTCGGCTATAAAATACCCCAAATGGTATGATCATCTCATCTTATCATCTTATCATCATATACTATCTCGTATTACATATTATACCTGATATCTGCTCTAGCAATCTCTTAATATACATTTATATTCAAGAGCAATCTAGTCTGATTCTCACGCCGGAGGGTGGTCACAAGGAGGAACCCCCCCTTCTCAGTGACGAGCTCACGGGTGTCTGTTTTGCAGGTTATCAGAAGAACCATCTTTGCCGGGTCTAACCCCTCGTGGGAAACATCTATCTAACCCCCAGGTTACCTGTAATCTGCCCGGGGTCCGGTTAGTGTTTCTTCATT